>NC_089646.1:135533266-135848433 GCF_037042795.1 Molothrus aeneus | reverse complement strand
AACTCCATGTGTTAGAACATTTTATGATTTTTCCACGCTATTTCTAAGGCTTGGATGTGTCCTAGATTGACATGGGCTGGTAGAACTGTGATTAGAGATGTTCCCTGGAAGATAAGATTAATGATGCCCTTCATACATTATCATCATTCATACAGTCAGCAATATTTATAGAAGTCCAGATAGTTTATAGAAGAGTATCACTCACTAAATGACAGCTTTAGGATTTTCTGACTTTTCAGAGGAAAGCCGTGCAAGCAACAGCAGTGTCAAATCTACTACCATAGAAACAAGGAGTGATGAAAGTACAAGCAGTAGCTTTATTGAAAAACTCCCATGGACCCTCTAACGTCCGCCACTTCCTCTTCCAAACCACAGCACCACATACATTCATGTAGCACTTGGTGACAGTTGCTTACACTGAGTGTTTGGTATATTTTAAGTCTGTTTGGGAACTGGACACTTCACTGTTGTGCTCTTCCTCTTTCTGGATGATGGTAAACAGCTGTGCTGCCTTGATGCCATCAATGGTTCACTCAGGCCATGAGGCTCTCCAGCCAACACCATCCTAAAGGCAGATGTACAAAACTTTTCAGGGATCCCTGACTAATTTTAGACCACATTTCACACTCTGTTTTTTATCCAAGCCACAAAACAAAGCCATTTGATTTGGGTACATCCCCAGCCTATTGTGGGTTACAGTGCAGCGATTCTGACATTCCCCCTAACAAGGAGCTCTCCAGAATGCTCACTTTGTTCAGAGCTCAAAGCAACACAGCTCTGTTGCCTGGCCTGATGGGCCCAGATGCTCAGCAGGCTCAGTGCTAACATGGAGTAGCTGTGCTGCTCCTAATCCCTGATTAGTCAGTTTTGTCAGGGAGGATGTCACTGAGGGTGTCACTGAGGATGTCAGTGCACTCCAGTGAATTAAACAGTAAAAAGATGTCCTCGGGTCATTTGGAAAAAGACGATACATAAGCCTTGTCTTTATAATCTTGCATGTTGTGAGGTATTCTACATATGTATAGAGCAGTCACTGGTCTTTTGTGCTCAGTGTGAACTCACACCCTGAAAGAGTAAAGAAATGCATTGATATCATGTAACAGATGCATATTAACATATTAACATATAATTACATTATTTTCCCAAGGAACAGGGTTTAATGAGGCTTGTAATAATAATCAGTGGTCAAAGACCTGGAAAATTCACTGCAAAGTATTGACCTCCTTCTGTCTTGGGAAGCCCAAGTGAACTCACTCCAGTGAACCTGCAGGGTTTATCAGTGTAAAATCTGGAGCCCTTGACCATTGAAGGATCCTCTTTCCTCATCTTGTGCCACCCTACCTTACAGAGGAAAAAGTAGACTGGTGTAATGATTCATGGGATATTCTCTCCCTTTCTGCTCCACAGCTGGGTCTTCAGAAGTCCAGTGCACCTAAGCAGGGAAAGGGAGAACCTTTCCAAAGCAAAGGAGGAAGGATATCCAATGATCCTGGGTTTGCAAAACTGTGTAGCAGCAAAATACTTTGCTGGAATTACTCGAAGGTCAGGGAAGATCTTCCCCTTTCCTTTGCTTAAATCCCTCTTCAATCAGCTGAATTGAGCTTGATTCAAGAAAAGGAACATGAGCATATTTAATAGGCTGACACATCAGGTGAGGCAGGATACTGTAATTTGGATGGTGCATCTCTTTACCACTTTATTAGCAGTATAAAAAGTTATATCAGAAGTTACTATGAATAGTCTAATTTTTTTTTATTCTCAAATGACAGTCTTAAATAATATATTCCTTGAATCAAAATCAATATCTAAGTGCTTCTAGATACTTGCACTGAGCACGTGTTTTGGTTGTTTTAGTGGTTAATAATCACGCTTCAAGAAGGAAGGTAGAAGTAGAAAAGAAAACAAAAGCAGCATTTGGCTGGAACAAAAGAGAAAAACAAGGCTTGAAAATATACCATCCTCACTCTAAATCTGTTCCTGGGAGACATTTACAAGGACAGCATTTTGCAGATCAGCCTAAAAAGAGGGTGGTAAACATAATTTCCTCCTACTCTCTGTAGAAGTGCATCAGGCCCTCTTAAATACTTTCTGACTAGTAATTGAAGCCATACCCAGACTGCATTTTGAAATCAAAGTATTTTAAATTATTTTTAGAGACATAAACAAGTGTTCAATTAATAATAATGCCTACACATACAAAATGCACTAGTCCCAGAATGAGTAAAATTCCCCTGCTGTGAGTTCTTAAATGTCACCTTCTGCTCTGCATTTCCTAAGGTTGTCTTTCTCTGGAGAACAACTCATCACATCGTCAAGTGTATGGGGGAAGAAACAACAGAAGTTAAGGCCTGATCATGAAAACTCTGATATGACTAATCATTTACATGAGTAATCCTATCCATTAATCAAAGTTTAATTGGTTTCCCACACACATTGCACAGGAAGGGCCATTCTCCTTCCATGAGTAGTAGAGGTAGGAGGCTGCATACTTGAAAGGTCAGGTGTCCTGTTCCTTTCAGTTTCAGTTTAGGGATGTATCCTGAGGAATAGTGGAAAGGGGATAGGATGGAGGAATGGGTGTGAGCCAGGCTGTTGGACTGTTCATGTGAAGAAATCTAAGCATGCTCATAAGTGACTTGCAGGATCCAGCTCCTAATTTCTGTTGAGTAAAATTCTATTCCCATCTACTTATCTAATCCTTGTGAAGTCTCCAGGTAAATGGAAGTGTCAGATCATTCCCATATGAAAATCTGTTACTATTTCTCAGAGGATATTGCAACTGAGCAGCTATCTAGGTTAAGGAGAGGGGACTGTGAAAATATCTTTGTCTTTCAAAAAATAAAAATAACAAACAGGAAAAAAATCTAAATTTGTGGAGCATTGAGATTTTCATTTGGAGGAATAATGTCAGAGCAATTGGCCTGGTTTGTCATCAATCACCACACTGTATTTAATAAAGTTATATGATAATAACAAAATAAATTATTAATGTGTTTTTAGACCTTAGGCCTCATATCTAACAAATGCAATATATCTGACTGCATGATAAATGTCAATCCCAATTCATAAGAAGGAAAAGTCTGCTCTCCTTCAGCATGTTATGTTCTCAGTAATGTAAAACTTTGAAAAACTGTTTATTTTTGTCATTCAGAGACCATTTGTCTTAGAGTGGATATAAAATAGAAAAGCAATATAGCAATTATCATCCAAAACAAATATTCCTCATCAAGCCAATCAAGTGTTTTGTACTTAGGAAGTAGTCGCTTTATCTTTGATTTCAACCCTTTGCACTTTGATCAAAACTGTACCTTTTGAAGTGTTCACTATCCATAATAGGGAAAAACTGGGTCACATGTCTGGTCCAGTAAAACATAATGTGTATTTCAGACACCACAAATCTTCCTATGGTTGCTTAAAGAAACTAGAGATTCCCACTAGGGTTGAAAAAAAGATTTATTAAAAGCTGTTTCAAGGACTCAAATGAAACTAATTGCCCAAGAGGGATAGGGAGACAAGAAAGAAGTAGGTCTGACATAGGCATAGGCAGCCATCACTCCCAGTCATTGCATTCCTGGTGACTTCAGAGCTAATGACACCAGACTCTTAGGAAATTCAGTGCCTGCAAGCTTGATTAGGTAAGACAGCAAGTCTAATCTGCATTTAATGAATGATTCAGGAATAACTTTAAGAGCCTAACTTTATGGTAGCAGGGTATTGACAGAATTAGGTACATGCTCTATGCCTATCTTGTGACCTAGCTAATTATGGGGTTTTAAAACAGTTATTACAATTCTTCCATCTAGTTTCGGAATATGTTGTCTGTTTATTCTGCCAGCTAAGATCTAGCATTTTGTTAAAACTTATGCTACCATGAAAGCAGGAGCTAGAAAATAATGAAAGAAAAAGGAAAACTGACTAAACCTGATATTTCTGCAGTGCAGTGTAGGCAGACAGATATTTATGCCTCCATGGAGCCCCAGAATTATTAGTGTGTATTCACAGAGATCAGTAAGAGGATTTTGACCTATATTGGTCTGAGTGATGAAAACATAAAGGTAAATGCGAACAAAGAAAACTGATCAAATACAAAAAGAAGATTAAGACATCATTCTTTTTAATCCTAATAGTATTTTTTTAAGATAGGCAAGAATGACAATCTACTTATTGATAAGCACAACCTGCAGCAACACCATCAAGCTATCAGTCCTTCCTGAAGTCTAAAAACCCTTCAGCATGCTCCTTTTGCTTCAGCAGGGAAAACTTGCTGAGGCACATCTAAAGCTATGTGTGCCAGGGTTCCAGCAGGGAACTGTGCTGTGTTCAGGAGACAGATAGTCACTACACTTTTCAGGCCTTTCTGAATGCCTTGGTCCTTCAGTCACTGAAATGTATGTGCAGAATTCATTCAGCAGGTACCACTGATGATTGCCTCCCTGCACCTTACTTCAGATGTCATACAACCCTCACTTTCTCAACTCCCACAGCCTCCATCACTTACCTCCTTCCCTAGCTAGGACCACACCACGGTGATCTAGACTACCATGTGCTCTGAGTGTAGATTCCCATTTTCATGTTCCATGTCTTAAAAATACAGAGCCTGGGATAACCAGGGCACTGTGAAACAGTGTCACACTGACAAAGAAAAAAGTTGCTACCAAAATAATATAGTGATAACCTACTGAGTGTCTGAGTTATGGCCACTGGTTCCTTTCTTGTGGTTAGCAGATTAGGTTTCTCCTGTGGTTTTCTGGTTTTGTGTCCAACTGAATTTCTGTAGAGCTTTAGACAGTGGTGTGGCTAAAAGCAAAGCATTTTGAACTATTACCTGCATTTTGCAATGGATAAAATAAAAGCAAACACAGAAATAAAAGTGATCTATAAAGTCATCCTCTGTACAATCAGAAAAAAAAAAGCCCAAGGTTCACACATTAACTAACGAGACTATTTTTACTTCCCAGCAGTAAGAAATGAGCCACTGATTGGAAGAGCAATAGAGATGTGCTTGAGAGAATGAGGGCTCTCAGCCCTTTGAAGCAGTCAGGGGAATCTGGGTTAGGCAGTGGCACCACCAGCCATGCAGCCTGTGCTCAAACAGCTTTGCACCACAGAGCTTTCCTCCTGCAGGCTGCTGTACATACCACAGCCTCGTGAAGACTGTGACGCAAGATTTCCGCAGACTTATAAGGTTGAAAATATCCTCAAGAGCTTCAGCTCTTGCAAGACATTTCAAGATGTATGCAAAACCTGCTGCAACAAGCCCAGTCTGGTTGTGCAGAGCTGAAAAATGTGGCACACTCTGCAGTATTTCTGTTATAAATCCTCTGTTCCAAGGGACTGAAATGCAACAATAATTAATCACTGCAGGACAGAGCTAGGCAAGAAAACATTCCAGATAAGCATATACTGTTTTTCTTCCAGCAAAACTGAAAATATTGCACGTGTATGTGAAACACTGGGCAGATTACTCCAGAGCCTTGAAATTGTTTCATTTTCCATGTTAATAAAAATAGATTTAACAGCAAAAACTGGCATACTATGAGATTTTGTAGTAATGGAATTTCACCAGATAAAAATGCTACGACCAAATTAGAGCCTGTCTACCTCTGTTCCCATGTCTCAATCAAAGGTCCTTTATTTAGCCCTTCCCCCAGTTCTGCAGGGTTTTTTAAACACAAAAGCTAGGCTTTTTCTCATGACCATAAACTAAACCAATGCCACAGAGTTTCTTCACAGAGAGCCATTAGTGGCCTTCTGTGAGTTTGAGCTTTAAAATGTGGTCCTGGAAATTTATACACCTTCAAATCCATTTTTTGGCTGTGGCTCTGTGACTACTCTGAATACTTCTGGTGTTCTGATAGAAGCTGTGCTGTCAACAATGTCTGACAATATTTTTTGCTGTGCTTTCTTCCACCTGTTTTTTCTGGTCATCTGTGAGGCATACATCCAGACAACATAGTTAAATCTCCCCCTACAACCACAGCATCAAGAAAAAAAAGGGAAAAACATCTATTCTGGAGGTAGTTCAAGCCTGTTTCCCAAGGAGATGGCAGGTAGGAGTATATTTACCTGAGATTTTGTTCTTGTTTGTTCTGGATAGAGAATATCTATGGAAAGTTCACTGATGACAAAATAACCATGAGACAAACATCACCCAGATGGTGTAAGCACAGGAATCACTTCTTCTGTTGTGGCGCTGTCCTAGGGTAACCAGGACAGGCACAAAATCAGGTGTTGTGCAAGAAGATGATCGTTGATTTTGTAATTACTTGTATCGAGACAGACTCTGAAACTGAAGCAACCATGGCTTCTGGTAAGTGCTGCACACTATGGACACAAGCAGCTGTAACTGTGCATCAGCAAATCTTCTGTCACTGTTTATGTGCTCTTTGTTTCATTTCACAGAAATGAAATGTCACAAGTCATGTTCTTTATCCCTCTATTTGGATAAAACTCAAGCTTTTATGAACAGATGTGTACACCCAATGAAAACTCATTCATATTTTATCAGTTCAAACTGAATGGCTTGTTCTGATTGGGACTCTATTACAGTGTCAATCAGTTTCTTATGCCAAAAATATTTTAAATGTTCATCTTTAAACATGTGTTGAAGAAAGCTTGGCATTTATAAATTTTAAAGGCATAATATGCATCTTATGCCTTTTTTCTTTTTAGTTTAATGTTCCTCACCTGGATTTATTGTGGACTAGGCCATGATTTTATCATCACCACACAGAAAACAAGAAAAAAGCAGCATATATTAGAAAGAGACAAATAGAAATGTCTAAATATGTCAGCTATACCATGAAAGCTCTTGAATACAGCAAACCATGCACAGAGGAGCAGACCAGAGAAAAGAAGATGTCAGTAATAGCATTAGTTTCTCATGGTAACTGACTGGAGTTTTTCTACACTGAGATTATTCTTTTTGTCCATAAAGATAAAACACTATCAGGACACTAACTTTTCAACAGTTTCCCACTACTTGAAGGTATTTATACACAAAATTGAAAATGAAGATAAAAATGAAGTTAATATGCTATCAATTTTTAAGGGGTAGCCATAGGCTCAAGTAGAAAATCTCTTCTAAAACCACATAGCAGTACATTGCCCTCTGTGTTGAGCTGATAACAAAATTGGTAATTCAGTATTGAAAGTATCTTTTTTCTGTGGTTCTTGGTCTTATCTTTTAGAAAATGAATGAGCTGGAGTAACTGCTGACCTGGAGTTTGGTCAAGAGCAGTGGAATCTTGTAACCTGTGCTGAAATTTACTAACTTAAATCCAACAAAAATATATAAAGACTAAGGTGAGAAAAATTATTATTTGATACTCAAAGAGACAATAAAATGCTTTTTTTCCCACCCTCATCTTACTGTCTTGCAGTCTCTTTATTATCACTGTAGACCAATATCTATAATAGCATTCAACATTATTTCAGCTCTATGGTGGCCTGAGATGGGATGAGGCCTGAGATTCCAATCAGGAATTCATTAGAGTAAATAGGCTTATGTCCTCATCCTACATGAACAGGGAGAGAGGTTTAGCTCCTCCTTTCTTGCAATGAACATAAAATCAATTCCCTACACCACCCTTTTCCCCCAGAATCCCATTCAGACCCCGCAGAGAGGGAAGCTCTCTAAGATGAGGTCTAGTACCTTCCACTAGTACTACACTAACTTAACACCAGTTTCCAGGTTTTCATCCAAATGTAGCAAAATGTTGTGGTGGGAGCAAATTACTCTCTGTGAAACTGAACATGATGAGGCATGTGAGGGCTTTTAAAAGGGCTTTGAATCATCTCAGTCATCTTCACGCTTTCCCCACTCTTTGGCAAATGGTACAAGACGTCTCGTTTTTAAAGGTCTATTGCAGGCTGCCTGGTACTACTTGTGATTCAGCCTCCTTTTTGCAGACAGGTTTTCTTCCAACCTACACACCAGGGAGGCGGTGAAACAACTTCAATTCACTCAATCTCTGGGACATGGAGTCGAGTGGCAATTTTCCGGAATGTGTTACTGCAGAAATCATAAAAAATCTCAGGTATATCACCGAGGATTTGCTTCATTTTGCTACAGAAATAACCCAAAACCCCAAAATCAGCTCCCAACTGAGTAATACAAAGTCAACCAGCCTGAATTTGCCAGTATTATTTATTTATTTTTCACATGCAGCCCTGATGAAAATTATTTTTTGAACTAGTAACTCTAGAAACCACAACCATGAGGATGAGACTTGACTATCTTAAAGTACAGCAGTTTTACTCACAGTAGCAAAATGTAGTAGTGAATGAAACTTAATTTATACTTTTCTCTTTTTCTCTGTTAATATTTTTGCAAGTAAAATTCCAAAACAGAAGCCATTGCCTAGGGGTGAAATGTGTGGGACATTTTACCAGTCCAGGCAATCAGCTCTGTAATAATCATAATGCTTTAACCTGTTTTAAGAACAAGAAAAAAATACGTTCTCTGGATGCATCAAACAAAGAAAATGGTCTGATTTTGAGCAAAATGAGTGAATACAAAACACTTGGGAGCCCTTTTGGTCTGATTATAAACAAAAGAATCAGTTGATGGATATTGTGAATTTGCTGGGATACATGTATCCATAACTTTCTGGAAGTACCTATTTGTTTGATTGTGCTAATATTTCATTCTGGTTTTGCCACATGGAGGTACAGACATACAATATTTTCAGAAGCTAATACTGGATATGCCAGAGTGGGGACTGAGACACTGACACCATGGTTTTTGGAGTGAAAAACTTCTGCAAGCAACAGGAGGGGAGAGAGAGCTTCGGTGTTTTAATGACAGGGATTTTATTCAGCTTCAGAAGGAAACACAACTGCTATTGCCATTTGCAAGAGAATAACACTCATAGCATTCTATTCTTTTACCAAAACTGACAATTACTGCATACCTACATTTCATGATACTGTCAATGCAACTTTTCTTCTTTGAATTAGCACATAAAAGAAGATGTACAGGCTCATCCTATCTACAGTTGCTCACCATATAATTGTAAATTTTATGTAAATCAGTACAAAATTCTACTGTTTTTACTTCTAGAAATGTAATAATCAGGGAAAGAAATGAACAGCCCTACAGATTTCAGCCTGAAGAAAGAGAAAGGACATTAAATAAGTACAAGTTTTTCTAGTGTTGCTCATTACTTTATTTTTTTTTTAGAATCCTGATGTAATGGGCATTCATATAAATATGAATCAGATGTTTTGAAATTTTGTCATGTGTATTAGGTCATGAGTTATGCTTTTGGGGTCCCAGTCCCTAGTTTTCTTTTTATTGATGGTGGGAAGCCTACTATCCTCTTCAGGCAGTCTCTACAAGTTCAGCCTCACAATCAAATTAAGTTCTTTTGTCCTGTTTTAAAATGCAGAACATTTACATCCTAAAGACAGCTATCCTGAGCTAATCTGCCAGTGAACAGATTCTCTACAGCCATTGTCTCTGGGGGCTGGGAAGGGTGAAAGAGAGGTTATTTACTTCCCAGACTTATTCTACCTGAGCTTCTCACATGCACAGTAAGAGCCACAGCTTTCCATTGGCTATCAGGCAGAACAGAAGCAGATATCTGACAGCTTTGTTGCACAACTGATCACACAATATAAGCTAAACTGATCTCTGATCCAGATCCTGGACCAGGGCCATGCTTTGACACAGCCAAAACGTGCTGATTTCTGAGATCAGTGTGAGACTTGACAAAGCATTTTGGGGAAGAATGGAGGAACACCTCATTCAAAAAATCCAGGTCACTCTCTTCCTTGACCCATGGTTGATTGAGCACCTACATCCAGACAGTCCCAAATAGCTCCAGGTTTTTGTCGCCCAACAATTAACAATTCTCTTCTGGAAATATAACAACAAGAAACCTTAATATATGACAGGACTCCAGGCAGAATCACTCCTCAGGCATGGCCACAGTGGCTTCTACTCAGAGAAAAATGTGTCACTGGCTGCAAAGAGATGAGTTTGCCATGTCTCTGCTATCTGAGAATTTCCTTAAGGGATTTCACAAATAACTGATTGGTAGGTCCTCTAGGGAACCTAGAGGACAGAAAAGGAATGTCATGACCATGAACACGTCTTTGAAGGGTTTTAATTGGAGAGAGGTCTGCTGTTCTTCACAGGTATTACTCAGATTCAAGCTCTAACAGGATATCTGTGATACTTAGATACAGGCTCTAACAGGAGCTGATGCTCAGCCATGCCAGCTGAATTCATGTATCAGGCACTATAAATCATGTGAGCAAAGACATTATCCTTACATGAAGGTCTGCCAATATTTTAGCTTCAGGATCCAAAAAAATTGCCTTTCAACATATATTACAGGCTGGCTGTTCCCTTAAAAATCGGTACTAGCCAAGGACCTTCTGTAAGAACAAAGAAAGCTACTTCTCATCTCTCAGAAGACATCAAATATTTATTGAAATCTTCATTTATTTAGCCACCCACAGAGAACCACATACAGGAGATCTTAGCTGCTGGTTTGACCTTGACTATTTAATGAGATGTATAATGATTCCATTGCAGCAAGCAAAGCCTGGCAGGACAAATGCAACCAGCCACTGCATCAAGCTGTGGGGAAAAATGGTAATATTAGATGAAGGAAACAAATCTCAGCATGCAGGATCAACATATGGTGGCACCAAATACCGGATGCCAAAAGAAGAACTAATGCTATTTGCTGGCCTATTTCATGCCATAGTTTTCTATGTAAGACATATGAAACATACATATTTTATGGTGGCTGATAGCCACAAATTTGTTATTGCTCAAAATCAAATGTATTTAAGTAGTGTCTTGTCTCCTACTGTATATTTGCTGCTATTTAGATCTGTGCCAAGCAAGTGTATTTCACTTACAAGACAGACATTTTGAGATTTTCTTTAGAAGTAGTGTTTGTGCAAGGGTTATATGACAGTAAAGGAATAAATCCATTTCCAAAAGTCTTTCCAAAAGCAGCAGGAAGTATTAGAGGTCCATTAAGCTTGTCAAGACTTAAAACTGCAAGATGTGCCTCCTGCTCAGAAGACAGGTTTGCACCACGTCCATATCTCTCCATCTGGAGACACCGTGAGGAAACTAAATGTAATTATAATCTCTTGGGTTTCTTTATTGTACCAAAGGACAAAGCTTTCAGAATACAAGTATAGAGCATGCTTGCCTACCTTCTGGGTTTTTTTCAGTTAGTTTCTTTAGGGGGAATATTTGTCATAATTCTGCATGTCTTCAGTCCAAAATTTTCACCTATCCAGAGATGAGAATGGCTGTCCCAGTTCTCTGTAAGCCTCCTCATTTGGAGAGTCAGAGGGGCTCTGCAATGTCGTATATTACACAAACTATAATGATACTTTTCAGACATTGAGGGCTTTTAAAACCCTTTGGCATTGTTATTAGGTACTCAAGTCTGACTGCTCTTTATGTCGCCCATAAAGATGGCCTGTGTCATGCAGATATCTCGGAAGAAGTGCATATGAATGAGGGAGCTGGAGGTGGGAAGGTCAACTGCTTTACAGCTCAGGTCAAAGAGAAATTTTAGTGAATGGGAAGGGCTGGGTTAAAGAAAGTTCACAGTCTGATATGGGGAAGGGGACCAGTATCCCTGACTCAGGCACATATGTTTAGGATAAGCAATTAATAGCGATTTCCAAAACAAAAATGGGCTTATGTTTCAGGAAAAGACCAATAAACTTTTTTTTTAAAAATCCCCTTTGTTAATCAGTTTCATTGAGGAACATCTCTAATACAGAGATAGGTCACTGAGAATTAATGGAGAAGGTGAATTCTCATTTGGGCTACCTCCTTTAAGTACCCTCCCATTGTGTGAACGACCTCAAGGCACACTGTCTAACACAGATGAACCTCCTCACTCTATCTGATCTTACACTCTCTTAAAAACGTGTTTTTAATGACCAGAAAGTTCACCTTTGAGGCAGAGTAGTAAACCAATCTGTAGGTCATGCCTAACCCATTGGAAGTTGGTGGACTTTCCAACAGGAAGAGCATCAGGTGTAGAGTAGGAATATCCATATTGGAGGACATAGTAAGAATATCCACATTGGAGGACATTCATTCTCCAGCCTCTCAGTGCAGACCTGTCATTTGTTCTTCCCTGCTGAGCCACTGCCCCAGTACCAGCCCCCTTCTCTATCACTTGCATGGCCCCTTCCATATCTGTAAATCCTGAGCCCACTGTACTCACCTCTGGGAGCATCATGTGCATTATGGACACGATTACAGAGAAGAGTTTACCAAATCCCAGTATTACTGAGCCATCTGAGTTTTTTTCCCAGGCCAGCTCCTACCAGTGTGCAATAGCCACTTCAGCTTGGCCATGGGGTAATGGGGATGATTGCAGTCAAGGAGCATTCTTGCTCCTTTTGAATGTGATTCCTAAGAAGCCTCTTTCACTCTGAGCTGAGGCACAGGCAATGCAGAGGGGAAAAGTGTGCCTTGTACATTCTTTTGCCTTGTGTGGCTCTGTAAGCCAAGGCACAGAGATTTTTATTTGCTTCTAGGCCTGTGCAGCTTCATAGCAACAATTTTTCAACAAGAATTGCTGGAGATATATTATTTCTTCTTCAGTAGAAACTGAAAAATATTTCCATTGTAAAAGAGACTTTAACAAGTACTTTTAATCAGATTTTTCCCTGATAGCCACTTAAAACTTCAAGTCAATTCTTTCAGCAGAGTAGGACCACTGTGGCCTTGCTTTCATGTTAAGTTCAGTGTGCACATCTCCATGGACATTTCACAAACAAACAAAAAGATACTCTGCTCATATCTGTCTGTATTCAGTTGAATTTAGAAGTGCACTTAAGAAGCAAGATTAGAAGCTACTTTTCAAATACATTTCTCTGAGTTCTTTGGGGTTTTTTCCCCGTCTTGAAAAAAAAAACTTAGAGGACAAGTCATGTGAAATAAGATAAATACATACTGGAATACTATCCCTAACTTCATGAAGCAGTTAATAAGAGGGTTTATAAAGAGTTCTGTTATCATGTATCTGTCAGGAACTAGTGGTGCAAACCCATCAAAATTAGTTTTTGTAGTTAATGTGTTCTCTGTGCAGTCTGGATAATAAATCCTAGCTCAAAGTTTGTTGACAACATGGGATTATCCTTCTGGATTGATAGTCCTACATGTACAACATCTGTATAATATTTGCTTGGAAAAGTGTTCTTGTTGAAATTTCTTGTTAGTCTTGTGGCAGAAATCCTCTTGGGTTTAAGAGTCTATCAATGTGATCAGTTGCATTTTGTGTTATCTATTGTACAAACCAGAAGACTCAAATCAGAGACTAAAGCACGGAATATTTCTAGAGCTAATGTTTAGATTAGGCCACCTAAATCTTAATATATTTTCAGTTTATGTGGTCTTGACTTTGAATTATGTATTTTGGAAAAAAATTATATAGACTCAGAGGCCATTTTTTTAAGCAGTAAAATGGAACAAAGAATACAATATATCATTGATAAATCATGGTTGCAAGCCTGGCTTCCCTTCTTGAGGAATTCAGAAAGACAAGCCCAGACTTTCTGTCTTGGCCATTTTTCTTTCACTTTTACAGCACAAAGACCTAAAGAAAGCAATTAAACTGACAGGATATTCCTATGGTTTGAAATTCAGGGAAGAATGACATGAGGGAGTCGTGTTAGTAACACACAAGAGGCAGAATTGTTTCTGATTTTACAGGTAAAGGGGTCAGAAAGTTGTTGAATCCTTGCCTTTCTGGGAATAGGAAGCTCTTGGTGCAGGCTTTTCAAAATAGAGAAGAGGGATGCACACATACACATGCAGTTGACCTCCAGGAGCCTCTTCTCCCTCCTGCTCTCACATAAAGACAAAGGTTTTAGGGATTCTGAAAACTTGTGCCTTTCAAGGGCCTGACCAGTTGCTGTGCCTGATGCCCCCAGAACAGGGTTGGTCCTCCTGGCTGCCAGGGCACTGCTGACTCACATTCAACTTGCCATCGACCAGGACCCCCAGGTCCCTTTCCCCTGCACTGCTTTCAAGCATCTCATTCCCCACTTTGTCTGTAATCCTGGGCTGCCCCATCCTAGTGCAGAATCTGGCTCTTTTCCCTTGTTGAACTTCATATGGTTGGGGATTGCCCAGCTTCATATTGTTGGTGATTTATCAAGGTCTCTGCAGGGCCTCCCTCCTTTGAGGGAGTCAACAGCTCCTCCCAGTTTTGTATCTGTAAACTTGCTCAGTGTCCCTTCCAGTCCTGCATCCAGGTAATTTATGAATTTGTTAAAGAGCACAGGGCCTCAGATGGAGCCCTGTGGAATCCCTCTATTGACAGGTCCCCAGTCTGATGTCATCCCATTCCCTGTAACTCTTTGTGCCTGACCTGCCAGTTGATCGCCCATCACAGGATGTGTTTATCCAGCTGTGAGCTGGATATTTTGTCCAGAAGAATTTTATGAGAGTATCAAAAACTGTACTGAAATCCAGAAAGATTGCATCAACTGACTTCCTGTCACCAACCAGATGGGTTACCTTGTCATAAAAGGAAAAAAATGTTTGACAAGCAGGACTGTCCTCTAATGAAGCTGTGCTGGTTGTGGCCAATGACTGCATTCTCTTTCAGGTGTATTTCAATACCTCCCAGAATAATCTTCTCCATAACTTTACCAGGCACTGAAGGGAGACTGACAGGCTTGGAGTGTCCAGGGTCCTGCTTCTCACTCTTCTTGAAAATCTGGGCAAGGTTAGTCAGCTTCCAGTCAGGTGGGACCTCTCTGGATTCCCAAGACCTCTCAAAAACTATCGAGAGGTTTTGTAATGACATCAGCCAACTTCTTTGAGGATTCTCAGATAAATGCCATCAGGCCCCATGGATTTGTAGGGATCCAGCTGGAGCAGAAGCTTCAGGATTGACAGGGAGTTGATAATTTTTGTAGTCATGGTTCTCCAGGTCAGGCACTGAGACCCCCTTGGTCTGTCATCTCTGTTGAAGGCAGAGAAAAAGAATGAGTTAAACACCTCTGCTTTGTCTAGGTTCCTGTTTTAGAGGTGGCCATCCTCACCCTGTAATGGGCTGATGTTGTTTTTATACTGCCTTTTGTCATTTATATATTTGAAAAACATATTTTTATTGTTCCCCACATTTCTGACCAGCTTTATCTCCAGCTGAGCTCCAGCCACATTAATTTTCTCCCTACATTGGCAAGCAACCTCTCTGTATTCTTCACATATCCACTGGGATACATCTTTCTTTTTTGCCTTATTTTCAAGAGAAGATTCCTGTTCTGCCTGTCCTGCTTGATTTCTGACATTTGGGAATTTCCTCCTCCCATGCCCTTAGGAGCTGGTTTAAAAAGTCATCAGCACTGATGAAAAACCTAAAGTCTTTTCTTACAGAAAGTCATGGGGCTTTCAGAAACAGCAATAATGTACCCCTCTGCTCGGGTAGAGCCATCCACCTTGCCCACACAGATTTCACAGAATATTCTGTGTTGGAAGGGATCCACAAGGATCATTGAGTCCAACCATTAAGTGAATGGCCCATATGGGGGTGAAACCCACAACCCTGGTGTTACTGTTCTGCTCTAACCAGCTCAGCTAACATTACACCCAGAGCACTTTTTAGAATCTCCCACGAAACAGAGAAAGGAAATATTGTAGGCTGGCTTTTCCACAGGAGAACAGAGTATCATATGACTTAGTGAGCTTTAGAACATGTGAGGACATATCAGATAATAATTGCATATTTGAATATTTCCATGAGAACATCTTGTCCCAGCTGATCCAGAATCCTTCCTTTGGGGAATGAAATGTCTGAGCCCTCTACAGAATGAAAGAAAAGGAGCACTAAGGCAAAGCAGTGAATAAGTAAGCACATTTTTGTCAACCTACAACAAACTGAAAAACAGCTTTATTTTCTGCAGTGAATTTCATTTGGATAAGAAATTAAGGAAAACCAGAAGCCTCTTAAAAAAATAAAAATGACAAAAGTGAAAACTGAAGCACTTAAAAGGCAAAGGTTATGATTTTTAAAGTTTCATAAATGGAGAGATTTTACATAGCTGTTAATTCCCTGCATCCTGCTGCTCTTTACTTCCTGATCTAGTTCTATTGCTGGGTGAAACAGAAAGATATCTTAGAAGCAAGACTGCTTTGCACAGTGAGTCACAAGATGGAATAGCTAAAAAGAGCTCCACAATTTATTCCTGATCTTAAATGGGATCTGACTTGGATCCTTTTGATCAAACCGCTGCTGGAAACCTCCTCTTGTGAGGCATCATTAACAATTTTGTCTTCTTGTATATTTCCCTTGATGCTTTTACAAGCAATGATTACTGAGCTAGGGGATCAACTGAACATTTGAGGGAATCAAGGACATTCATAACATTTCAAGGTGACTTTTGCTTAGTAAATGAACTGATTCCACATAACAGCAAAAATATAATGTGATTTTAGATAGAGTTTGCAGTTCAAAGTGCAGTGTCTTCAGTTATAGGGGGTATAGAAAGCAACATGTGAAGAAGAGAATAGAGTGATCGAGTAAGACACCCTTGGAAGCAACAGAATTAATATCATTCCATCTGTCTAGATCAGGGAATCATAGAATTGTTTGGGTTGGAAGAGACCTTAAAATCACCCCATTCTAACCCTCCTGTCACAGGCACTTTCTTCTGGACCTGGTTAATCAGGACCTTATCCAACCTGGTGTTGAACACTTCCAGGGAGGGGGCTCCCACACCTTCTCTTGGCACCCTGTTCCGGTGCCTCCACTCCACAGTAAAGAATTTCTCCCTAATATCTAATCTAAACCTACCCTCTTTCAGTCTGAAGTCATCCTTTCCTATCACCACACAGCCTTTAGGCACAGGAAGGCCAATAATCTCAGATAGTCATTTAGAGATGGATTTGCATTGATTATCCATTTTTTAGGACTTTTAAATGGAAAAAGCACCTCAAAATTGCTTGTAGAACAGCACAATCAAAGTAATTCTGCTTTGCAGGATTGATGAAGCAAAGCATTTTTGTTATAAATGTTATAAATGTTGCAAAAACACCCAATGCACTTACTCTGAATACACAGCAAAGCATCAGGATACATTAAAACATCATCCTTTCAGGCTATGTGTTTCCTTATGTCATTAATTCTTACTGTATTTTAAAGTTACCCACTCACTGTCAGGCTGCATTACTTGTTCAGTCAGCTTCCCATTTACATGATGATGTCCTGAGAGCTGACATCAATGGAAAATGCAAGCATTCACTTCTTTGCCAGATTTAGCTGCACACTGCTCCACAACCTCTTAGAAAACATATTTTCCACTACAGTTACTTCACTCAGTAGCTGGAATATTTTATACTATAAAACTCCTAGAATGTCAGCTTCTAGTCATGGAATAAGTTCTATATCTTTAAGAAACAATGAAAAGTTAGTGACTCTACAAACAACTGAATAATAAAAAATGAAGTGTGGATAAACTCTCTTATTTGACATACATGGGAACTGAGTAAACTACCCAAATTAGAAGTGAGAAATAAACATTGCTAGAGTAGGTTCAACTTTAACATAACCCTTGACCACAAATATATAAACCCTTTTGTGTTTCCTGCAGAGACTCCAACAAGTTTCCAAATAAACTCTTCTGCTGACCACACTTTTACCCCATGCTTTTTACCAGACTTCAGAGAGTTTTTAAGATTCTTCACATATCCCCATTCCCCAAACATCCTGCCTTCCACCTCACAAAGATTATTTTATGTCCGACTACACTTATTTTGTGAGGAAGCAGCATAAATGCACATTGCAGATGTGGTGTTCCTTATTTTAGCTAGGGCCTCCAGTGGGGATAAACGTGCAAACTGGAGCAGAGTCCCAGGGGATGGCTGTTTGCAGTCTGCCAAGCAGGGCTGTGTGCAGCATGGATGATTCACCCTGCTGATGCTGACTGCTTCTCAAGCTCAGGAGAGGAGTCAGAAATGGCATGGTGGAGGAGCAGTTAAAGATAATATTCTTCTCTTTGATACAATATCTTAATATGAAACTGAATCACTCACAGTTGTGAAGAGCTGAAATATTTTGTTCAAGCTCATTTTCTAAAGAGTCTTTTTTTAAAAAAAGATTTTTTTCTTTTTTTCTCTTTTTTTAGTTTTTATAGTGACCAGTTTCTCTCTTCTGAAAAGCTGAATAAACAGTGAAATTGTCTAGCTATTTGTCTAAATACTCAAAGACTCACAGTGAAGAAAGAGTTCATTTCATGTGCATGATTGCAGACAGTCACTTCCAGTGTGGACTTGTGGTCCATTTGTGGCCACATCATTTTGCAACTGTTGAGAAAAGTCTTCTATATATAATCCTGAACTCACCACTTTGAATGGTTAACCATTTAGTTGCATATAACCTCCACTGAGAGGGCTCACCTGGAACTTCATTGGTGCCTAACTTCTATTTTACTGGATTTTAAATACCAGCTCCCATTGAAGATTACAGGCCTCCTGGATTCATGGTACCTGAAGGGCAGTGCAAGTCTGGCCATAAACTCTCTTGACAGCTCCATCCATTGGAACAGCAACACCATGAAACACAGGAGTAAAACCTGGATGTGCAAGAAGCAGAGTTTTCTTGGCAGCTGGCCCACTGAGCTAACAGTCACCTCTGGAAGGTGTCCAGAAAACTTGACTTCTTAGCAACAGTATGAAACGGCAATGATTATTCTGTCTTTCCTTCCTGAAATACAGCCATTTGCAGTGCAGGCTGAAAATGCAAAATCCAGACCTAGGTTTACAAGGAAGTTTTTACTCATTATTAAAATACCCAGTTGTCAGGATACCTCAGCCCTGAGTTGCTAGATAACTCCACGCATTGCTTCATGTGGAATACGTGGAAAATGTAGGCTCTAGACATAAAATATCCCCAAATTCAGCAAGCTGGACAGGTGGCACATGTTAATCTACAGAAACTACTGAGATTTAGATCACATCTCTAGCCTGTGTGGAGTCCCCTGCTCCAGTGTTGGTTCCAACCACCAGATTTCACCTGGATGCGAGTCCCTTCTGCCACACCTTCTCATCAAATATGGCCTAAACAGTGGATCTGTTCCAATGGTGGACTTGGCTGGATATTTATGCAAAAAAGTACAATTAGAATAGATTCATTCCTGTGCTGTAGGAAGTTGAATCAATGTTTTCCACACCCAAATTACTTTACCAGTGGTACTCAGGCAGAAAAGATTCTTTTCAGTCACTGTTGCAGAAGCTATATCCATCCTTGTAGATGCATTAAATATTCACTGTGTGTTATCTTAGATATCAAGAGTTCTATTATCATTATAGTGCAAGGATTCCATATCACCCGAGCCCCGCACCTCCTTGAGATCTCCCACAGGCACCTCCTCTAAGCTCTGACTCTTCTTGGTCCTTGCAGTAGTCATCTAACTCTTGATGCCACCAATCCACTCTTTTATAACACTTGTTCTTATTGGCTACAGCTGTGGCCTGTTAAAATCAGGCCTGTTCCTAATCTTTAGTAATTGGCCCAGCTGCAACTTGTTGGGGGATAAGATTACATTCTATGCCACCTTCATTTACCCATACTGTATCCCCCTACAACTGTGCCCTAGAAAAAAAGAGACATGAGTGAACATGCCACTGTAGCTCACTGTTATTGTATGATTTTCATCAGGGAGAAGAGAAGAACCTCACTTTTTGCACTCTTCCAATTCAAAATTTAAATATTGAAAAGAAGTACTCTATTCCACAAGAAGCCTATGGCTTAGCCCCTTAGTGTTCTCATATTACTCTTCTTTCCTTGCTCTGACCTAATAAATTTTTAATTATTCCCTGGAAAGTCAAAGTTGAGAGAATTCCCCTCTAATCTACTATCAGATGCTCTCTTAGAAAATGTACTGGGGGCCTTGTTCCCTCTTCTGTTAATGCTTAAACCATTACAGATCGTTAGGTCACAGACCTGAGGTACTGTAACTACCAGCAACCTCTATATTTTGTGCAGTCCCTTTGCTAATAGATGTGGTCTAAATTGTTTCTGAGTTGAACAAGAGAGATAGAAAGAACCTCCCCTCCAAAGCCTGAGTGAGCTATGCATCATCTGGCTCCTCAGAATGGAATGTTGATAAAACTGAGACATTTCCAATATACTTAAAAGTAAAACTTTAGAGATTTTGCTAATGAGAACATAAGTGACTGTGGACTTGGACCATTCTAAAATAAGGCAAAACGAAGTGTTGCGTTTCGAATGCTTAACTAGCTAGAGCCAAAGTCCCAGTTAATTTCTATTGTGCTTTTCAGACAGAGGGTCGTGGGTCCTTAAGCTTCCTTATGCTCAGCATTGCAGTGACATGCCAGGGATTGTGTGCGAGGGAGAGCGTCCCTGGTGTCACCTATCCCCTGAACTACCACAGGTTGCTCTGAGCTGTCAATGCCTGTACCTCCAGAGTAAGGCACATGTTGTGAGATAGGGCAGATGTGTGGGGCTGTCCCTCCCTTGCTACGTGAGGCAGCCTGGTAGGAGGCCCTGCAGGCACCCCTCTGACCGTGGCAAACCAGGAGGAGCCACTGTAGCCCAATAACATCCAAAGAAACACTGACGCTTCCAAGACCCTTTGCCACATGACTTGAGGAATTTAACCAGCAGTTTCATTCTCTATCATGATTGTATTACAAGAGAAATTCGGAAAATAGCACAGTTTTTTTTTTTTTGATCCTGCTGCCAAAGAAAGAGATGGGATATCTAGCAGCAGAAAGCTGCTGGTTTTGTGAATAAGAGCACAGCCAGGAAACAGAGAAGAGTCAGAAGTTGCACTGGACATTGGGGCTCTAGGTTGAAGCTTACTTTGGCTTTAACTTTTCAGATTCAGTGCATGCAATTAGAGAGGGACTCTGAAAATTTGTTCCCAGAAATGCAACAGTGAGAAGATTACTCAAATAAGAGGAAGTTCACTGAATCCCTATACACTCACAGTATTACAGAGTTTGTATAGCAAGAAAGAAATTTATGCAATGGGAAGTGCAACAAGAAGAGATCCAGCTGGTGGTAAATTCAATCAGATTCATAGAAGAGCAGAAATACAGAACATTGGAAAATCATGTGCTCCAGTCCTTTGGAATGAAGCTGGTCAATAGTTTACATTAAGATAATTCTGAGACCTTTTTGTCTAACCCATCCTAAAAATCTCTAGTGAACGATACTTTAGAACTTCCATAGGAGCACAATTTCAGTGCTTTAACAGTTAAAAAGAAGTTTTCTCTTATACCCAGTGAGATAATTTTGGTATAATTTAAGCTAATTTATGTTTGTTCTTATCCCATTGGCACTAAAGAATTACTTATCATCATCTTCTTTACAATAACATTTTATAGCAACGGAAGGAGAAAATGTTTTTCATCTTACTGGGATCGAGTAGAAGGAATAATTACCTCCCACATCTTTGTCAGCTCCTGTATGAATGCAACCCAGAGTAAAATTTGCCTACTTGGCTTCACTGTGAGATTTTTTTTTTACTTGTTCTTAGTCTGTATGCATACTACTTTTTTCTTTTTGTGGTATCTTGTAACTAAAATTTTGCCTCTCTCTTATATAATAACTTATATAGAATATATAACTTATATAACTTATAGAATAACTTATGGGTACTGGTTGTATCATTTCATTGATTAGCTTGAAAATGAAAGGGTTAATAATTTAACTTTGTAGTCTAAGAAAAAGTAGAAACTACTGCAACTGTGCAGGGATGACCATGTGCTTAATCTTTCTTTCTAGAACAGACCTGCTCTTCTCTCAAGAATGTAAGTTCCAACTCTGTTGGAGAAGCATAAAGTGTTATAAAACTCAAGGGGTAACTGTTTTGTTTAAGGCTAAATGAATACTCAGATCCTTCCAAGTTATTTATTTATGAGGGAAGTTTATTCATTAATACCAGAGGCATCAGATTCTGTCCTCCTACTTTGAGTAAGCTAAGAAGGAATAGTGCCAGAGGAGATGATTCGCCATCTTCACAAATGGAAAATTCTTAAAGAAAAAAAAAAAAATTTAGACCTTCAGTAACTCAGAGATTTCAGATTTCAGGAAGAACCAATTTCTGCATCCAGAATCCACAGTGTACAGAATTAGTCACCATGAAAATATATCCACTGTGGTTTCAGTTGGAGGGAATCTGTAGCTTCAATACTTCAATTTCGATGTTTTATAGAACTTGTTGCATCTTCTTCAGTCTCACATTTTTCTCACTTGCAGGGTACTATTATAAAAAACACAACAGAAAAGAGAAAATTAATCCCAGAATTCAAATAATAAATAAGATTCTATTTTTATGCAAAAGTGTTTTGGTTTTGGTTTTTTTTTTTTTTAGTTATGAAGTTAGAAGAGTCTCTCTGTTAATCTAGAAAAGCTAGTTAATGAAGAAGAGGAATGAAAGTGCATAGTCTGAAAATTGCCTGAATTACCTGTATTTTCTGGCAGGAACAAAGAGAAAGAGAGAGAACAAAATTAAAATCTTATGAAAAACCCCCCATGTCAAGTGTGTTTTCATGCCTTCATAATCATTTACCTCTTAACACAATAAATAATGGCTATCTAGAAATAGGAGGAGTCCATGGCAGTTAAAAGTATAGTACACAGAAATCCTATTGTGAATTTTTTACTTATTGTTAAAAGCCAGGCTCTAGTGTTCATGAGGCTCCCTTACTGCTAACTAATGAATGTGATCTATTTTAAAATCAAACCTGTTATTCAGTTAAAAGTCAACCATTAAAATTTCTTCCTGAAAGTAGAAGGAATGTTTCACAATCAGTTGTTCTGCAAGATATTTTAACATGGTTTGGTAGATTTTCCCTTGCTTATAAGCACTGCAAGTCTAATAATGTACTCTAGGTTTTAAAAATGGGATTTACCTTCTGGCAGAATTTTGTTTTGCGCCGATACATCACTATGATTTAATAAGTCTCCTTCATATACCCCTGTGGCATTCCTCACCACAATATAGTCTTGTTGTTACAGAAATTAAACAACAGAACTGAAAATAAACCTTAGGAAGGTCTGAAAAATATGTTGCTGTTGTGTGAAAAATGGTCTGTCCTCTGTGGCACCTGGTATAACACATGGACCTGAGTGGTACTCACTCTTTACTTTCACAGACTAAAATTAATCAAGAAAAAAAACCAAACCAAACCAAGCTTGTAATAAACATGATCCAAGATGTGAATGAACAGATCATTTAAAGGAAGAAGTGAAAGTTTTATAAACTGTTCTGTTAAGGAAAATTTGGTTCTTTGCGTGTTGTTCCCTGACTGGCCTGCACTGCTCTTACCACTCCTGCTCCAAATGAATCTCAGCAGAAGGAGGGAGAAAGAAATATTAAATCTAGTCCACAAACTTGAATTCAGTGATTGTGCCAGAAAGACATTTGTCTATACCCAGGTGATCATTTATATCTTTGTCTGGATGGCAACATGTATGATACATGGGCAAACAAGGAGGTAGAAATGCAAGCATGGATGGCAGACTGAAACCCAAAATATGAAATGGATCATATTTGGTCTCAGGCTCAAAGCAGGAAAAGTTAAGTGTTCTGGAATGAGGAACAAACCCAGTAAAAAGATACTGAGCTGTATAGTAAAAGCTCTAAACTACACGACAGCAGCCACGTGCAATAGCTGATAGATTAAATAATAAATAAATTTATGGAAGCCCATTATATGTTATGATTTATATTGAAATAGTGTTTTACCTTTATGTAACTTCCTGATTCCTCAACTGCTAAAGAAAAGAGAAAGGATTACCCATGTGAGTAAAAATGCTATGAATCCTGAGTATCATTTAAATATGATATTCCACGCAGAACACTGAGCTTTAAGAAGTTCTAGTAAACAACATTATCTTCAGTGAAACCCCTGGGATCAGTACCTAATGATCTGACCTAGTTCAGCAGCTGATATGCTGCTGATATGCTGAGCAGCTGACTCATGTCTAGCCTCAGTCTGATCACTGTAGCCCAAAGAGAGAATACAGATTGTAGAAGTCTCGGTTTGTGCCCATGGGATGTTTTTGATAGGCTGCATTTCTTTCTGCTCTGATCAACTAATGGAGAAACTTTGAAATTTGGTAATATTTACTACATTCACTTCTCAGTAAGAAATCTGCCTTTCACTCATTTTCAATATATTATCTCAGAATTCCATTTCTCCTTTGAAAAACCAAAGGTGGCAAGGAGAAGGTTAGGGGCAAGGTTTAAATATCAAAGCTTAGACTTGCCTACAGGACATTTTTCATTTTCACCAGAATCCAGTTTTCCAAAATTATAGTCAACAACTTTAATCATCCAGAAAATGCATTGCCATGCTGCTGCCTGAACAGCATAAACAGAATTAGAAATTAACAGATTTCGTTTCTTTCCAAGTTGTCATTCTCAGTGACACTGGTATAGTATATGGTTTTTATTTATTACTTGGCCTGAGTATGCTGTATTCCTGTGACATATTTCAAATCATGACAGAGGCAAACAGCACAGAATGCAGGAAAGGTTCTATAGGCTTGCTAAGGAAAACATGTGCATAACTCTTAATTGGCCCTGACACTAATGAAACCCCAAGCTTTGCCAGCTATTGCTTCATAGAATTCTTGATCTGACACAAGCACTGGATGGACATGTCTTCAAATCCAAAATACAGCTTTTACAGAGAAGAAGGTTTTGCAAGATGCATTACAATAAATTTTTTAAGAACTGGGAAGAGTGGGAGCTAATCTGCTTAATGTGAGGATATACTATTTGTAAGTCTCAAATGGTTCACATGTTGGAGTCCTATGAAAGATAGACCAGAGGTGAAGTGAAAAACAGAGAGTGGAATAGCTTTCTAGATAATTTCTCATGGCTTTTCACAACACTCATTCTGATTTAATATAATTCCATTTTTCAGAAAAAAATTCAGCTTCCTTCTGAAAGTCCTTTCTCTTCCAGTGTGCATAGAAGTAATGAAGTCATCCCTAACTATATAAACAGAGGCATTTTTCCATTGTAATGCAGCCCATATCTGTGTATAGCTATCAGAACAGCTGCTGACTGCATGCATAATTCAGTGATGGACAGAATGCCTTAATGTAGAAATGCCATTACACACCAATGTAATATGGCTGAGGATGCAAACTTAAGGAACTGAAGATACATATCCTCCTGGAATTGCAACCAGTAATCAGGGTAAATAATCAAACAGCAAATGTATTGCTCTGTCATGGTTCCTGGGGCATTTCCTGTAGCTCCTCTGGTACAGATGAGCAGTTAGCAAATACCATGCGCCAGAGGACAGGTTAGATGGAAATTGCCTTGGTTGATAAGAAGAGGATGAGGATTCAGAAGGTCAAAATGTAATGTCCAGATCTGCCACTGATTAGCTGATATATAGAGGATAATTCAGATAGCTATTTTATGTTCCATTTTCTTCACATGCAAACTTAGGACAGTATTGCTGTGGGTAAAACACCCTATTGGGTCTCATAGCCACTTTGAATCGTGACTCTGTGCGTGCTCATAGCACCAGAAAACAGAAAACAAGAAAACCAGAAAACAAGGAGTTGGTCATTTACATCCACGCTACTTTGCTCTTTAACCTGGCAGTGCTTTCAGGAACTCTGTTTACACCATATGTATGAGGAAAGCTGTAGAAGCTAAGTAGACTGCATTGCAGTCTTCAAATTCATTTTTTCTGCCCTCCAGTACAGAACAGATGCAGTAAATTATATTTCCCCTTTACATTCCCAATGCACAGCAGAAGTTATAATGCCATGTTCATATTTACAGTATGTATATCCTTTTAAGCCTCTAACTACTGCAAAAGGGTCCATCAGTAGTGATGGAAAACTTAAAAAAATCCTACAGAAGTTTACATTTGTAAATCTGAAAATGTTACAAATTTCCAAATATTCTAATTCTACTGTGAGCTGTAAAAAAGAAAGCAACTCTCCCACGCACTGATGCTGACTCATGCACTGCAGGATTACTGAGACATAGCATCCTTGGAGGATTATTCAGTTACTCAGGGGAAGCTGTAGGATAATTGTCCCTCCCTTTACATGACCATTCATGAAAACACCTACTCAATATTTTGTTGCTGCTGCAGGCAAACTCTCTGAGCTGTGCTCTAGCAGGAAGATACTCCTCCTCTCCTGCTTTAGCGTTTTGATCTTCAGAAATGTAAATGGTCTGAGAAACCTAGTGAGCTTTCTATCTGTCCAAAATCTAAAGAAAGACCATATCTATTGCTTTTGGGTGCTTCAGACAGAAGGCTGTAAAATAGTTCCTGCAGATTGTTTTTAATTTATTGTATATACGTGCAGACTGTTGAGTTTCTAATATGTAAGTTTGAGCAATAAGAAGACAACAGTGAGAACAGAATCTTGCCTGTTACAGATGCATGTCAGATATTAAACAGATATAATTAGGCTATTAATTACCATGGAATGAGTTTGCAATAAGTGTTTGTTTTTATTAAGGGTTTGCTTAGTCAACATGAAGAATTCAGACTTTCATGAATTGCAAAGTAATTTCTGAGGCTAATGATAATTAGAGTGTTGAAAGAGAAGGGTAGCCCATTTCATTTAAGAAAAATAGAAAGGAACAAAAGGGTTGACTCCTGGAAATTGCTTCAAAAGTCAGTCTTGGAAAGATGCTATGAAATGCTCACCACCCTCACAGAATTAGATCTGAACCTCCCCTCAACCTAGTTTTTCTGTTAGGCATATGCTAAGTGCCCAACACCACAAGCATTCATACCCATAGATACCCATCTATACCCCATAAAGATTTTTACTGGTTCTTACTGGTATTTAATAAGTGCTTTAAAATAGTGCTGTCAATTTTACAGAAAATATTAAGAAAATACTATTTCTTTTGCCAAAACTATATTTTTAGGGCAACTATTTCCTTAAACACATCAAGTTCAGGGTGATTTCAAAACCCAGGAACATTAAACCTGAAGGCTAATTCCAACACTCTGAAGAAATCTCTTTGAGGTTTCTTGCTCCTGTGTTATGTACAAATCCATCTAATTCCCACTCCCTTGCTCTCAGGTAAGTGGCTAAGTGGCATGATTTTCCTTTTTCCCTCTTTGCTGGAATCTAGCCAGCATCTTCCTTCCTGCTCCAAGACCTTGTCTGACATTCAGGCTCCTCTGCTCCCCACTGCTGCTGACTCTGACGGCTCCTCCAAGAACATTTCAAAAACTGTGCTGATGATCCGATTTGCCTCAGGCTCTTGTACACCAAGCAGCGAGGCACAGGTTTGATTTTAACTGTGATTGCAGTGAAAGTTGTTATGTGCTTGCAGTTAATAGGTGTATTATTAAGTCAGGAGGATCAGGCCTCAGTGAACATGCCCTCACTGGCCTGTGATGCTGCACTTACTGGGAACTGAAACCACAGAATTATTTCTCTTCTACTCAGTTCCAAATATACCAGCTTTCACTACTTTTTGTGATATATCTATAGAAAAGTATCATCTTCTCTCACAGAATCATTTTAAATGTCTTATTTTAAATCTCAGTGTTCTATTGGAGAGGTATAAATTGTAGAAATTGTGCCATGAAATTAAGGGTATAAATAAAAGATACCTTAACCAAAGCCTCATTTCTGCACAAAACTTCTTTTCAGTGGGAAGCCATTTTTAATTTAAGAAAGCAATCTTCTACATAATGTTTATCAATATCTAGACAGCTTTCTACTTTTCATTACCAGAATACTTAAAAAAGTCAGTGTTCTCCAGAGGAGAAGGGGCTGCTATTCCAGATGTCATCAGATCTCCTTCAGAAAACAATTAAATACTTATTCAAGGTTGCAGATCACTATACTGAAGTCAGCAGACCTTTGTCATTTATACCAGTTAGAACTGTAAAATTGCTGCTCTTAAGGATTTGCATCCTTCCCTATCCTTTAAGCTCCATATTATGTCCAGGCCACTTTTCATCAAAACAATTTACTTTCTTCTATAATCTCTTGTTGTAGAAGGCATGTAAGACACCTATTTTTTCTGTTATTTCTGTCATATTGAAAACTGTAACATTAAGAACTGTAGCGTTATGGAAAAAAAAACACATTAGGATTCTCTAGGATTGTCCAAAATGAACTCTGGTCTTCCTTGCTGCTTTTTGCCTGAACATGCACACTCTTATTGCCCTATTCTGTCACTTTTCTCCTATTCCCATTGTTGCTATCCTTATGGCATGGTATATCTTTCAGAAGATTACAGCTGACCAGACTAGAAGGTCACCCATAAAAAACTATAGCCTGTGAAAATTATAGAGAAGTTTTTCTGTGCACCAAATTAAAGACTTGCATTTTGATTTAAAAAGAGGCTACATTTTACTGTTCTTCACACCACACTTAAAATTCTTACATATCTATAATTTTCCTCTGCTGAATAAACCATGTGCTGGATGTCAGCTCAGAGTTCAACTGAATCTAAACTTGACTCTATCTTAAATATTGAGTTTTTAATCTTTTGTCCTCCTCTAAAAGTTGTGCAGCATCAGCTGCGTTCATGCTATGATTGAGAGGTAAAATCATGGCTCTATGAAGTCAATGGGGATTTTGCCACAGGATTCAGTGGGGTTGAGGTTTCACCCAATCTATTTTACGTATATCCTTTCTTTTTTGTTCTATCTTAAAAACATTCACTGCAGCTTTTATATTTAGCTCTCAGATGAAATGCTTTACTTTCTTTGTCAGATAAAACAAAATAGGTGCATTTTAAGCTAAACAGTCTGATGACTTGTAACTACTTGAAGAACAATAAAGGACATAGCAGGGGAAAAATCTGGGTTGGCTTATCTATTAAACTTTAATGTTCGGTGTCAGGTTTATTTTCCAGACAAAATTGTGTTATCACTGTAAAAGTAAACAGGATACTTTTAGAACTGTATAAAGTATAGGTATTGATTTTCTGAAGCATTGCATTATGCAGCCCTTGCCTGAAAAACATTCTGGGTATACCATAGTGCAATGGTCTAGCCTTTGTTCAAAGCCGTACTTGTTAATTTTTCTGATGAAAGCACCAAATTTAATACAAAACCAGCTCAGTTTCTGTATAAGTTACTTTGCTCTGCCCTGTGTTTAGAAATGAAATTAAATTGTCTTGATTCGAGGGTTAAAGCAAAGCTGCTGTCTCCTTCTCAGACTGAAGAATGAAAGAAAAACCAGCCTGCCCTACCTAAAGCAGAAGGCCTAGCATGCCTTGTAACAAGGAAAGCAAGTGCTTGGAAATATGTTTTTCAGAAAGACTGCTTGAAAATGTACAAAAACTGGTGGAAATACAAAGAAAACAACAGTCAGTCTGCACTCAGATTTTTCTTGGGGGTGGGGGGTGTGGAAAGACACATTTCAATTATCTCAGCTGGAGAGCCAGGTATTAGTTTAATATCTCTTGGAAACCTTGTTTGGAAAGCAAGAACACATCACCTGCAGGAGCAGGGGAAAGGTGGGACCTGCTGCTCATGCTGTGGCTGGGGAGCAATGTGAACCTTTCCTGGTGCAGTGTGGCCTTGGCTGATATCCCCTGTGGGGACAGGTCCTTACTGTGGCCTCTGCTTCTGTAGCTCATCCCTCTCAGACAAGGCTGTATGGCACCTGAACTGACTGATGATTCCCTTGGGAAAAGGAACTTTACTCACCCACTGTACTTTAAAGCAGAGCCCATAGAGTGCAGAAATAACTGGTGGCAGAGGAGTAAAGGTGCCATTCATGAGGCAAAAAGCAGCAGGTGAGCGTGCCTTGGACATCACAGAATCACAGAATCACTAGGTTGGAAGAGACTTTGGAGATCATTGAGTCCAACCCATGCCCTAACATGTCAACTAATCCATGGCACTGAGTGCCACATCCAATCTTTTTTTAAACACATTCAGGAATGGTGACTCCACCACCTGCCTGGGCAGACCATTCCAGAACTTTATCACCCTTTTCATAAAAAATATTTTCCTAGCATCCAACATAAATTTCCCTTGGAGCAGCTTGAGACTGTGTCCTCTTGTTCTGTCAGTTGTTGGCTGGAGAAAGAGACCAATCCCCACCTGACTACAGCCACCTTTCAAGAAGTTTGAGAGAGTGATAAGTTCACCTCTGAGTCTCCTTTTCTCCAGGTTAAACAACCCCAGCTCCCTCAGTCGTTCCTCACAGGGTTTGTGTTCCAAGCTCCTCACCAGCCTCGTTGCCTGCTCTGGACACGCTCAAGTGTCTCAGCATCCTTCACAAACTGAGGGCCCAGAACTGGACACAGCACTCAAGGTGCAGCCTCACCAGTGCCGAGTACAGGGGAAGAATGACCTCCCTGCTTCTGCTGGCCACACTGCTCCTGATACAGGCCAGGGTGCCACTCAGCATTGTCATGAGATTCATGCAGCACTGTGGGAAGGGATTGAGTCTTCCTCAGTTGTAAACTAACCTATTTGGGTGACTTTGCTTGTTTTTTCTGAACATTAGGTCATATTTTAGCTGGCATGCTTTTAGTGCACTTGTTCCCCTGTAAGTAAGATCTTTTTCACCAGTCTTCCCTTGGTTTCACATTTCAAATGGATAATACAGTGGCATTAGCATGTTATCTGATGACAGAAGAGATGTACTAACACACCTACCTGACAAAAGTGATTGCTCTACAGGCAGACACAAGTCAAAAATATTAAAGCTGTAAGAAGACAGAAGGAAAAAAAAGTAGAAGAATTTACAGCATCATCCATGCTACCATGCCTCTAATAAAGCTGTAAAAAACTTACACTATACAAGTAATTTGGGTTTATTTTATTAACTGTGCATATAGTACTCTTATGGCAGAGAGGGTATGATAGCAACTCATGCATAATGCAAAAGAAGCGTAGGTGTCCAGCATATCTCATTGCATTCTTTTACTCATTTTCTTTTAAACATTAACTTTGCGCTTCATTGAATTTCGTTTAATTTTCTACAAATAGAAGAATCTTGCAGAATCTTGCATTTTACAGTATGTATAAACACAGGGTAAGGAGAGACATACAAATATCTATAACATCGAAACTCCACATATGAACACTGACCTGGTTTCTCAGTTTGTGTAGTGTCTGAATTTGACATCTATAGGTATCAACTTCGGGTTATTAGGCACTATTTTTAGCTATTCAAAATGGTAGAAAGAGCTTGGAGGCACAAGAAATAGCCACTCAACTCCCATCAGAAAAAAAGTATTGTGTAAAACAGCCATTTTTCATACAACCTCAAAAAAAGCTGTCATTTTATTTTTCTTACTTATACTACAGTCTTCATCCTCTCTGCCAGCACTTTGAATAAATCTCACAACTGCAAGAAGCTGTGGAATTTAGGTTCATTCCTTGTGCTGGGTTCTCATATTGGCCAAGGGAGCACTCAGGAGCACATGTGGGACTAATGCTCGCCCTTTGCAGCAGCTGTGGCCTTTTTCCTCCAGTCCTCCCTTTCTCTGCCACCACCATCTATTGCTACCTCCCCTCAAAAATTTCCTGTATTTATCACTCTATATTTCTTGTGACTACATTCATAAACAACTGCAAAAATGTAGTTGATGTTTTAGTCTCAGAGTTGACAGGTTTGTGGGCATTTCCATTTCCCTCTGCTGAAGAGATGTGAGGAGGTAGCTGAGAAAATTTTATTTTCTGCTTTCACATGTTATATGCTTAAGGTCAGTGGGTTTGGCATTCCTAGAGAATAGAACTGTTACAAATAAGCCTCCTAGAGACAGGGGAGAGATGTTCTTTATGAAGTTGAGATTGAATTAATGAAGGCCTTTGAAGATTAAGATGAAGGCCCTGAGTACAAAGAACCGGCAACAAAAAAAGCTTCATTTCCTCTGGCTATGTGTTGGAAGGTTCATCCAAGTCACTGGGAGGTGCCTCAAAGTTTTGCACTGATAACAATCCTGTTTGCATGAACCCTACATGTTTCTAATCCAAAAAGAATTCTAGCCCTATTCTAGTAGTTATAGATGCTTTCTAGGAAACCAGGCTAAAAATACTAGGAGATAATATTACATCACTGCAAGATAAAGTCTCCAATCAAAACAAGTTATATCAAAGCTGATTTTCATCTGCCCTGGTAAGTATTTGAGGTTAATTTTATATCACTGAGATGTTCTTGCTGACTTAGCTGTGGAGGGACAAGAGTCACTGCTAACCCAGGAGGAGAAACATACACATACATACCTGTAGAACAGGTTAGTGGTCTCTACCAAGACATTTGTACATTATCTACTTACAGCTGTGCAGATGGAGAGTTAGCTGTGGCATTGAAGTCCTACGTGTGATACGCTCTGTTTGCAAGGAGTCAGGACTTGCTGACTGAATAAATGCAATGCAACCCTTAAAAAGTGTTTTAATGGGTTGGGCTACATTAAAATGAGAGGGCACTTAATGTGCATAGCTCACTGAAGCCTAGGAACACTGAGGACTGGAAAGAGGCTCAGAAACAACTCATACTCAACTGAAACTAATGTCTCAAGTATTTCATCACTGAGTGATTAACAGTTTCATGAATATATAAAGTTCCATGAATATAAAAGAATAAATTCATCTGACAATAACAGGATTTACTATTAGAGCTTTATGAAAACTTCTCTTTGCTTGTCAGTACTATAGCAAAACCTTTCTCATGATGACATGTATGATCACAACAGAGAATATTTCCCAAGAAAGTGGTTTCTTTCATTGCTGTTCCAGTCTGTATTTGTTCCATCCAATAACCTGACTCTATCCAATAATAAATTGTTTCATTTTTGTGAAAAGCCTGTGAACAAATTTAATCTTAACTTTATTACTGGACTTAAGTAAGCAACAAAGAAAAGCCTTTTCTTTCTTAGTGATACTCTGAACTGTACCATTTAGTCACAGTGGAAGGATCCAGAAAAGAGGATCCAGTCACAGCAACACCTTACCAGCAGCCATATCTGTGTTTTCTGATGAACTCACAGCAGGCTGCTTCACTGAAGACTATTCACTGAGGGCTTCAGCTAATTAGCTTTAGAGAATTCTTAGCTTGAACAAATACTATGTACCCTTGAACTGGTACTACTGAAAGCTCATCCAAACACCCAGGTATCTTCCCCATCCCATGCTGGGACAAGTCTGACAGCCTGCAGTTCCTTCTGGGCTCTTCCTGATCTCAAAAGACATCTTGGGGAAAAAGGAAACAGCATCTGCTATCTACTCTAGGTAATTAGTTTATGGCACATACTTTATAACCATCTGGAAATTCACCATCTTCTTCATTGTTGCTGATGATAAATAGTGTGTTACTCAGCTGAATATTTTAATTTTCTTCCTGATTCTGCAGTACTCTAGAATTTCACTAATATACAAGTGTTTAGTATCTTCCTTCTTACTTTTCTTTTTTTTTCCCCAGTGCACAGGCAAGCAATAATCACAGATTCTTGGATCCAGATGAAAGGAACCTCTTCCTTTAATTTCCTCCACTGCAGCTGTCCTGAAGTCATCAGCCATACCTAGTGATGAGTTCGTGCTGTGGGAGCACTATCAGCTTTGTGCAAACCTCATGGAAGTTTCTGCTAAACATTGCAGAGATCACACCTACTGTTCCTTAAAGTTTGACAGCCTCTCCCTTTCTGCTCCACTTCATCTTTGCTTAGCCTTTTGCAGAAAACTCATGAGACTCATAGGGTTTGTGAAACTAGGGGAGAGTCCACCAGGGCTGCTGACAGATGCACTTTGAGGTACAGATACCAGTTTATTAAAAGATATCATTCACATGCTGCACAGTGGTGTTCCACCAAAGCAGGGAAACAGCCCAGTGGCTGTGGATAAATCAAAATAGAAACTCATTTTGCAAATACCACGGAAGGTCATGTGTTCTTGGACTGAGCTGAAAGAGAGAGTTTTTTCCCCATTGAATAGTGGCTGAGTGTAGTATTAGTTTCTCTGTTAAACTGGAAACAGACTGTGCTGTCTGGCATAAAAAATGTTGGCAGAAAGCAGGAGGAAGGTTTTCTCAGCAGTGAGTTGCAGGCTGTACACCTGGACTGGGTGGACTGAAGAGGTTCAGGGTACCATGTGACATTTCTGTGTGCCTGCAGTTCAGGAGTGAGTTTTGTTTCTTGGCCCTCATGCCATTCCAGCAAAAAGATAGTGTTATGATGGCACATTCATATTTCAGAGCATTAGCTTGAAAGTAGTATAATCTAAATGCGTATTGGGGGCCTGAGTGCTGTATATGCTGTGGCATGTTACTCTACACTTCATGGCAGGCTGCCACTAGAAAACAATAACCACAATTTGATTTTTTTTTAATGTAGGCAAGAAGTTGTGAATATGCAGCAAATGTTCTCTAAGCAAACTGAAGATATGCAAGTAAAAATAAAAAGTCCAGTGGTTCAAAATGTAAGTGCAAGGAAAAATGTGACAAATCAGACGTTGTTTGTAAAACCTTGGTAGAAATATTTTTCCTGGAGAACCCATTCTCTGTTCCCAGGAGAAGAGCAGGTAAGATACCGGAGACCAATGGACTCCTAAAAATAATTTTAATTTTTAAGAGTTTGAATGCCTTTCATGCTCCACAGACCATGTCAAAAGAAAGGCAGCAGGCTTCCTTGTGGATCAGACACAATTCTAGCTGTAAAATGGGGGAGAGCTGCACAGCCTCCTCAAAAACTGTCTTTTCATACCCACTCAGGGGTTTTAAATCCATAAAAGCAGCAGGGCTAATAATGAAATTAATGAGGCTTAGGATTCATACTGTTTATGATGCAAAAACGCCCAAAGCACAGTCAGTGATGGGAAACTGAAATGAGCTCACCATACGGCCAAATTGCACATTTTTCATAGGGAGAGTGATGTAATTAAACTCACTCACATGCGGGACATTATTCACAGGCTAGAGGTCTACATGTTCTACCATCAACAGAAATTCCCACATTTGGCTTATGCTATGAGTAGACAATTCCTGCTAAGGTTAATTTTTACTGCCAGAAGACTATGATGTGTATTTTTGAGACTCTAAAATTTCAGAAAAGGTGATTTTCCAGGAATGTGGTAAAAGGGAATTATTTGGTGCAAAAGAAGAAGGAATTCAGCTTGCCATTTCCAGATATTCTGCAAAGCTTAACATCACAAGAATCTACTCTCAGACTGTATTTCTTTATGTGTATTTCTACATGTGTACCTCATGTATGAACAGACACATATATGTACATATATACAGGTATATAGACATGTATAAATGTATGCAAGCAATACGTGCAAATTTGTTAAGTGTGTGTGCTTAAAGTAAGGCTGGGAGTTGCTTCGTCAGCCACAGCAAAGTTGTACAAATTGTGTTATGTAAACTAGTGGTTAAAGCATTCACTACCTGAATCATATTTTGCACAGCTACTACTCAAAAAGACACCACTGTTTTGGCTTCTTTTCTTGTTCGGGGGCTGAATCAGATTTCTACTTGACATAGCATTACACTTCCATTTTTGGGATTTTTTTGACAGTGATACAGCATGAGCAATTTATCTGCTGGAAGAGAACATGCAGCTGTGTAGACCCTATTTGGAAAGCTTTTTGGGCTAAGCTGGAGTAAAGAAAGGCACTCATCCATACACTGCCCAAATGTCTTATAATTATAAACAATATTTTAAGGATGCTGAAAGTCTAAATGAAGGATTTGTAGGAAGCTGACAGTGTAAGAAGCAAGTGTTTCACCCATGTATTTATTAGAATCACAGATCTAAGCCAACCTCCTGCTCAAAGCAGAACTAAGTCTGAAGTCAGACTGTGTTGTTCAGGGACATGACCAGTCATGACTTGGAAATTTCCAAGAGTGGAAATTCTTTCCACAAGCCTATTCCTATTGTTTCTTCACAGCACTCAAAGATTTTTTTTTTTAAATTTTTTTAGCCACAAATTATCTTGCTGCAGCCTGTAATTGTCATGTCTCCTTCTTTCCCTAAGCACCTCTGAGGAGTCTTTTTTCTTTCTTTTGGCTAACTTCCCACTAGCCATTAAGGACAACCAGATCTCCCCTTAGACTTCTCCATATTTAACAAGTCCAGGTCTCCGAATTTCTTCCTTTATGCATTTATGTGAGTCACTTAATCTTAATGGATCTGTGTTATTTGCAGTTTATCTATTTCTCTCTTGTACTGGCAAGTCCAGAACATAACACAATTTTCACTGGAGTTGAATCACTGAAATTTCATTAACCACCCAGGTGATATAAGGGCAGAATTAAGTGCCATGTAAGTCAAATATTGGATTGAAGGTGTAACAGGTGTTAGCAGTTTCCAGTAGCAAGTCAGCGTAAGTTTCTGAGAATCTAGTTCGGTAAAAAGTCTGAGATCACATAAGAGGTCAACATCCAAATAATATAAAAGCAAAAATTTTATAACAGAAACTCCTCTTTCTCTGTTGGTGGTTTGTGCTAAGCTATTTTTGTTCCTTGCAAGATGACTGTTTCATACCTTGGTGATTTCAAACAAAGTGCTATTTAAAATTGAAATGTCAGCTTGCCTGGAAAAAAATGATCCAGAAATCACTAAAAGGAAAAGCCTGTGACAGATTATTTTTTTCCCAGCCTTGCCTAGAATGTTGATTCTCTTTTTAAATTCTGTATAGCTTGGTAGTATATGCAAAAGGCACACAGGGGCATGTAGACAATTTCAAGAGAGGAACTCAAACTTTATGCAGCAGCATCTATATTTTAGTGTAACTCCCTACACAATTACTAAGATATGGACAATTTCATGTTGTCAACTCCCCTGGTGTTCTTCTCATCTTTTAGTTGTTGGCATAATATCCACTACTATGATGTGGAAATACAGCAGTGTACTCACCTTTGATAAGCACACTGCCAGTGTACTTAAAACACAGTTACTAAGTGAAGCAAAGATTTACCTTTTCAACTAGTAATGCTTGTCTCAAATACAGCCAGAATGTCGATACAATCTTTACAAAAATAGCTGTCCTCCCATAACTTCAAAAGGATAAGTCAACCATTAAATAATAAATTCTAAAAATGTTATTCTGACACCTACTCAGCATTCCACTCTTACCTGAATCTGATTAATGCTGGTGCTGATTTTGGTTTGACTGTTATGTATGATATTGGTGCCACTAAGACACACATGCACATATGCACGATCTGCAATGTTGCTTTGGAATATTTCACATTGTGATATCAACAGAAAAATCATCTCCTCATGTCTGAAATTGTATTTGTGAGGTTCTGTGCCTGAGGCCAGATTGTCTGGGTAATAACCAACATAGTTAATGAGGGCAAGGACTCTCCTCCCCCTTTACTCAGGAGCACAGTGCAATCCCCTTGCTCTCTGGAGAGAGTAAGTCAACCAAAGGGAGAAAGATAAGGGATAGGACTGCAACATATCTTTAAGGTTTCTTTTTTCTTGCTTTGTTCCAGGAGATTATTGTCACAGGAAATGGAGCAGTCTCTGCAGTCAGAAAGATATGGACACACCATTATGACTGGCTTGATATGGGGAGAACTCCTGATACACAGAGGCTAGTGGTGGCCTGACCTTTCTAAGCTCCTCATTTTTGTAGTAGTCTTAAATGGAAGGGCATGTCAGTCTGTGATACTGCCTCCTCTGTGTCACAATAAAAAATGAAGTAAACAGGAGAAAGAAATAATCTTTAGTGTGTCTGTAATATATTTTGAAAGGTCCTATAAGGTTATGAGCATTATCTGGAAAGCCAGATGTGCCCTTCACTCCTCCCTGTTCTCGATAAGTCCCTTACTCAAATGGAGGACATGTTGGACGTCGTTTACTGACGTTTTGAACTTTATCTGCTGGTCCTTATCTCTTCTGCCACGAAAAATACGTACATGAGAACCTTAATTTCTGCACGTTAGCAGCAAAAAGAGCTAAAAGAAGAAACATGTCTTTCATTCAGCTGTTCTCTGACCTGAATGCTAATGAATGATTACAGGCCAGAACATCAGAGAAGAAGATCAGTGTAGAGCACACACCCCTTTCTTCAACAGAATTAAAGCCCTGGTTGGTGCTGCATTTTCGTCAGTGTACATGGTGCAGGATGTATCCTGTGTCAGTTAATGCCACACATCCAGTACCAGGTTGCTGCTGTTATTGCTGCTGAAGTAGCAGCAACCTGAGTAAGGAGTGAGGTTGTATCACAGTCAACACTTCACACAGACAGGATCAGCCTCAGAAGCACTCAGGACCAACAAAGCAGGTTAAAGAAGGTGAGGGGGTAAACAGTACACAAGGAATAGAAGACTCATTAACTGAACTCTCCTTGCAGGGTCACGTCCCTGCTGGAAACACTCCCTTCAGGAGTTGAAGGGAGTGATCATATGGTAAATACAGGTAGGGGCTTGTTATGTCCAAAGGGCATCTGGAGCTCACAGTGAACAACAGCTCACATCCATCAGTTCACCAGGCATGCTGCCCTGGCCTTTCCCTCACAGCCATGGCTGTTAACAAGCTCATGTGCTCATTGCTGGTGGGGAGCTTCCAATTGTTTGTGGAGCTCAGCTTTGGTATAAGAGCAAAAAGGAGCAGTCATGTTTGTGACACCCCTCTCACTTATACAGATATGTCTGACTTTCTTATCAGATGAATAATAAAATTAATAAGTGTATTTTCTCTTAATAATGAATGCAAGCAAGATAAACATATGGTCATGTTTTTACCTAATGTTAATTTTTAAGTATTTAGGATTTGCTTTCTTGGCACAGCAAGAGCAATACAATTTGATGCTCTTACAGACATTAAATAATCTAGCTCCATGGTAAAATAGAGCTGTTGTTCAGAACACATACACTGGGATCAGTGGCACTTGCAGCTGAACAGGAAATGCCTAATTTTTAGTGCCTAACATGAGGCATAACATTATATTAAGGACTGTAACAATTCATCACAGTCAGTGCATGACAGAACTTTCAATGTTATGCTTTAAGCAAGGAAAGCCACAGTTTCCAAATCTTTTAGTGTTCCACAGCTGAAAACTATCTTAGGTACCAGAAACAGAGCATTTTATGGAATATTGTTGGGAGAAGATATTTTCTCCAACGGCCCCTAGCCATTGATGAAGCCACTAGCCCAACAGATGAAAGCATTACCATTATTTGAAATAGCACTCTACATAGCACCATATAGACTATAAAATACTCAACCCTGCATTGAAAAAAAAAGTCTCCTTATGCTGACAAATCTACAGTCAAAAGAGCCACATGAGATAAGTTCAGTACTTTACTAGTGAGAGAAATGGTGTTGTATAGAGCATTGTGGACAACTGCAATATTTTGGGAAAAGATTTGACATTACAAAGCTTGAAAAGAAAATATGGTATTTAGTGGAAGTGAATCTTTTATGCTAATAGATATTGTATTTCTTTTGGAGACAGACAAATATTTAGACTATCCATTATTTGGAGGGAGGATATCCTCTTAACCATATGCCCTAGTATTTATAAACAAAAATATTAAGAAAATGTAGTTTCTGTGGGAAATGTTGGTGTTCCAATGTCAGTATCAAATTGACATTGCCCTTTATTGTTAAAAGGGCAGTCAGACACAGAGGTTTGGTTGCAGCTTATTGTAAACGTTTTGTTGCATGCAGCTTTTCTTACTAATGTCACCATCATTAAAATCTGACTTAGTCTTACTTCTTTTAAAATGTGTATTTTTAAAATCTAATGAACTTTACCAATATGAAAGTCATTATTTTACCCTGTAATGTTTGTGGCCAGGTCTTTGTTACAATATTAAAATTTCTTCTGGTAGTTAAGAAATCTTGTGAGCAATTTAAAGGCACAGTAAAAGGGATGGGACTCATCATGTTAATGGAATTCAGGTTTAATAATTAAATCCCAGTAACTAGAGGGGAAGGTATACTTTACAAACACTCCTTCAAGGCCTATGGTTCTGTAATTGCTGTGCAGTTTAAACCCATTACAAATTCTCTGAAGCTGGCCACTCGACGTTTTTACTCTACATTGCATAACAACTCACGAGCTGTGCTGTGGACTACAATGAACTCCCTCGTGGCAGTGGTAGCACTGAACATACTGGTGTTCAGTGAGGCTTCTACATGCTTCTCAGGCCACTGCAACAAGTTACTCCTGCCTTATGCCAAAACCTTTGCTTTGGCAGGCTTCACTTAATGGCAAATTGCCTGGGTAGAGACAGCTGTGAGATGGTATTTCTTTACATTTCAAGTCAAGTAGCACTTATCTGTGCACAAAGGGCAGTGCTGGTTGTACTGAAGAGAGGAAAAAGAAATAAGAAGCCATTTGTAATTCTAGGAGCTTTTTCTATAACCAAAAATTTATTCTATGTGAAAGAGTTCATAGCTCTGAGCATAGGATGTGCTGTATTAGATAACTGTACATTATCCATTCTGCTGGATCAATAGCACTGGGTTGTGTACCATGTGGTTTATTCCTTCTTTCAGTCAAGGTCAGGTCAGTTAGTTTGACAAGCATTTGAATGATATTTAATTGAAGCCAATTCAACAACAATCAATTTCCTCATACCTTTTACAATTACCAAAAGTATTCAATTTGATAAAAAAGGCTCTTGGTTGGTAAAAAAGCTGATATTTGTTAATTTAATTTCTGCCCTGAGGAGATTCCTTCTGTAAAAACTCCAGCTCAGTAATTTCGACCATGTGCCTCATGGAATGTTGTGTAATTGCAGAGGATCATCAATACCTGTAGCTGCATTATTGTAGCTCATATGATAGGTAGTTTTCAGTTGCAGACCCTGTTTTAGAAGACTAGAGCTTATGAAAAGCATTGTTAAAATTCACATGTTATGCATCATATATAAATGGAGATGTGTCCTTCTCCTTCACTCTACGTGAGAGTTCAGTGCAAAGTAACAAAATTCCACCCTTGCTTGGGTGCAAGCTCGAAAGTGTTCTAAATTTGCAAGATTTTGATATCAGTGGGAGAATGTAGTTAAAAAATTAGTGTTTTTGAAAATGCCAGGAGAATGTAAAATTATGTCGGTATTTAAAATACTGAATTTAATAATTCTGTTAAAAGGAATGACGTACTTTGAACTTCACAATGTTATGTTTACATGCATCCACTTGTGTTCACATGCTGCATCAAGTGTGGACCATAGAGATATATAGCATATTTAACATCTTAATATAGAAATTTTACTTTTTTTTAAACAACATGGCTCACTTGTTCCTTCTGATGAGTTATTTCTGTGCTACTGCACATCTGTGATAATGCAGTCTTCTGGGGCTAGTCTCTACAACTTTATCATACTGAGGCCAAAAGGCCTATCCTGCCCTAACACACAAATATTTTATTTATAGGCCAGTAGGACAGGAGCCTTCCCATTCTTTATCTTTTATAACACTCCACATAATGTGGTATCAGATAGGGTAGAACTTGAAGTTAATTTCAGCTCCATGGATAACCTTTGGCATGAGCACTTAAATATAAAGACAGAGCAGAAACAAACAGTGGGATGCTGCAAGAGGGGAGCAAACTCTCCTGCCAACATCTCTGAAGCAGCTGCCTCTCTTGAGGCAGAAAAGGTTAGCTAGCACTCATTAAGTTGGTTACTGCTATTTCCTTAGGGACCCTGCAGTACAAATGACTTGAAACATGCACGGTGTCACACATCCTTAAAAAATTCCAGGGTGTCTTTACAGTCAGGCAAACAAAAGGTATCAGGGTCATAATTTCCACATTTCTACTTGGCTTTTAGTAATTTCACATAAGGAATAAGTGTAGCTGAGCCAAATAACCAGAAATTCATTTTCATTTTGCACTGTGCTATCCTAACCTCCTGGTTATGCTACCAAAATGTACAAGCTCATTTCCACCCTTGTGTAGCACTGAGAGCTGCAGACAGACGGTACTGGAGGGAAAGCACTTTGACCTGTAGTGGTCCTGCCCCCCTGCCTCACAGAGAAAACTCAGGATTTTCCCTAAACTGGGCCTCTGCTAAGAAAAGAAGGTCAAGAAGATCCCTTAATACCTGCTCTAATACTTGCTGAAGAAAAAGTCCAATTGGCTTAATTTGATTTTTGACTTGGGTCTTCCTGCAGGCAGCCCATAGTAAAAGCCTTGAGATGGTTTAGTTGTTTTTACCAGCTGAACCACTCTGATGTTTCTTGTGTAGTACCATTATATGTACCTGTGTAAAAAGGGGGAATCTGAAACTCCTCGATATAGCACTTTATATTTGCTTTCTCTGTTCCAGAGGCAACAGCTGAATCTTGGGGAAGTGAAGACCTCACGCATGTTGCACTTTCCTGTACTAGAAATGGAATTAAATCCTAGAAATGGAAAAGAAATCAAACCAACCAAACCAAAATGCCAGAAGCAAGTACAAATTTAATTAAGAACTGACACATTAATTTTTGCTGTGTTTCAACATGAAATAGAATAGGTTTTGGTTGAGATGAGGCATCTGTGCTGAATCATGCCCTTGCCTGCTTAGATGTAAGGGGAAAAAAAAATATGCCTTTTGACCTTGCTTTTTTTGAAGATGGTATTAATATTGCCTGAATCAATGTTCTCTCTCCATGAATAGTTATTTCACACACTTTACAGAGATCCAGCATTTATATTTCTAGAAGTTATAACAGCCTATCTCCAAACTTTAGAAATGACAGATAAAAGGAAATCTTTTAAGGTTGCTTACTGTTTTGCAGGACTCAATTCTTTTATGGCGCGAATTTTTTAATTTATCAAAAACATAGTTGACATTGCCACAGAAAAAAAAAGCTGACTGAAAAAAGCAGATAAAGGACTCAGAGGACATCCCTGAAGAAAAACCACCAGGCAATGAGCATGTACAGGAAGAAAGGAAATTTTCTTTAATATATCTACCACTAATGGTATGCACTTCATATAATAAAACATCCTGGGAAGTGAGAGAACCACACCATTCAATGTTGTTGTGGGAACTAACAATTTACACTGAAAAATGTGTGTTCCTCATTCTTCACAGTTTAAAAATTCCTCTTTTAAATACTTTAATCTTTAAAATAATGAACAAACAAGTCTGGTTTGCCAAGGTGTTATATAACACTACATTATTTTAATTTGCAATTTTTCTGCCTTTACAGTATCAAAGGTGCCATCTACTTTTGCTTGTATTTGTTCTTCAGTAGTTTGTTATCAAACACTACAAAGTAGCAATTTCTTTTCAGAGTACATAATAGAAAATGTGAGAAAAATAAAAGGGTGAAATCTCCATGAGAAGAGACTAAGAGACGGTGTTTTGCACAGCAAAGACCCTTCTGTTTCTGAATCTAAAATCTCATCAAAGGCAGTAAAAATGTCACCCTAAAAGCTCTTTAAGGCATTCAGTGACAGATCAGAGCAGTGCGCCAACAAATCCATGACCTGCACCCCGGCAGGAACAGACAGCAATGAGGCAGACACAGAAAGTGAGTTGACTGGACTGAGACCACTTACCTACAGGAATACAGAGAGGACCTGTATGTTTTTCTGTCACACACTTCAAACTAAGTCCTACAGTAACTCCTGTTTGTGTGGTGTGAAGAATTGCAGTGTGCAGTCCAAAAATAATGGAGTCAAATATTTTCACAGGTATAGCTGTGAGGTGTGAACAGCCCAGCAAGGATAAGGCTTACAAGCCTGGACAGCAGTCTTCCTGGGCATTCAAGGTTAGCACAGGAGCAGCATCCTTAAAATGGACAAACCCTGCAGAAAACCTGATGCTCTGGTGTCCCAGGCAGTCACAGCTACACGTGGGGTCAAAGCAGCCCAGAGAGCAGCATTCCTTAAATACAAGGCAAAGCTCAATGCAATGATAAACTGGGCTCACTGCCTCAGAAGTTCAGCAGTGTAGCACATACATCATAAACCACCACAGCTCCATAATCATGCATAACAAGGTGCAGTGTTTGATTTCTAACAGATTAGCAGCTCCTACTGCTTGTTCTCCACTTGCTGTAGGAGTCTCATCTGATCTCACTTGCTTTTGCAATAGCAATAACAGAGTGAGAGTCTGACCTCCGGGGATCTGTGTTGATAAAACAGGATTATGATCTTCATGAATCTTGGTTAAAAGCTGAGGACTACTACTTCAGATATAAACAGTGTGTAGAGATGAACTGTTCAAAAGCAACATTTATTTTGGTAATTGATTTTAGCAACAAAAGAAGATTATGTGACACGGATGCCAAGGTGTCCACAAGCAGAACATTTCTCTCAGGTGTTACCAGCCAAAACTACGTAGGTACTTCATCCTAGAAAGACCAATATAAATAATTTGTATATGAAACCACAGCAAATATTGAAGAATTTAACTGTTATTTGCCAGCTCACTGCTAGTGGTTAGCAGCTAGACTTTCACCTCTTGGATGGGGTTTCCAATAGGGTCCCCAGCCCCCTGCTTAGTGCAGATGTTCTGTCAGGCTGAGCAGGCAGGACAGGAGTCACTCCTTTCTCTATGCCATGCTACCAGCAGTATCCTTTCTGAGATATTTTAGCTAAATTATAGAAAAAACTGAGGCCAGGTTCAGAAGCATCAAACCCACCAGAAAGCTGTGGGAGTTCAGGAGCTGGGTGTTTAGATAAAATTTTTTGCTTTTGGGATGAAAGAGAATTCAGAGATTCTCCATAACTCTCAACATGTCTAAACTCATCAGCCTCTTGACCTGCACGCTCCTGTCAGCTCTCTTCACTGACTGCTGCAAGGGCAAACAGGGCACATTCTGCTGACCCCCTGAAACACATCAGGAGGGCCAGAGATTTAGTTTCCCTCGGGATCTTCTCCTGTGTAATTTGACTTCAGTAACACAGATAAAGTGAGGTGTTATATCCAGAAAAGCAGAAGCTAGCAATTTGGGTATTCTCCCAGTTCAGGACCTGAAAGTCAGTAATCAGTGATCACAAGGTGAGCCTTTAGCATGAAGAATTGTTTTTGAAAATTTGTCTCACTCTTGTTTTTCTCCCTTTGTGACTCATTCTCTGTCCTGCCTTCTTTTCTTAATATTAAAAAAAAGAGTAACACACAAATTACCATTAAAAAGTCTGAAGTTATCCTAAAGGCCATTCTTTTTATAGTTTCACACTGTTGCCATACATTGTAGCAGATAAATTTTAACAAGCATTTACTTATCAGCATGCTCCAAAGTAAGTAAACAAAAAGTGTCCTGTCTTGATGTAAATTTATTTATTTGCTGACTGAAATCAAAACAAGACGTAGATGAGTTTCTCTGATGCTCTCAGCCCAGAAAGAGAGTGTAAATTTGAACAGAGACTTCTGTGTCTGATCAGCACAGGGGGTCAGATTAAGGCAGAAAGTAGCTATTCTTAAAGTATATATTAATAATATAAGCCACAAAAAAGATGGCCTTTTCTATCAGGATTGTAAAAATCCATGGGAAAGAACTAATTTTTTCCTTTGATCCTCATCAAATGCCATTAGTGGTCGCTGCACTTAACAGAAGTAGGTTTCCTCTCTGTAAAAGGAGAAGCTGTGTGGGAAGCAGTGAAAAACCCTGAGGTGCTTCTTTCTGAGTGCTTTCACAAGTAGCTCAGTCGGGTTCACAAATGTCTCTTTAAACTCTTTCAGCTTTGAAAAATCAGCAGGAGAATCTTAGTACTAGAAAACAAAGTATTTAGAGCTACTGAACCAAAATTTTTTGAATAAGGGATTGTAAGCACATGACCACATGGAATTTTAAATTGCATTAGAAATGTTTTATGTAACTGTCCTTCTTGTCACATTTTCAGACCTCCAGTATTGTTTCAAAGAAATAGTCCTGCACAGTGAGTAATAGTACATCACAGGACCCTGTTCCCATAGATCAGAAATTTCTTAGTTTAATCTTCACCTAAACAAATATTCCCTTAAAAAATAGAATAACATTCTTAGTGTCATGTGCTGAGCCTTTTGAATCACTTGGAAGAGTAAACAGAGCGCCCCCTCCCCCCCCCCCCCCCAGCTTGTTCCTGCTTCCTTTGACTCCTGCTTCCTTTCCCATGTGCTTTATTTCTCTGACTGTTTGACCCATGCCTGGGTCTTACAGGTTCCATTGTCCTGTCTTGGCTCCAGCAGCTAATGAGCCACCAAAATGAGCTCTGCCACTGGGAAACCAGAGCTGAAACTTCTCTACTTTTTGGGAAATATTTCCATGTGGGTGTCAGAGGCACTGGATCCTATCCACAGAACAGCATAGTCTTCTCTTATCTTGACCTTTTTGCCTCTTCTTTTATTCCCTACACTTTTTTTTTTTGGCTAGCTTTACTGCTTGCTACAGATTATGCATGTCCTAAGATTTAGATTTTTAACTGAAGTATTCTGAGGAAAGAAATGTTTATTTCAGTCAAGATAAGAGCTAGACTTAAAGAAAAATATTCCTTTTTATTCTCATCCCTCCAATGCCTAAATCCAGATTTTGTTCCTGAAAAAAGTTTTTCAAGATGAAGTGAGTTAAAAATATGATAGCTCAGAAAATACTTTGCAGTTTGATTGCTGCTTAAACAATGTGTAAAATATGTATGTGACAAGACAACAATGCCACACTTGGAGGAATTTTTCTACTTTGAAGTTACATATGGCTGATCTCTGTTTGAATGTCACTGATGACACAGCAGAATATCAGCAACTCTTTTCCCTTCCAACTCATTTAGCAAAAAATTATTCTACTCAGTGCTCCCTACCCTATTGTGAAGACATTTTCACCATTACATACATCTGCCAAAGACTTATGGTGAATCTTAAACAGTAGAACATTAAATGAATGTTAAATATTGAATAGTGTGTATTAAACAACAGCGCAAGAATGATGCAGGAAGTCTTGTTGGTAATAGCTGATCTTATCAATATGGTAAACAGTGATGACACATGCACCTTGATACACATTCTAAAACAGGTCCTCAGAAGTTAGAAGCACTTGTGTGATATTTTATGTTTTGTACATATATGGGCCATGATACCGACTACATCTGCCAACAAGGCTGTTTTGTGAGAACACACTGGTTTTAGCTCTGAGCCTTTTAACTGGGGCAGAAAAACTACTGATTGGATCCAAGTAGTAGCCATATTTTTGCAGTTTTTCTTGTGATTTTTCCAAATTCTTTTGATTTGTGAACTCCTACATATTTGTTATAGAGGTGTGGGTTAATAAAGGCGTGTTCCTCGCAGAAGCACTTGCCTACCTGCCACAGCATATAGGAATTTTATTTTCTTTCCTTTTAAAGGCCTCCTATGATGTAATCCACAGATCTCAAGGATATCCAGACAGTATGATGAAAAACCCTATTCTAAGATATAATCTTTGGGGTGTTGTCCTCCTGAATTATATGCATTTCACAAAGCAGGGAATCATTATTTTAAGCCAAATAGAAACTAACATCTAGAATGGGGATGATCAAAAAAGCAAGAATGGCCATAAAAGTCCACCAAGTTGATCAAAAACTAAGAGGTTACAGTCATATATATAGACAATGAATATCCAGCTCTGCTGAGTTGCAGAGTTCACAACAAAAGTTGAATTTATCTAACCAAATAATATCAGATATCTAGGCTTCACAGAAACCTAGGAAAATTTGTGTTTGATCAGGAAGTCTCTGTTTGAAAATGGAATTGTGCTTCTTGCTCTTTATGTGTGGGGTGGTGATTGACATTTACAGGATAACTGGATTCGCCAAGAGACACCACTTTAACAATGGATGGTTAATATGTGACTGGGAAATCTTAATAGCCACTTCCTGAAACTCCCTGAGTTGGTGTCTGTCTAAGCAAATTCCATGGCAAAAGAAAGTCCTGCACAAAATTTTGTACCTGCATTTGGATTTGACCTTGTCAGCAGAAGAGCAAAGAAGAAACAGTTTCTTTGAAAATTGCAGTTGGCTAGAAGCATCACCTACAGACATGATTACCTGCTCATCTCTTGCTGTCATGTCAGCTGAATAAGTGGTGCAACTAAGACCAGGATATGAAAAGAAGGGCTCAGTTGTGCAACAATGGCCATCTGCTAAGAATTTCACAGGTGGATATTGGACAAAGAAGGAAAGGACCACATCATGTGCCTCTTTTAAGCCCTCAGTGAATTAGAAACAGTGTTTGTCCCTCTCAACAAATGGAGTCTAGTGGTCAGTGAGGAGCAAGTGAAGAGCAATTTAAGACATACTTGATGATGCCATAATTCTTGTTTAATCTTATTCAGGTAACTGTTTAGAGGCTGAGACTAACAGAAATATTTAACTAAGCACACAGTAATGTTTCTGAAATGGAATGTCAACATGAAATTATTTTGGCACATTTCTAGGTAACCATCCATGTCTACACACACCTGTTATTAACCATTGCAGGTTCTAAAAGGTGTTGATCTTGATTTACAGCACTGCAAAGAAGTGGATGCACTAAGTGGAATAAATGGTAGCAGTTCATCAGCCATCACTGAGTAATATGGTGCTGAGTGAGCATCAGCAGCAAAGACAGAAGCAGACATGAAGGCCTCTGCATTATTCAGAGGAAGCAAAAGCCCCCACAGAGAGCTGATAGCATCAGTTAGGTAGACAAGTCACTTCCTGAGTGGAAGCTGAAATCAGATATAATTCTAACAATGTCCATCAGGAAATCACAAAAAATGTGTGGGATTCATTGGTATCTAAAAAAATTGGATGTTTCTCTAAATCTCAAAAGTTAATGTACATGGTGTTTGTTTTCAGCAAGTTCAACAAGGAGTATGACAAAGATCTTGTTGCCTCCAAACTTAATCATGTTCCTTTATAAATTGCTACCTGATGAGCCATTTAAATAACTGTGTCCCGAATTATTTCCTCTGCTGTCTCTCCACCAACAATATCAAATCTGACTTCGTTTCCTATGATTCTTATCCAGTGCTGCATTGAATATCAACATGCAGTCCAAAAATCAAAGTGAACAAAAAAAGCCCCAGATTTTGCTTAATGTTTTTATTAATTGTTATAATGTCCATGGTTTTGAACATAAATCTGGCTATGATAGCTCCCCTTCTGAGACATTTCATTCTTTCTTGTCCGTAACATCAAATTTTTGTCCGTTAGCTATGGCTCTTCCTTATTAGCCAGATTTTCTACCCTTTTTGCCCCTCACACTTAGACTATCAAGTAATTCTTTCTCTTTATTCACTCTTCTGCCTTGTAATCTACTTACATGTCAACCAGGGAATATTGTGCTACTAAAGAAATCATTTGGAGATCTTGAATGAATGTCCATATCACTTCAAGTATCTCAAAGTTTCCTCTGTATTCAGATTGATCACCACCTTCCAAGATCAGGTAGAAAGTGTAAGGAGAAAATATCTGGTGCTTTTAGTATCATTAGTTTTCATATAATTCTAATTTGTCTAATATCTAAATGAATTTTTGTCCATTTCATGCTGTTATTTACTGTTCTATCAGTAAATTTTAGTTTATTCATTATAGCTGCTCCCTATACTGCACTGTCATGAAATTATGGACATAATGGTAGCTATGGTCCCATTCCCAGATATTATTTCTATTTACTTAATCATTGATAAGTGAAAAGTAAATGTGGGAGGGGAGACACTTACTTAGGAGGCTTACTTATCACAATGACTCACTGTAAATCAGTACAATTAGTACTAGCTACGTGGAAGCACAGCTTTCCATCATGTATTGTTTGTGGGCAAGGGCATACTATGCTAAGGATCATATTAGCAACCTGCACACCAACTTGGGAGCTGCATTTAATTCTCACTGTGAGGAGAAGGGCGCAGGAGTGCCTGCCTCAGGAAGAAGATGATGTTGAAGTGAAAAGGAGACTGAATTCATGTGGCTAACTTAACCTGTTAATCTCTTTAAACAACCGCTGTAAGCTATGGAGCATTTCCTTAATGCCTTCTCTCCTCCCTCCATTATGTCAGTAGCTGCTATTGACAGTTTTGCTTTTGACAGACGTGTTTTCAATTAATTTCCAAAACAAAAGATAGATCTTTTTTGAGACCACAAGTTATGGAAACTCTCTTGAGGTGTTCACCTGAATTTCTATTTTCTAATACCAGTCTTCCTCTGGTCCATACTTTCTCACAGAAACATTTGTACTTCCTGATAAATTTTTATTTCTTCTAATGTAAATTTCTTGTGTTTATGTGTTGTCATAATATCTAGTGTTTCATCACATTTCACTGATAGCATATGCAGCAGTCCCAGAGTTCAGTGATCCGTAAGTGACCATAGGTGTAATGACCCCAAATGCCTGCACATCAATGGGCTCAAACGCACAAAGACTGGATTTGCATCCTAATGGGTGTTAGGAAAAATACTTTATAGGCCATAATGAAGCTATATTGTTGTGTAACCACTGTTAATGTGCTTTAGTAATTAGTTTTGAAACTGTATTTCAGCATTTCAGAATCAATTACCCAAAAGAATTCAAAACTTTTAGAAAGGTGCAACCCACATCTAATGTCTGAATTTAAGGTCTCCAAAGAATAGGTGAAGCCCTTGCCAGTCCCTTCTAACAGATCTTTGCGTAAGGTGCTGCTTTTTAGGTTTTGGAGAAACTGATATATATCTGTTTTTACATGCAAGCACACCTTTTGATATAAATCTGAGGTTATAATTTTCATTAGATCATTTCATTTTTATTTTAAATTTGGAACTTGGAGGGCATTAAAAAGTTGGGCTTTATTCTGGATTTTTTAGTGTATTAATTCTGAATGTCTGTTCTGAAACTCTGCCTTCTGAAAGCCTGTCCACATGCTAATCTTCCTGAAATTAAATATTTTTGTAAGGCTTCAGTTGTGGCAGTAGGAATACCAATCACATAGACATATATGTTTTTATGTATCTGTGTTTCTCCTTTGCTCTCAGTGGAGTTGCTTTTGTATCTAAAATTACACGTGTTAGTAGGAGGAGAGTAAGCATCAGTGAATGATGGACACATCTCACTTCAAAAGTAAAAGTAAAGAGTAAAGAGTTTAAAGACTGTAAAGAGTTTTTTATATGTGGTCTTCTGTGCATCTACTGAATGTCTGACAAGCAGAAATGGAAACTTCCTAGAGAAAGAGTCTTCTGCTTCATGGAAAATAGAATTCTAAAGGGTTAAGTTCTGGATGTGTTAAATTTAATGCTGCTTAACTGCAACAATTAATTCCAATTTAAAAAGTGTCTCAGGTCTATCCCCTCATTTTTTACTCAAAGGTGCCTTGTGAGACCCACTAAAATAAATTTAAGCAAACTGGCTTTAGATTTGTTCTATCCTATACTCAACAGTGAAATTTGTTTCTACATAAAATTTGTTGAGACCTTTAAAAGTTTGCTGTTAACTAATTGTAATTTTGAAACAAAATTTGTCATAAAATTTATCAGATTATCACCAGTTTTCACAGAAGTATTAGGAAAATTAATTAAGTGGTTTATATCACTGAAGAAGATCACATAGGGATTGAGGAAAGCAGCAATTGTGTTACATTTCTGTCAGCACTTCTGTAACAGAAAACTGCCATTATCATCAACAGAGTTGTGGATATTGATAAAGAAAGCAAGAAATATATGCATTCAGATCATAGTCTAAGATCTGATTCATTTATCCTGGATGTAAGGATTGCATGTGAAATATATTGAGTGATAAGACCAACTAAAGGCTCCAAGGCTAAGTACAAGCTAAGTACAGTTTACCCTCTATCCTCTTTAAGGGTGATCCTCTGTCTCCAGCATCAGTATTGGCTGCTTGTACCCAGTGTTGCTCACTTGTGTTGCTTCCTGCAACTGCCTGAGCTGCCCTGTACATGTGTGCATATGGGCTTGTGCTTGTACCACAAACACTGGGCTGTGTTAACTCATACAGCTTTAAGGAAAAAAACACCAATTATATTCTTTGGTGGAGTCTAAAATGAAATTAATTCAGCTCCTGGAATAGTACTTAAAAGGTGCTTTTTTGAGAGCTTGTTTAATGAACAGCTGCTTCCTATTAAGGGAAGGGTAGATCCCCTTTTTACATTTTACAAAGGAAACTTAGGATTAATTAAATGAATTATTCTACGTGGTAATTAGTAGCCCTTGGAATTTTCCACATCCCTACAAGTTTGCAAGTCAGTTATCATGCTCACAAACATAAGATCTCTCTGCTTTCCTTGCTGTCTGTTTCAAAGCAAAAGCTGAGTGTATTCTTATCGCTCAGTCTGCAAACAGAAGGATACACAAAAGGGTAAGTAAAAAAATCACATTAACATGTATAGTCTTGCATAAAATGAGAATATCCTACTCTCAGAGTCATGCTTTACTCAGACTAAGGATTTAAAATTATGAAAGAATAGACTAATGCCTGTAGAGCTGAACTGATGCTTCCTTTCCTTGTAAGGCCTCAGCGAAGTCCTTGTGAGAAGCAAAGACTTGTTACCTTCTGAGATGACTAAGCAGGCCTTAAGGTTTGCATCTACTTTATATTTAGCTGTTCTTTAGAAATAAGATAATTTTTAATTAATTGTCTCCAGTAATTATGAAAGAGGTTGGGGCTTTTTTCCTTTTTTTTTAATTGCTGCAGTACAGCTGATCGGAACAGTTGTTGCTGTGATACTTTTATTTTCTTTCTACATATTTATACTAATTTGCTCTCTTCTATTTTGTCACTCTTAACTCCTACTGGAAGTTTGGTTAGAAAGTTTCCTGTGTGTCCATTTTATAAGGACTATGTAAATTGAAGATGATGACCTCTAGAAAAGGCAGGAGAGAAACACCCTCTTCCTCAGAGGAGGATCTTTCCAGCTGGTGAGGTTTTAATCAAGTAGAAGCTGAGCTCAGTGTGGTACCTGCTGAGTAAAAAGCTGTGGATGGTGTTATAATGTTATTATATCTAAGAATCTTCCCCAGTTTTAAAAAGGTTCATAACCATGTAATGCTCCTTCCCTTGAAATGTGTGAATTTTAAGTGCTGTTCTCATGAACAGAAGCTGCAATCTTCTTCAAAATCTGAATAAGACCCTGTGTTTAAAGACCCTAAAGCCTTGTGAAAGATCATTCTTCAGTATCAGCTGCATAATCTCCTTAGATATTTTAAATAGTAAATGTGATAATCCACATTAATACCCTTGAGACTAAAATTAAATACCTTTGGGTTTCAAATCCAGCAGGTGTTATTTGGAAAGGTTGAAATTAAGAGGAGTGGGGACTTTGGAGACAGAAGACCTCATGAGATTCTCTTCAAGCTTCAGGCCATAGAGAGGCAAAATGTACTATCAAAACCAAATATCAGGCTATAGAGGGACAATATGTATTGCTATGTGCAAAATAATAAAAATGCTTCAACAATAAATAATAAAATTAAGTCTAAAACCATAATAATAAAAAAAGATATTATAAGAATAAAACTTGTATTACTATAGCCCCTCCAATGCATCTCTCTTCCTCTTTCAGGGGTATGAGTGGGAACAGGGGAACTGCCCAGTGTTCACATTGTTTGACCCTGTGCTCAAAGGTCTCACGACTCGGTGGTTAATCAGAAATATTGTAGCTTCTCAGTCTCCCTGTAAAATGTTATTTGGAAATCCTGTAAGACTATGAGTCTGAGCAGTGGGATTGGCTCCATCTCCTGGGCAGGTCTCACAGGTTCTTTTGGAGCTAGAGACTGTCCTGGGGAATACTGAGAAGGAAGAATAGCTGTAAATCCAACTTTCTTTTATAGGGCCTTATTTGAAAATGAGAATTTTTTGAGAGATCGTCTTGTCTTTGTGGGCTCAGCAGTATGAGTTCTTTCCCTCCCAACCACCAAAACAAATGAGAAGATATCTAAACTTCAGTTTGACTATAATAGCAAGCATGTTTGATCTGAACTGCATTCAGACGTCAAATTGAATCTGCCCTTGTATGAATGAATCAATTAATACACTATTAATTTTTAGAGATTAATTTAAAGATCCACTGATATTGTGTTTTCTAAAGAAAAACTTCCTGTATTTGTTTCCCACAGAGAAGGTCCCCCATGGAAAGCAGCAGCCCTTGGCAGACCACTATTTACACAGTCCTTTGGACAAACAAAATCTATCTGGAAGGAGAGGCAGGGAAGGTGCTGTCTATTTAAAAGGATTTTCTATTATTTTAATCTCCTTCTTTCCTTCCTATTGTTCTGTGTGATTTTCTTTGTTCTCTGTAGTGCCATTTCCTTAAGGTCAATCTATTGTTATTCTGGAGTGTGATTGAGATATCAGGCTGAGTCATGCAATGTTTGCCAACTCCACACCTTTCAGCAGTCTGACACAGAGAGTGCTTGAGATAGCTGCTTGAGATTATTACTGCTTCCTAAATGAAGGCTGTTTTTTAAAAAGAAAGTGAGTGATAAAATGAGCTGTAAAGAAAATTACTTTTCAATGCATTTTCTTAGAGTTTTTATAAGCCTGTAATGAAACTGCAGCTGTCCAATGCCAGCTGTCCAAGGCCATTCACAAATAATACCACAGTATCATAAGCATCTAAGTTTAAGAGAGATAACAGGAAGGAATTCAACAAAGAAGCATGTATTGAATCCACTGAGGATGCAGAATAAGAATCAATAAGAAAAAAGGGTTAAAAAATTCTGAGAGATTACTGAAAATTTGTCTTTCATTTCAGAAATAAAATTTTACTCTAACAACGTGCAAAAAACCCAACACTAACTCCTTACCCAGAGAAGAAAAAGATGATGCAAAGCCTAGCTTGTGTGACTCATATCTCCTGTCAGCCATTATTCAAGACACTAACCCTTATTTTGTTTGCAGCAATCTTGTATCCCAAATTATTTTGCATTTCCTTTAAATAATTTCTAACAACTGCACGAAACACCAGTATTGCAGCCCAAATTCTCTAAAGGGGCATCCTGAGATAGTTGCACATGTGGTGGTGAGGTATTTGTTGGTTCAAAATTTTTCCACCTGACTGACATTAAGAAACTGTTTGAAAGAAAATATATTTCTGATAAGGAAAAATGCTGCAGATCTGATTGTGAATTAGCTAAAGCTCTGGCTAAATACATAAGCATGCGTTTACTTTTGTTACCTTAGATCTACAAAGCAAATTTTGATAACTAAATCCAAACAGAGCACTATTTTCCTTTTTCCTTCCCTTTCAGATTTGCCCTTGGAGTCATTGCTCAAAATTCCCTCCCCCACTTCATGACATATCAGAGGTGCCAGAGATGAAGTTTTCAGGCCGTTCGTGCCTTGGTGTTTTAGGTGAAGTTTGTAAGCACACCTTTGCTGGGGAGGGAAGCAGCAGGAATAACTGTACTTAAATGTGACTGTTCTCAAACTGGGTGAATTCTGCTATTGTGAGAGGAAAAACATTGATCTAACTCTTCAGCCTGCATCTCTGTCCTCTTGAGACTTCGGTAAATATAAGAAAAATTCTTTCAAAATATGTAAGTTCAGACTACCTGCATTACTGTTGCTATAAAAAGATTGCTATAACTAATGATTTGCCCAAATGGTCACACTGACCCTGCTGGGCTGTGTGTTGTTGTCATGGTGATGCTGTTGTGGGTGATCAGGAGGAGGAAGTGGATGAGGCCTTCTGGAGGCGGCTTGAAGCAGGCTCAAAGTCACAGAAACCAGTTCTTGTGGGGGACTTTAACTACCCTGACACCTGCTGGAGAAGCAACACAGCAAAACACAAATAGTCCAGGAGGTTCCTGGAAAGCACTGACGACAAATTCCAATCAGACGTAGTCAAGGATCCCAGAAAGAATGGTTTGCTGCTCAACCTCGTACTAACAAACAGGAAAAGGCTGGAGATGTGGAGGTTGGGGAGCAGACTTGGCTGAAACAGCTATGAGATTGTGGAGCTCAGTATCAGGCAAGGAGGAAGCAGGATGGCACATAGAGATTGCAGCCATGGATTTCAGGTGAGCTAACTCTATCCTCTTCAGGGATCTTCTTGGAAGAATCCCATGGCAACAGGCCCTGCAGGGAAGAGGGATCCAAGATAGTTGGATGATTATTAAGGATCACTTCCTCCAGGCTCAAAAAAGATGCATCCCAATGAGCAAGAAATCAGGTAAAAGAGGAAAAACACCTGTGTGGATGAATAAAGATCTTCTGCCATTATTCAAGCATAAGCAGGAAATACACAGGAGATGAAAACAGGTCAGGCAACTTGGAATCGATATAAAGAGGTTGTCAGAGTAAGTAGAAATGAGACAAGGAAGGCCAAGGCCCATCTGGAATTTAACCTGGCCAAGGACATCAAGGACAACAAAGAGTGCTTTCTCAAACACATCAATAGCAAGAGGAAAAGTAAGGATAATGTGAGGCCATTACTAAATGGAGGGGAGAGCCCTGGTAACAGAGAGTGCAGAGAAAGCAGAGTTACTAAATGGGCTTTTTTGCATTGGTCTTCACAGGCAAGACCAGCCCTCTCTGACCCAAGAGATCAGGGTAAAGGGATGTTGGAAGAAGGACTTGGTCAAAGAGGCCTGGATTAGGGAGGACCTAGGCAAAACTGAAATCCACAAGTCCGTGGTCTTTGACAGGATCCATTCACGAGTGCTGGTGGACACCCATAGTGAGGTTGTTTACAATCATCTTTGAAAGGTCATGCAATCAAGAGAGATGCCTGAGGGCTGGAGGAAAGCAAATGTCAGTCCCGTCTTTAAAAGAGGCAAGAAGGAGGACCCAGGGAACTCCTGGTCAGTAACCTCACCTTACCTCTACCCCTGGAAATGTGATGGATTGCCTCTTTCTGGAGGCAATCTCTATCCATGCGGATTACAAGAATGTGGTCAGGAGTAGTCAGCATGGATTAATTAAGGGTAAATCATACTTGGCCAGCTTGACTGCCTTCTGTGATGAAGCAACTACCAGGATGGATGAGCAAAGGATATTGTCCACCTTGACTTCAAGACTTTTGACTGTCTCTCACAATATCCTCACAGGCAAACTCAGGAAGTGTGGACTGTGTGAGTCGACAGAAAGGTGGTTTGAGAACTGGCTGAACAGCACCTCCCAGAGGGCTGTGATAAGCGGCACAGGGTCCAGTTAGACGCCTGTCACTGGTGGTGTCCCCCAAGGTTCAGTAGTATTGTTTAACTTTTCATCAATAACTTGAATGAAGGGACAGAGGCCTCCTTGGCCAGTTCTCTGATGATGCAAAGCTGGGAGGAGAGGTTGACACATCAGAGTGCTGTGCAGTCATTCAGAAGGACCCTGACAGGCTGGAGAGATGGACAGAGAAGAATAGACAGAAGAAATTTAACAAAGGCAAATGCAGATTCTTGCACGTGGGGAGGAAAAACCCCAGGCACCAGTAAAATCTGGGGGCCATCCTGCTGGAAAACAGCTCTGTGGAGAAGGACTGGGGTTCCTGGTGGACAACAAACTGTCCATGAGCCAGGAGTCTGTTCTTGTGGCCAAGATGGCCAATAGTATCCTGGGGTGCATTAGAAAGAGCATTTCCAGCAGGCTGAGGGAGGTGATCCTGCCCCTTTACTCAGATCTGGTGAGACCACATCTGGAGTTCTGTGTACAGTTCTGGGTTCCTCAGCACAAGAGAGACATGGAGATCCTGGAGCAGGTCCAGTGGAGGGCTACAAAGGGGATGAGAGGACTGGAGCATCTCTCTTATGAGGAAAGGCCTGGGGAGTTGAGACTGTTCAACCTGGAGAAGAGACAACCAGGAGGTGGCCTCATCCATGTCTATAAGCATCTGAAGGGTGGGATTCAAGGGGATGTTCCCAGGCTCTTCTTGGTGGCACAAAACAATAGGACAAGAGGCAATGGGAAGAAACTGTTGTACAGGAAATTCCACCTGAATATGAGGAAGAACTTTACTGTCCAGGTGAGCGTGCACTGGAACACATTGCCCAGAGAGGTTGTTAAGTCTCCCTCACTGGGGACATTCAAGAACTGTCAATGTGATCATGGCCAGAATAATTTACTTCTCTTTGAAAAGCTTTACTCTCTAAATATCCTCAACCTAACAATTATGTGCTTATTTCCTAAGTCATAGCCACTACTCGTGGGATCCATGTTTTGCCCTTGAAGTCTGTGACAAAAAAAAATTCTCGAACAACTCCAGTTTTCTTTCCTACAGGGGGTAAAAAAAAGCACATGTTTTTGCTTTCACTGAGAAGGATGATATGATTGATTGGTAGTGGGAAATCTCTATATTTTTTCTGAGTTTGGAAGCTGATTCCTAAATCACACTGATTTAGACAAAAGTGTTCATTGAGGTGCCTTCTAGAATTTCCTCTGATTTATTACCTTACATATTGATTGCTTCACTGACTTCTATCTACCAAACCTGTCTCATTGATGTAAATGATCTCTGTAGACTAGAGGGGTTTACTCTCAACAACAGTAGGTTTGTAAGAGGTTATCTTGAAGAAATCTCTTCTGACTGCAGAGTGGAATTTCTATCCTAAACCAGGGAAGATTAGTAACAATATTTTTTTTCCAAATAAAATATTCTTTCCACAACAGGAAATTAAATCCAACATTTCAGTTCCTTGTATGGCTCAAAAACAGTGCAATGCTCTAAGCTGGATTCCACCAGCTAAGCAATAGTTGGATGGAAGACTTCTCAGGATGTGGTGGGAGTTGACCACAGAGTGTCATCTCGCTTCAGTCAGCACTGAGTATTTGCTTACTGAATATTCTATGGTGCTCTTAAAATGTGAGGATCTTGAAAATCCCATTGTTCTCTACATAAGAATAATCTTAAAAAGAAAATAATGAAACTTGACCCCTGGAAATTAAACTTTCTGTAGAATTTCTGCCTGCTGAAAAAATCTTCAATGTCCCATCCTAAAACATTGTATATTGTTGGATGTTAATTAAAATTTGCCAGGTTTCTTGTCCATGAGCAGCAACATTTCAGTGGTGATGTATTGTGCGTTTTAGAGTAAGTAAAATATTTGGGAATTCTTCTGTGTTACTTGCTAGGTTTTTGTTGTTGTTGTAGTAATGTTGTAGCAACATTGGTTTGTAGTAGCTGTGAAGTTTTTAGGGTTTGCTAATAAAAACCCATACATACAAAAGAATGAAAACACTTGAAGAGCAAAGTAAAATAAAGGTAGTGCTTGTACAATGATTGGAGACCAGTTACTTTAATTTTTGTTCCTACATTTTCCCCAGATGTTTTCTTCTATTTTCCGTGTTCTGTTAAAAGATTCTGTTGTGGTACTACCTACTAATCTATGTGAAAAGTTTGGTAATCTATTTACAACTGCCCCTTTACTTATCCCCAGACTCCATGTGGATATACCTGTTACTATAACACAGAATCTCAAGCACTGGTGCTGTCTGTTCGTATCGTACGAATTCTAATTCTATATCTGCATCTTTTTAGGATAATGTGATGTTAAAAAAGGAGAAAAAAAAAGTTTGGAATATCTTCTGGGGAACAGATATTGTAAAGAAGATGTTATGAATGTTCATTTTAATTCGGAAGGATTTTTATTGCCAATTTCCACCACTTCCGTATGTTTGTCCAACAAATGTGATCTATTAAGAAAAAAAAAAAAGCTATGGAAGTTGAATTTCATGAGTTCGTTCTGGGAAGGTTCCACTGAAGTAGATTTATTATCTATCATTCAGTACTGTACTCTGCAAAAAATTTCAATGACTCATTATGAATATTCATGATATGAAATAAAAACCGGCATGGTTGTCAAAATATGTCCCTAATTTCCCACAATCAAATAAATAAAGAGAATTAATTATAAATGCCTTGATTTTCAAGTATATGATAAATCTGAGAAGTATGATGAAGAGCAAGTTTATGCAAGACTTCATTTTCAGATCAGTGTCCCATACTATTCACATCAATAAGTTCTTGTCAGGGAAAGTAAATGTTTCACAAACTGGTTCAAACACTGGTTAATGAGTTATTTGATTATCAATCTCTATTTATCCAGGTTAATACACATTATTTTTGCATTTAACTCTGCTACATTTCCTCGTGGGTTTATAATTTAATATTAAAAAAGTAAAGTAGTAAAATGCTCTATCTGAAAAACCAAACAGACTGGAAGGAAAAAGAAAAATGCAATAGCTCAGGAAAGCTCATTTGACATTTATGACTGATTTGAATTTGAATATCTGAATTTTCCAGACCACAAAGGAAAAAAGCAGGAGGCTGCAAGTGCAGAAGTTTCCTGTGGCTCTTCTTTTGTAACGAGTTTCAGAGGAAGGAACTCTCTACCCCAGCAGGCTCTGTAAAGCTGTTCAGTCCATGCCTACATCAAGACTGCATGGTGATGCAGCTTGGGAAATCTTTCTGGGCATTAACTATCTGTTGTGGTTTGTTTCTATGTTTGTTCAGTTTCCCCCCCCGGTATTATGTTAATGGTTCTGCCCAAAGTTCCAGTTTATGTCAATCTCTGTACCCCTCCCACGTTACTATGGTTTCCCTAATGTATCTTGTTTGTTCCCCTCCCCTGGCTACCTGCCTGTCACTCAGCACCCCTGCCTCTTTTTCCAGAAGCTTCTGGCTAGGGTGTTGGGTGATTGGTTCAGGGGCCAGGGCCCCACCCACAACTGTCTCCTGTTGGCTCTCCACTATTGTCAGTCTCAAATGTATCTTCCCTACCCCTCTTCTGATTTGTTGTCCCGAACCCCTCCCTTTCCCTTTATAACCTGAGGTTTTTCCCTGCCTCGGTGCTCCAGACTTCTGCTTCCTAACCCTCCACGTCCCCTCTCCAATAAACCTCCTACCCTGAGAAGCCAAGAGTTGCCCCTTCTTTGTATCCTGCAGCCTTGGAGTCTCTAACCGTGGCCACCCGCCCTCAAGTAAAGCATCGCTTAGGCACAGGGCCTGGACTTAGTGTCCGGGAAGTGCCTGACTGGCTGGAGGCTGGCTGGACTCTTTCTCTAGCCTGGGCATTCAACTATCCACCGGCCACCGCTCCAACTATTCTCGCTCTCCTATCTGTTTACATATTCACAGCATAAGAACCATGCCCATTTTCCTGCAGCTTCAAAAAACCAGGAAGGTTTTGGTACACTGTATTTTCAAATAAATTGCAAGATCCTTTCTTATTGATTTGAGAGTTTGACAGTCTTTTTCAGTAGTTGCTGTTGGAGGTAACTATATATAATGCGTCCGTTTTGCACAAACCAGGAGTTCTCCATTTCCTCAGTGTGATCACATCCAAACAGAGGGACTCCTTTTTAGTTTCAAGTACTGTGGGACGAATAACAACTCTACAACAGCATTTTTTACAAGGAGTTTTGATATCTTTTATTTTGATATCTTTTAGAATAGTATAAACCCAGGCAATAATACTTAGGACAAGGCAATCCAACAGACAGTTCTCTATAGAACCCTGTATGTGCTGACTAAAATGTGAATTGTTCATGGTCTTTGGACCATGAATCATTGCATCCTTTATAAAAATAGAACTTGGAAACCTACATATCCTTAATACAATTGGTACATGCAAATAAGGATTGTGTGTAGGGTTAGAAGGCAGAAGGATACAGAACAGCTTTCAGAAAGAATGATTGAGTTCAGGGAAGTTTTGTGACTCAGGGAGTGGGATGCTGTTTTAGTCAAGAGCATGTGTATGCTCCCATGACAGTTGTAGACCAGGGAGAGTGCTGCTTTTTGAGAGACATGAAAATAGGTTTTTTGCCATTTAGGAGCTAAGAGTTTTTTGAAGGCAGAAAAATGTGAGAATAAATCCACTTACTAGAGCTAGGGAAGCAACTTTAGAGAGGAGCTAGGCAGCTGAAAAGGGCCGATTTGAAGAGGGAGGAGATTATCTCCATGGAATTGTCAAGCTTGAGCTAGATGCTGAAATGACTAAGTATGAAACATTAGTTTGCTGCTAAAAACCCTGTTGTGTGTCTCTGTGGCTCTACTCCAGCAAAGAAAGCTTATAAACCTGTCAGAGAGGATAGGTTGCTTCTGTCACATCTTAGTTATAAAGTTTAAAAAACCAGACAATGCTGGTTCTCAGCCAGCATAAAGAGTGGGGATGGAAAGGCTTGCGATAGCACAGTGCTACTTCTTGGCCTTGCAATGTCAACTATTCAGTGGTTCCTCAGGTTGGTTTAACTTTTTCTACTAGATACAGTGCCCTAGTAGAGTATGAAAGGAAATTGTTATATTTCATGACTGAGGACATGGGAGGGGTTTGCCAGGAAATAAAGAAGTGAGCAAGGGAGTTCTGAATTTGGAACAAATCCAGTTTCAGTGAAGTGATATCTGGAACACTGGTGATTTTAATGCTTTATGCAGTGTATTAATTTGAAGGAAACCACTAGCAGCCTGAGGCTGGAATAGATGCTTTTAACTTAAGTAAATTAGTTAATTGAGTTAACAAATGTGAGGCTAAAACAATAGAGCTGAGAGGAAATGAAGACTTGATTATGAGGGTCAGCATAGTGTTGGCTAAGATAAAGCCCAACACAGATGGCTTTTTAGGGATTACAGGCTGAACAATTACTTATATGGAAGATACATACAACAAATGAGAAGATAATTTAATAGTAGTTGAATTCAAATTCATATTGTTTTTCCATGGCCTTGAACATTCTTTTCTTAAGCAATTAAAATTTGGCAGAGATTTTTAACGGCATTCATATGTACCTGTTATATTTCTTAATGACCTTACCAAAAAAGTGCTTCTATTACATCTATTAAAATTTTGTACATCTCTCCTGTCAGAAAAAATATCTACATGACCAGGCACTGCCACAGATAGTGACAGAAATTCTGATCCAATTGCTTTTAAAGTGAATGAAGAGTATCTCCAAATTAAGATGTATCATCTGTATTTTTGGGGATTTTTTAAAAGCTCTATAAGAAAGGTTGAACTCTGTTAAAGGATCAATGCATATGAGAACTGGAAAATAATCTGCTGGTAGTATTGAGGATTTTAAAAGTACTGCATTCAAACTGGTAATTTGTTAAAGGAGTGTACATGTCAGGGCAGCTTGTTTTCATGGAAAACTTTGAAACAACCTTTCAATAATCTGAGCAGTAAGATCAGCCTTGTGGTGGTTTGACAGGAAATGTGTTTTTTGAGATGCTGTGTTTTTGGCCAATGGATATTCAGACTTTAATATTGGCATTTAACCTGGCCATTGGGACATGGACACGCCTCTGAGAACACGGGGTTAAAAGCAGAGCTCTCCCCTGGGAGGGTCCTCTTGGGTTTCCGGCGGGAAAGAGTTCGGGTCTCTCCCCCGGCCCAGCTGCTGGCTGGGCAGGGGGAGGGGAAAGCCATGAGGCCGAGAGAGGTAGGCCTGAGCCCCGGGGTGGAAGGGTGGAAGAGAGAGAAAGAGAGAGAGACACCGGGAGCCATCGGGCAGCCCCCCCTGAGAGACACAGAGAGAGAGAGAGCCGCTGCCTGGGACTGTAACCTTGAGACTGGATAAACATGGGCCTGTGCCGGCAGCACAGCTGGGACAGAGAAGAGGGGGGGGTTCAGCCGGCCGCTTGTAGGAGCTTTTAACCCCTTTTTGGAGAATGAGAACTTTACAGAACATTGACCTCTCCTGGAAGATAGAGTGGAAGATGAGGAAGGAAATGGGCCAGTGTGAGAGAAGTCTGGGCGAGTGAGAGATAGTAGAAGAATAGAGAAGAATCCTAGTGGGAAGAGATGATGGAGTGGCTTTTGCTGGACTCTTTTTGTATAGCCATGGACAGAACCATGTTCCTTGTGATACAGAGACTGCATTCTAGGGGGAGGCAATGGCCTCAGAACCAAGAGAGTTCAGTGTTGATGCCCCTCGGCCCCAGGGGGTGAAAATATGGGGGGGACAGGTGTCCCAAAGGAGAGATTGTGGGGACAGGTGTCCCAAAGGAGAGACTGTGCCTTTTGGAACGGAACAGAGCATCCTTAAAAAAGACAACCCTAGAAGCAGTTCTGGTCCATGTTCAGTGGTGAGAGCACTGGACATGGAAAGGAAGAAGTCACGACGGCAGATGTACTCCGGGCGGTGCCACGAGTGACACAGAAACACACGAGGCTTCAGCTGTGTTTCCAGGGGAAGCCCATGGCACAAGAAGGACTCCTCTCCTCTTGATGAACTGAGGATTGATTGTCTAAAAGGTGGTGCTGGACCGAGAGTTGGTGATTTGAGGAACCAAATGTATTGTGTTGGAAATTTGGTGGGGGGAGGAGGGAATGCACTTGTGAGGTTTTCATTTTCCCTGTGTGTGTGTTCCTTTTTATCTGTAGTTGTAGAGTAGTTAATAAAGTTCTGGTTCTTTTTCCCTAAGTAGGAGCCTGCTTTGCTTATTCCTGGTCACATCTCACAGCAGAAACCAGGGAGAAGGTATCTTCATGGGGGCACTGGCATTGTGCCAGTGTCAAACCATGACAAGCCTCAATGTCATATGATGGGGGAATAGAAAATCATAACCTTGAAAAAGGAAAATGCAGAGTTGCTGCACAATTAACTATTTCTTCATTTATATTTTTGCATTTATCTGAAAAATGACTGATTGTAAATTTCACTACTCCTCATGGAAAAATAATACTAAATTTAATCTGTATCATGTTAGTTTCTGGGTTCTATCACATTTACTAATTTTTGATATACCTATCGATGTCTTAGGAGACCCACTCACCTTCACAAAAAATATATATTTTTGAAAATAAGCCTTAGCCTTCCAAACTAAAGTACAAAAAAAAAAAAAAAAAAAAAAGAGAAATCAGAACTAAGACAGGGCAGGTGCTGGAGAGAAGGAGTTCTCTGAGATACTGTAAATTTTATTTTTCCAACACCTTTCATGCTAGTAAATCACATGGCTGAGGAATCATAGATTCATTTTACAAGTAACCTATAGGACTTGCAAATAGTTCAGTGATGTAAAATAATTGTGTGGGCATATAAGACCTAAATGAATCACATGTTTCAAACCTTCTGGTCCTGGAGGTGAGTGGTGCAGTGGTGCAGAATCTGCAGACAAAAGCAGTACCATCCAAAATATTTCTTTTGGATCTGTGAAGATAGTAGTGGGGATGTGATGTACTGATGATGATTTTCCACATGTCTAGTAATAAAAAAGTCCATAAATCAACATGCCAGGATCTTTTTTTCCCCGTGTTCCTTTTGGGGGACAATAAGTGAAGCTTCACTTTGTAACATATGAGTCATTCATATTTTAGGCCTATTCACCATGCCCGAGATCTCACTTTCCTCTTCCCAATACAACTGGTACTTCAGGGGTTTGAACTGTAAGTCAAAAGCTTATGAAAAAAAGTTAAGATGATTTTGTAGTCTATGAGGAACAGGCATTAAAAGGATCTTCAGTATGTAATTGGTCATCTGTGACCAGAGCAGACCCTTTCGAGTGATAATTTTGTCCCTCCCAGTCCTCTCATCTATTTTTGTCCTGTGCCTGCACATACCAAAGGCTGTGAAGAGCTGGTGTCTGCTGTCTTTAGAGAAATCTGTGGATTTAATACTTGATTCACAGACATCTGTCCGGCACCACTGATGACGTTAATTTACAAAGATGGCTGGCACTGAGGGCTATTGGCGTATCTACTGATCATATGCATTTGGACATTAAGAAAACAGGATGGACAGAAGCAGTTTTCCATTTCCACTCAGTGTGTGACTCAGTCCTGAATATATGGGATTTTTGTTTCATAGCTCACCATCTGTGCTGATTGATGGATCTCAAGACAGTAACAACAGTTAAAAGCCAGCAAGAAATCTCCCAGCAGCTTCAAGAGCAAAAAGAGCAAAAGGTGGAGAGCTAGCACCTAACATTCTCCCAATTCAGGATTAAACAACAGTCAAAAAAGAAGCAACTACCCTTGCCCTTTTAATACTCTATGCAGGGAGTTTTGCCTCCTGATCTCTTAACCTAGTTCTCATCACGATGTCCTTTTGCTGACTAAAAACCAAACCACAGACATATATCAGCTGTGGCAATACACTGAAATGGACAGGCAAAAAAAAAAGCCATCTCTAGCTGCCCATATATCTTTGTCATTCTGAGAAATAGAATTGAAAAGTTTAAAAAAAATCAATGCATTTTAACTTTGCCATTCCTAAGATTATTCTTTCTGCCTTGCAGGGTAAACACATAAAGCAATGAACAGACAAGAAACACTCCCAGCAAAAGAGGATTTACAAACCTTCAAACAATGCTGAGTGTGAGTGGGCAGATCATGACAACGTTCACACTTCATCAAATCTAACTAGTTTGCCACTACATATTCATGCTATAAACTGTGAACTGGAGCTTCTCTGTGGGAGAATAATCCAAATGAAACAACAGGAAGCAAAAGACAATTGCTTTTGCAGGTATGGAATAGGACAGGATTTGCTGGTTCCCAATTCTGTTTATTTAATAAAAAAAAAATCTTCAAGAATCCCTTTCTATAACGGAATCCTATTTCACTCAGAGATTTAGTTGCAGCTATTCTAGTCATACATTCAATGAAGTAATGCCTTTTATCTTTGTCATTGTTAAAATAGAATAATTCTGCCTGTATCAGTTACAGATTGTGAAACTGTAGGTGTATTAAACTGAAACTGTGCACCCGTACCCACAGTGGTTGGTACCAGTTCAAGAATGGTGTATTTCATGATCTTTAGACAGAAGTATGCTCAGAAAAGTCTTTTTGTTAGAAGCAGAGGTTGCTTCTTGTGCTGACATTTAATTTACAGTCACAGTAGTGCAAAATTTTCAAGATTTCCCAGTGCAGTAAGTTTATGACTTCAAAGTAGAAAGCATATACATTTTATTTATAAAGCACTGTTTAATATTTACATAGACAAAATCTATCAAGATGGAATTTTTCATGGAATTTACTGTTTTGCAGGAATCTTGCAGAAAAATGCTGACTGTTTAAGAATAGTTATTGATTGTTATGATACTGTGTAGACTGTCAGCCTGATATATTTAAGATATTTTTGTCAAGATAAATTTGAAACTCAAGAGGAGATTTTGAATGTGAATTTATCAACATCATGGATCAGACAGAAATGTAATCCTTTACTTATGCTGCACTCTAAGACTGGAAAGGAAGTTGAGCAGATAATCCCCAAACTATTTGTTGCTGGAGCACTTGCCCTTTGAGGAGAGCCTGCAGGAGCTGGTCTTATTCAGCTTGGAGTAGAGATGGTTTGGATGTGAGCTCACCAACACAAGCAGCCCTCAGCACTTGAAAGGAATATTCCAAGGAGCTGGAGTCAGGCTCTTCACAGCAGTGTGTGGTGGGAGGAGATGAAACTATGGGTAGAAGTTGAAAGAAGAGAGATTCTGGCTGCGGATAAGGAGACTCTTTTGTACTTGTACAGCTGAGCAGGGCTGTGGGTTGCCCTGGGAAGTTGTTCTAGTTCAATCCTTGAAAGTTTCCAAATCCTGACAGGGCACAGACTTGAGCCAGTCTGAGCTCAGAGCTGCTCCTGCCTAAACAGGAGCTGGAATTTTCCTGACCTCCCTTTCCACCTGGATTTTCCTGCAATCCTGTGTGGCAAGTGTCAGAAGCAGACTGCCCACCCATTTAGATGTGCGTGGCAAAGAGCCAAACAATACTTCCAGCTCTTGCTTCCCACTGATACTATGAGAGCCCATGGGAAATACTATCTCCTAGGTCAAAAGCAAAAATACGAATCATTTTGAAAGGACTCCACCCAATTGTATTTTGTCTTTAAATAAGAAGAAGAGATACTAGAGTTTGGCCATCACCTTCAAAGTGGTCATGTCACAACAAGGGTGTACACTTCTGTACTGACCAGGTAGCCTGAGCCAGCTGCCTTCAGTTTCTAGCAAGTATCTGAATGGACACCAGGCATGAGATTTAAAACAACATTGAGTATTTGGGTGGGTTTTCTTTTTGAGCTTTTTTTGTTGTTTTGGTTTGAAGTTTTTTTTTTTTTGGAGCTGTTTTTTGGGGGTTTTTTATGGGGGGAGGCACATGGGGCTGAGGGTGGAGTATATATGTACCTAGTTTAAGGCTGGGCACAGCTTAGTTTTTCTAGGAAACAAGTATCTGTAACTGATACTCTATTTCAAGGTTAAGCATATGCAATATGTACCTAAAGTGTGTGGCTGCCAGACAGTGAGTATATTTAATATGATTTTACCTGCTGGTACACAGTTAGGTATGACATTGTGTCCAGAAAGAATCTCAGTTAGTCAGTCAGTCAGTGCTCATGCAGATTAAAGTCATATCTTCATATATATGAGACTTGGATGTGTGTTTGAAGTCTCTTCTGTTTCTCACTTAGAGGTCATTTAAATACAGTGCATTTAAGATCCAAGTACTGACATTAATTAAACTATTTATTACTTTAAAGCACTAAGTGAAATTCTTTTGCATTTGTCATCCAGCTCATTCCCTGACCTGTGCTGATATATCCCAGTCTCCTCACCTCCCACACTTCTGTGCAGTCTTTGGGAAGGTTAATTAAAAGCCAAAGGCACTAGATCAATGAAACACAGGGTAAATTGCTGTAAACATGGTGAGAATGGTAAATCTGTATATTAAGAATTTAACCTTTGGGGAATTGCCCTGGGTAAGAGCTGCATTTTTTAGTTTAACATCCTCAGCTGGATTAGTTTCCTTAGCCCAATTAGATTTGTGTGGATTTTGCTACCCCTTTTTCAGTTGCATTATTTGATTTAAACGTTGTTGCCGTAGAATGACTGAAATAAAAATTTACTCTTTAATAAAAGTCTGTTGCAGTAATGAAATGTTGCAGTAATGATTTTATTATATTGATAGTATTATGTTATAAACCACTTACGCAAAAAACCTCCAACAATTTTGCATTGATTAGGCAAAAATCTATGGTCTGACGAGAGCTACAGAAATACTTGGGGGTGCTAAGAAAAGTTTATTTTTAATATCATGCAGGGCATGTATAGGCATAGAGTAGAATTACTTTACTCTGGAACTTTTACTTTACTGGAGCTTCAAGAGGATCTCTCTTCTGCATCACCTTAGACACAAAGCTTTATTCAAATTTAATGAGAGGTATCTAATGTGTAATGAGAAGCACCACTATCAAAACTGTCTCTTAAGGAGGTAAATCCTCTTTTAGGGATTTACCTAAAAACAGGAATAAACATGAATTCAAAATACACCACATTATAGTTAAAAAAAACCCCAAAAACAAATGAAACAGAAATCTAAGCAAACATATCTACTTCTCAAGATATCTCCATAATTAAAGCTAATTTTATCTTCTGGTCTAGATCTTTAGTCCCACACCCCTGTTTACAGTTCTTTCTTGTCCTTGGTTCTGCCAATAGATTTTTGAGCAAAATTATAGGACTGGCATGCTTAAAATTCCTCATGAATAAAGACCAATTCCTGCTTAGAAAAGATATGTCTGGCTAAACAGCTATCAAGTGGTGAGGGTTTGGCTTGCCTCATCTGTGTTGTTGGCTCAGATCAACTTCTGCTTCTATCCATAGGGCACTCCCATAAACAAGCCAGAAAGAGGGGAATATATTTGCATTTCTTTCACTCTTCTCAGAAACGCTATCAGAAATTAAAAATAATGAAAACATATAGTGTATTCCAAAAACAGACCATGAATATGATTTTAAACATTACAATATATGGATTTTCTCAGTGCAGTAATACCTCTCCTAAGCACAGGAGCAGGGTAACAATATTCAAGTTCACTCCTATTTCAAGAGCTGAAGACATTGCAGATGTGGGTGAAAACTGAAATGTGCTTCAGAGGATCAGAAAGTCCTCACTGGTTCCAACGGCATTTGAATTTGGGCCTTACTATCTGGACTTCCAGAAAATTTCCAGAGATAATTGTAATGATTAACCTTTTACCACTGCAGACAGAAAGCTGGCATCTGCCTAGCCACAGTGTTTTGACTTCTTCCATAAGAAATTACAATGGGATATTCATTCTGAGGGTCTGTCACACCCATGGGTTTAATAATTAAATCCAAGTCTGTACATGTAGAAGCAGTTCAAAATCAATTCTGTGCAATTCAGCAGAGTCTGACAGGACAATGAAAGGGATGAGGAACCTGGGTGGGATGGATGACTGAGGCCAGGGACAGTCTCCAGTCCCAGGTCTATCTGGTGCAGAGAGCCCCACCATGGCATGGTGCCAAGGAGGTTACTGTAGTCACCTGCTATTGCACAACTTCTGGATGTGTGTAAATTTTAGCCTGAGAAATGTAAACTTCATGATCATAATGACTAAGTAAAGAGGAAGCCACCCCTGGTAAATGTGTGCCTTAGATAAACAGAAAAAAACTCACATACATACATTGCCTTGGCTGCTGTACAAGGCACCATTGCCAACAAAAAAATTTTCACAAAATGTTGTAAAATACTTTTGTCCTGTGTCTTTAAGCAGTAAGGCTTTATTTTGAAATTTTTAAATCTTATTTAAAATTGCAGTTTGCAGAGACTTGTGCTTGTAGTCTCTTCCTCAGACCATGATTTCACCCTTTTTTCTGTTAAAGAATCTACAGTCACCCTTCTTTACAGGTCTCAGGACATATTTTCAGCAGAGACATATTTTGTTCTGGAAGACAGGATGGGTCAGTCATGGTACCATCACAGGTCAGCCTGACTGAGGGAGAACACCAGCTTGTCTGACATTTGTCCCCTTCTGTCCTTCTGTTGGGCTGTGTTAGAGATGTGGCCCATACAGTGATTTCATACTTTTGCAGGTCAGGAGGGTTAGGTTATTACTCAAATCTAAAGCAATGAAGTAAACAATTCCTACTTTGCTGAAGTTTAATTTGAGTGGGAAGATGATGTGTGTATCCAGAGCATGTGTTGCTTGACATGCTGTAGCTTCAGTGCTCAGACATAATATCCATGAATCACAGGCAGTGATAAAAAAAAAGTGTCTGGGGAAATAAGTTAACTTTAAATAATTAGTCTCCATTTTAAGGGCTTTGATCAATGGCAGACAGGAGGATTAGCTCCAGCGGATTAAGAGGAAGGGAAGAATATATATAGAAATATTAAAATAAATATATCTTTTTCTGTATTACATAACTTCATAAAGCATTTACCATCAACGTTAAACAGGTCCAGGGAAGAGGACAGCACTGAATCCTGTCCTTTAAATACCTTTTATTGCCATGCTGATGAAAGAAAAGCCAAACAACTGAGTTTTTTCTCCTAGCATCTACTGGAAAAGTCCTCTTCATGTTTTTCTTGGTTATTTTTAATGGTACAGAGATCCTGCCTTTTACTGAGAGCCACACAAGTTTTTTGAAAGCATCAATCTAACCCAGTGGTACAAAGCCAAGTGATAGCTTTATATCCCTCTAACTTCTATTCATAAAATCCATTGATAAAGTAGTTCAAAAGCAATTTGCAGTGAGCTTGTGCTTGTGTCAGCAAGAAAGGAGCAAAGAGCTGTCTCATGGAAAGACTTAGGGGACTCCTCTAGTTTCAAACAGCCTATTTTCTGCCACATTTCATAGGAAGGTGTACAATAAGCCAGGTAACCTGCACTGCTCCCGATTCAGAAGTGTCTTTTTCAGCTGCAAAAGGTGGATTTTGAATATTGATTACCACAGTTCTCTACAAACTAGAGACAGTATCTGTGAATCTCTGCTAATCCTGTTCATTATAATGAAAATTGCCTTGAAATGCAGGCTTTTATGCCTGCATATTCAGACTAGATCTGAGTCCACATTGACATGGAAAAATAGGCAAGTGCTTTGAAAGAATGTAATTTTACTGATCACATCTACAACTTGAATTCATGTCTCTTCACTTTGCTTACAATTTCCCGAATAAAAGAAAACAACCAAAGCTCGAGTCACACCAAATGCCGATCCTACTCCAGGGACACATATAACTTCTCTTTGGAGCCCAGATACTGAATTTTCAGATGTAATTTTTGGTTGCTTCATTTTGGAGCCTGTAGGACCAGACTGTTAGGAAGAAGTAGAACAAAACTCTGAGTTTATCACATAGCCAGATAAACTGTGTCTTCTTGATTGCCTTTCAGTGATTCTAACTTTTGTTTATGCCTAGAGCTTGATGAACACAAACCAAAACATCCTAGGCTTCCCTCCACTATGTTGGCAGGGAATAAGCAGTACAACAAATTGTTTCTATAACTCAAAGTTTTTCTCAAGAGGAGCCACTTTGTTTGTACTTTGATAAACATAAAAGTAAACTGTAGCAGAACTGAATTTTAACAGAAATGGTGTAATGTGACCATATTGATACAGATATTTACCCCCAGTTCCATTAATAAGTTAAATACCTTATGAAATAAAGGAAGAAAACCACATTTTATCACCAAGTGATTAAATTATTCTAAGAGATCCAAAGAGATTTTAGTCTTTGCCTTGTGGAAAAGAGGAAATGAGATTGCAGAACATTTTGTATATCCACAAGCATCCAGTGTCCCAGAAATTGAAGATGGAAATCTATACAGAGGCTACCTGGTACCACTGCCCCTTGGGGCACCCTGCAAATTCGAAATACAAGCCAGGATGTTAATGTTGATTTTCCACTTGCCATGATTTATGTGCATATTTTTGTTCATTGCCCTAGGCTCCAGAGACAAGAACTTCAGCCAGAAAGCTACTGATCACAGAGACTTGAGGCACAGCAGTTCTGTACAACAAGAAATGTGATGGTTTTCATGATAATCCTTCAGTCCATGATAAGGAAGTTATCTTTGTTGGTGGAAGTCACTAGAGTGTTATAGATGGATAATGAGATGATTGGCTCTCACAATTAAAAGATAACTATTGTGTGAATATTAAGAAAAGCTTTAGTGTTGTATAGTTATGTTATTATATAGTTATGTTATAGTTTAGATGTCCTCTGTTCTCCCCACAGTTCCCTTTCCCCCCCATGTATTGCTGCCATCAGACAGCTGGGGTTGTCTAGGACAGGTAAAAGAAGGCTGCACGTGTGTCCCTTGCACGGGGCAGTTGGGAATGGAAAAGCTTGGTGCTTAGGGGGTGCAGCATGGCAACACCTGACCTCCAATCAAGTTACAAGAAAGCATTTTCCACTGATAAATGGCAAAGAGCTGACTGACAGACTTTGGGAGGGGCCAGGGCTGGCTGATGCAACCCCCAGGGATATGAAAGACTGAGTATCCATCTTGAAGACAAACCAGCCACGCGGTATCCACGAGGGGCAGTTCCCACTGCTGCAGCTTTTTCCTTATATAGTCCTTTGTTGTATTTTTGTTAAGGTTTAATAAACCTTTTTAAGTTTTCGAAGTGAGCAGTTGTCTCTCAGAAGAGGAATAGAAAAATAAAGGGTCCACCCTGACCAGTGGGAAAATGTAGGTTCTGTCATCATCAAAACCGCAATCCAGCACTGAGGGCAGTGGCATGATTACCACTCACAGAGATTGAAGGGAGGAGTTACAGGATTCACTGTGGGTATCAATACAGGGCACTTCCTTCCTGCTCTCCAGTGTTAGAAAATTCCCTGGCATAGACCCTGACATAGCACAGCCAGCAAGGGTGACCCTAGCAGACAGGTGGTCCCCTTACTTAATATCTTAGAAGAATTTGATTTTTGCTTAACAGTCTTCTCTGCAGCCACACTCTGCCCATGCTGTCCCTGTTCCTACTTGTAGCGTCAAGAATAATTATAACCACCACTGTTTTGCTATTTGCTTCCTTCTTTCTGCTATTCCTCTGTTTGCTGTCTACTTTCTAAATTCTGCTCTTATTTTTTTTGTTTCTTCCTCGTGCATATCAAACCAAAACAGTGCACAGGTGCTGACAAAGATGGAAGAACTTTACAGAACTTTACTTGCTTTCCTGTGAGCAAAGGTGAGACACCAGGACTTGCCAGACTTGAACCTGCAGTCCTGTACACATCAACTGCTTCTTTATAGGCTTGGCTTCTAAAGCCTTGGCTTGTAGGTGACTTCTGAGATGGAATCATAGGAGATTATAGGGTTGTTCTAATATAGTATCCACAAGTGCAGGAATACCTCTCTATGTGCACAGGAGTTCTGAGATCAGGCTCAGCAGTGAATAATGCGGAGGACAATAAGGAACAATGAATAGCCTGGACTTACTTTTGGATAGAGGTTTCAGACAGTTTTTCAGGCTCCACAAATGGGGTCTGCGGACATAATTACCAAGTTCAAACTGTAGCTGCTTTACCACTTAAAAAATAAATTAATCTTTAGTGTGAAACATTACGTTACCTTTTAACTAAAAATAGGAGTTTTGCTTCCCTCTGGTTGTGTGAACAGGAATGTGTCCCTGCTTTAGTCCCTAACTGAAAGCCTTGTTCTCTAGTTCTCTATATAACAGAGGAAATTCAAAACTCCTAAAGCTACAGCACAAAATCCCACAGACATGTGAACAGGATTATTATTGGTTTACCCCTAAACAGGATTACAAATGTGAATTCAGAACAAAGCAAGCAAAATTAGTGACTTTCTAAAGAGTATAAAGAACGAAAGTAACCTTGCTTACAGTCACTGGCACTGAAATAGTTCACTAATGCCAGGGTCTAACTGTGCCTGGCTGTTCATTTAATATACACCTACATTGCTCTAAGAAAATTTGCAAACAGTGTGACAGAATGGAGGATTGCCTACCCTTGAAGTTTTCTATTATAAATGAACTCACAGCAGATCTCTACTGCATTTCAGGACAGGAAGACAGGAATGCCATGTGCAAGTGAAACTGTAGGCTTGTTTGAATAAGCTGCATGTAATTATCCAGACTGGAAGGTGGCCAGGGCACTAAAGCTGATACTAACACTAACCTTGCAGCATTCAGAGCCCAGCATATTTGCAAACTCTTTTCTGCAGTTCATTTTCCAAGGTTCAGCATTCAACAGGAATGTATTGTCTGTTATATTCTGATGGCAGCACATCCTCCTCCCAATTATAGTCCTCCAATCTACTTTTGCTGACTAGCTCTGATATCTTTAATTTTTTTTCTATTAGGGAAATGGAAGAATACAAACAATAACTTACTCCTTCCTTTCAGCAGCATGGATATGTTTAAGTGGCAGTGGAAAATTACTCCCCAGAGTCTCTTCTCAAGTTCAGACAACAGAGGTCTTAAAATGGTGAGAGTCATGTGCTCCAGGGTGAAGGTTATGCACATCAGGGTGAGGGTCATGCACATCATGAGCACTTTACATACAAAGATGTTCTCTACTGAGTCTCAGGGCATACGAAATATCTTTGAAATCACAACCATTAGCAAGCCTGCCCAACTTTACTTATTTTTAATTTGTCTGGTAAGCTGCCATCAAAAGCAACATTGTCTCTTTCCTCATTCCTCAGACAGTATAAAGAAGGAAGCTCAACAAGCCACTACCTAGGATAGCTGGGAGGGAGAGGTCATTCAGTGTATTCTCTGTTGGGAGCAGGAGCCAGTTCAGCTGTAGGGTTTAGAATCATAGAATCATCAAGGTTGGAAGAGACCTTTAAGATCCTCAAGTCCCACAGTGTTTGTTTTGGAATGATGAGAAATGGGTGGGAGGTGCAGCGGTTTGTCGAGACAAAGGTCAGTACGTGCAAGAGAGAGGCTATATAGGCCTGTTGGCAGAACTCAGTTTACAGGAACAAAAGCTTTTATGAAACATGACTTATAAACTCTGCCACCTGGGATTCAGTAAGGGATGCTTCCAGATACTACATCAGCCTTTGAAACTAGAACCAAACAATGGGACTTTTAACAATAATTTCTTTTTTTGTGAGCTGCTTAGTTACTTGGCTATGCTTTGGCCCACAGTAGCAAGGGTTTGGGCCCTGATGATTACATTTTCAAGAGGAAGAGGACAAATTTACACAGTTTTCAGTGTTACATATGTGGGAGGGAAGAGCAAGCCTGTTGCTGGCTGGTTCCAAGTTAGAGGAGCCAGCAACTAAATAGAAAGCAAAATCTCAAAAAAGTAGATCTAGCAACACAGAGGAACACAGACCACATTGTTTTTCCAAGCACATTTCTACAGCAGGTAAAACATAATTATCCTTATGATTTAAATCTGTGGCATGGAATGACTGCATGTTTTGTTGCTTGTAGTTAGCTAACTGATGGGGACCCATGGTTTTGTGTTAGGCAAAGAGTAAGGCTTCATTTTTTATGATACAACAGGCTTCTCAGAATAGTAATTCCCCCCCCCCCCCCCCCATTTTTTATTAATTTGTTTTCATTTCTGTAGGCATTTTCACAAAGCTGTGTTTTGGACACTTTATTTGTGTAGCATTGAAATTTTTGACATCTTTAATTAGCTCAGCCAAACAATAGAATAATTTTGTATTTTATAAATACTGGTGAAGAGGGACACCAGGCAGAGCCAAGACATTTTTGAAGGCCAGCTGTCCCAGAGCTGTCTACTGATGTTTACTTAACTAACTGCTCCATCACTGAGATCTGGTCTTACCTTCTTTAACAATACCAGCATTGACTTAAAGACAAATTATTGAACAACAAGGCCTTCAATCGTTATTACTTCTACTGAAGGGCCTTCCAAGCAGTCATATTCTAATGCCTCTATTGCCAAAGAATTTTTGTATTATCTCCTTCCTCTGTAGCTGAGGTCTTTGTGGAAAAGGTTGAATTAAATGTTACACTCACATTCTTTGTGATAGAACTGCTCATATTTTCTGCATCTCCACACTTTTTACCTTTCCTCAGTGTGTGCTCTGATCATCTTTATGTAGCTTCTTTCTTAAACTAAGAGTTTGGAAAGCATGAAGAGAAGGAAGTGTTGAGTGAGTTCCTTTAGCAGTAATTTGACCTAACTGTCTAGAGGCTTCCACTCAAAGGCATAACTGTAATAGCATAATAATGAAAACAATAATTTATATAGCTCCTTAGCATTTGCCAATGGGGTAGCTTGGTCCCATTGATCCCAGTAGTGCTGAAAATAGTATTTATCAGTTTTCCTTTCTAAGATTCAATCTTTGCCTTTATGGATTTCTCCATAGGCAGATAAATATACTTACACTATACTCCTGACATCCAAAGTCAGTGTCAGGAACTGGCCTTTGAGATGAAAAGGTTCAAGTTGAACACCCATGGAGTTAAAGCCTTTTACTTTAGAAAAACACTTTTCTGTCTTTCCAACACCAAAAAGCACTTAAAAACTCTGATGTAGCTTCACAGAAATGAATTACATATGAATAAATTAAAATGTTCTAAAATATTATTATATGTTTGTGTTCTGATCAAAATGAACACTATGCAAATAACATTTGAGACATTACTTTGGCTATGAGACAACTGTAAAATGAAACTGATGGCAAAGGCTAGATAAAATGAATGGTAATAGAAATGGTGTTAAGTAGTTTGCAAATGGGACAATAGTTTTGATTAGCATCAGCAGGAATTACAGAGATAATGGGAAGTCTACAGAGTTCTGAAATGGATTTTAGTGCTCCAGTCTGCAATAATCTGCTGTGACAGAAACAGATCTCACACTATTTAGTCAGATCAGCTTTCTGCATTGACTTCAGCTAGTGTGCTTTCCTCTATGGTTAGCACAGGTCATCATGAAAAATACAATATGAAAATTCAAACCTTATCATGAAAATTAATTTTCACCATTTCCTTTTATTGGTCATGGAAGGGACATCTCATAATAATAGCCTAAAATAGGAGACTTGTACTTATTTAGCAACTGGTAAGTATCTTTGAAAAGAGATAAAAGGATTTTTTAGGCTACTGTGGAGAAAAGTAAAGGTTAAAAAGGGGATAAGTTGGGGAAAATATACTGAACATTTCAAAGCATACAAATGGTGATGCGGTATATAATTTTATTTTATAAAGGGATTTTTTCTTCATGTAACCTGACATCTGTTGGTTAAAAGTACACAAATTCAATTTCTAATGGACCCTTTAAATTTCACATAAAGCAGGGTGACCTCCTTAGTGGTAAGGAACATATGGGCAGCATGACATAGTTCATCAGATGTCAGAACAGGCTTTACTTACCAGGGTGAAGCTCAGCTGTGTCTGGGTATAAAGTTACATGCTGGGAACATATTGTAAAGGCAGATTTACTAATTCAGACATCAAAATTATTAACAAAATATTTACACTTAAATTAAGGTCAGAAGTGTGAAACAAATGAACCCCTGCTTAATTAATTAAAAAAGTACAGAGTAAATGTTTGAGTTCTCAAGGTCAAAATATGAGCCTTAAATCTGAAATGTTGTGCTGTTCTCTTGTTTACCTCATAACAAAAGTGAACTATAACCTCTCCCTTTTATGATTTTTCCCTCTTTCCCTTCACACAAGGACAATGGATATTACAACCCTAAAAAACTTTATCAAGAAAATAACATTGAGTAAGCTTTATCCTCTAGCTACATCTGTTAAACTCATAAGTTCCATGAGACTACAGATATCCAGCAGGACAAATAATTTGTCTCAGGGGATTAAGCTGAAGGGTCTAAGAATGTCTGATTTAGCTCTCAGAGAAATCAATGCAAACTTTTACAGTGTTTTTGGAGAAAAATTGATGAGATCCAACAGGAAGAGAATTCTGAGTTAAAGCTGAAATTTATCCTGTTTAGTCTTATGTGCTATTTCAGCTCCCTCTCTAGTCAAAAACTGACAAAGTGAGAAATTGCATAACAATGACTGGGTCAATATTGCTTGATCTATGTTTTCCCACAGCTATTCCTGCATACACTATTATTCAAAAATTAAACATATAAATGCATACAACTCACAGTACACAGTTGCTTCTTATAAATATAAGCATATATAATTGATATGATATGATATGATATAATATAATTAATATAATATAATATAATATAATATAATATAATATAATATAATATAATATAATATAATATAATATAATATAATATAATATATGTACTGACCTAATAGGAACCATATAGGTAAGGGAAACCATATTGTATTTTAAAATCTTAATATTCTATATAATTTAATTGAAAAGAAATATTAATGCAAGTTGAAAGAAAAATTAATATGGCCTAAATTAATTTCCTTACTTTTAGTGATGTTGATTTTAATAGATCTAGTTGGAAACCTGTGGCTTCTAAAGACAAACATCTGACAAAGACCTTTAGTTCCTTTTCAGTTACCAAATTTCAGTTACTCTAAATGAAGAACGCTGATGGTGTACAAAAGCTATGCTAATAAACTTCACAAATATTCAGATTAATTCCATACACTGGGTATACAATTCCTGTCCCTCAACCTTACACACATTTTTCTTCATGTTTTTTGTTCCAATAGTGCATACAAACTGTCCTTCAAATATCTTTTTAAAGAAAATGTTAGTACTGGCAGCCAGTGTGTTGTAGATGTACCTTGGCAGAAGAGAAGTATCTTGCTTTAAAATTGTACCTGCCCTCTAGCATTTAACAAGAATGTCAAACCCTAAAGTAGGTCAGCCTTGTAATTCTGAGCAGCCTTCTTGAGACAAGAGCAGTGTAAACACTGTTCTGAGTGTTTGTGTGCAATTACCACCCTTATGTTTGTCGTATGTCTCTTGTCCTACTTTTTCTAGTTCTTTGTTCCTATTGTTTGCTACCCAAAGCTTTTATTCATGGACCCTGAAAAGTTAGAATGAGCTAAGAACTAGCAGAGGTGTGTCAGCTTTGGCCACAAGAGCTGCAGGAAGGCTGCTCTGAGTCATAGCCAGCACAGTTTACCCTCATCCAAGGAGCTGCATCTCCTTCATTCCTAGAAGAACTTCACCCAGAAGTGAAATCCACTCAGGATTCCTCACAGGTTTTCTGCCTTCACAAAAAAAATGTCATTTACTTTAAAACAGCCCAGAGGAAGGTTGATTCTTTGAGAGGCTGTACACAGTCTCTGGTGGTGGTGGGTGACAGCAGTTGTGAGCCTGGTGAATAGCTGAACCCAGAGCAAGATGCAAATGTTGGGACAGGAATGAGGACTGATAGCTGACATCTTTCCTTCCCTTTGCCTTCATGGGATACTTCCATTCCAGGAAATGGAATAGGTCAATTTTCCTGGGACAAAATCATAGAATGATTATAAATGTTCCAATTTTATCAGGATATATGCAGTATATACATTAACACCTGGCCAGGTGTTTAGACAAGACTCAGGTGTCCTGCTTAATGCAATGGTATTTCATTGCTGTGGCAGGGGCAAGCAACCTGGATGAATGTAAATGAAAAGCAGCAAGGTCATAAACAAGGAAGAATGCTTTATTTTAAGGAAGAGGGTAGGAAAACCATTCCTCTTAGACTAGCAAGTATTTTTCTTTCAAGCATATATATCTCACATAAACAGCTCAGTGTCATATGCCACGATGTGTTCTTTAAAATGGCTCTTATGATCTGCTGTACTGCATTTCAACTCATATTTGGGGATCTTAATTGTTTTTTTTCCATGTGTACAACTGACATTTATTCAAAATAAATATTCATAAGACAATTAGTACTAAGTAGACTCCTGCAATCTATTTAAGTATGTTTGTACTGAAAATATTTTAGAGACATAAACATTGCTTTGCTTGGAACACAACTGATTTCAACAAATGTCATCTGGATTAATTTAAGAAGGTGATGTCTAGATATAACAAGACTTTTATTGGCCATTGGATTATGGTGCTCTGTAATTCTGCTTTCCAGAGTATATTTTCATATACTATCAATAATTTATATTTTGTCTTTAAAAAAGAACGCACTGTCATAGCACACCTGTTAATGACACAGATGAAAAAAAAAATAAACTGGCAAGAAGCTTAAGAGTAAACACAGTTATTATTTAACGAGCAATCTCCCATTGCTCCCATTACTAAACTCCTTAGTACTTAGCTTAATTATGTCACTGGAATGCATGCTTAACATTACCCATAATGGTTAATGAGCTGATTCTTCCAGTCATCAGCTTCAATTAACCAGTAATCTAATCAGGCTGACCTCTACATTTCATAGGCTGACCAATAAAGCAGGTGGCGGGTAGTCATGAGCTCTGCAGCACTACTTCGACATTCATTAATATTTGACTTGTGAATTAGCGAACCACCTGCCAATACAAAGTTAATCTAGATCAGGAATAAATCCATAATCAAATTTCTGTCAAAGTTACTAGACCTCACAATATGGTGTTTTTTCACCTTTTTTTTGGCTGCACATTGATAAATAGCATTAAACAGGCATAAGCTCTGCTAGAAAGAAGTTAAGCTTTTACTTTGTTTTTGTATGTAATTATTTTTAATCACATGTGAACCAGGCTATGAATTTTTTCTTGTTTAATTCTTAACCACGTCATTTTTCACCCCAAAGGCCACCAAAGTAACAGTTGCCCCAGGAGGTATGGGATTAAATAGGCTAGGTTTAGTTTGTAAGGACAGGGAAGGAACTGGAAGGGACATTTTGTGCCTCAGCGAGTTCATGCTGCTGCACATGTCAAAATGAGCAGACATCAGAATAATTCAAGTGGAAATCCAAGACCAGTGTAGTGAATTCTGCCCAGCAAGCCCAGCCAATGTGTTTCTCTGACATGTGGGTGGTGGCAAGGCAGGAACTAAGCAGCCTGTGAGTGGGATCACTATGTAGGATGTTTTCATTGCTGTGATAGTGAATTGCAGTGCATCAATTGCAAATGAAGAACTCCATCAGGAAACAGAACTGATGGTTGGGAATGGTCAGACAAAGTATGGTGTGGACTTGCTAGCTGCCTTCCCATGTAAAGACTTTTGATACAGATATTCTTCCATCCAAACAAATCCATTTGAATGGTCTCTTATTCCAATGGCAATTTGGCCATTTTACGGGTAGCCTGTGCGTACAATTTCCTACTCAGTTACTGCAGAGACTGGAAAGGTGAATACATTTAAATTTTGAATTGTAGATTTCCATTTAAAACCAGACAATGAATGACCCCAAACCTGCAAGCTGTGAATTGCCACATTTTTTTCTAGTCACTGGAATCAGAGGCAAAATTTACAAGACAAAATAAGCCGTCAAACCTGTTCTTAGAAACAGCAGCGTTTCCTCATTTTTGCTTTCTATGCGCAATTCCCTAGAAAGCTGGCTACAATGAGTGTACAAGACATGGTTCAGACAGTTTTCAGAAAGCTAACTTTTAAACAGCATTCAGAAAGAAGATTTTTGTCAGCTATTGTACAGTACCTTCTCTGAATACATATGTTGATATAATTCTACCAGTTATGGCAGTTCTTCATGGACTCATATTCTGAACTATTCATAACTTTCTTCAAATTTGCTTTCTTCAAATTTCAGCTATGGAGAGAGAATTAACTTCTGTACCAACACACCTAAGACTAATTCTAGATACAGTAATGACATGCCATAAAAAGTTATTAATAATGTAATCATTACAAAATATTCATAATTAATGTCTATTTCTCAAAAAATTGATCAAACTGGAAATAGGTTCCATGTTTTATCTATCAGTGTTAGGTAAATAGCCAATCCTTTTCTGACTGCATAATGAGTAAGAAAATGCAGGCTTGGAAGGCTATGCTTGTGTTGCTCTGGGAAGAGTTCCACATCTCCTATTAAATTGTTTGTTCACTCTCAGAATCCCTTTGCATTTTATTTACAAACTCTCCCCAAGACAGATTTACTAGAGAAGCTCTTACTTCAAAGAAGGGTAGATTTCATTGCTTGATGCACCTGGGAGTCAGACATCAGCCCTTCTTCTGGAGCGCTGTAAGGTGGTTGTGTTCATAAGATACTGGCTCAGATATTAGCCCGGATAGATTCTTGTCTCAGCTTTTATTTAAAGCTTCCTATTTTGGGATTCTAATTCCAGTACTTCAAAGTTCTCATATTCAATAATTAATATCTAAAATAAATATCTAAACTGCCTGCTGGAAATTTCATTTATTTCTTCCTCAACCAGCACATGGAAATATTGATGTCATCCATTCTATAAACAAGCCTTTACATATATAAAAGATCCCATTCACTCCATAGTTTTATTTCTAGGCTAAGTCTTATTTTTACAAGTCTTCACATCTTATGTTTTCATTAATTTTCTCTGAGTTCTTTTCCATTTATTCCCCTCAGACACTTTCAAAGTATGGTAGATAAAAGCCTTTGTGATTTTTAAGTGAAGAGCTTGGCCTCAACAATGTCAAACAGACTTCAGTAATTTTCCATCAGATATAACGCACAAGACTAACTAATTAACTAAGAGCTAAAATTAGCCTTTGTTGCTGGTTTGTCTTGAAAATCATAATAGTGCTGGCTCAAGTTCAATTGAGGAGCACAAAGGATTAGTTTGATAAGTTTTGTTCTTGACATCCATAGTGCTTGCTGCTTAGCATTAGCCTTCCCCCTGAGAGCTTGCAAGTCTACCATCTAGCAATTTGCTATAGATTCTTCCCTGGAACAATTTTTCTCATCTTTTAAAAAATAATTGATGTACTTGTCCTTCATGTACCCTGTGATGTTAGCCTGCATTGCTAGTGTTAGAGGCACTGTGGTGACTAGTTCCTAAAGCATTTTTCATTAAGTTTGTTGGTTGATATAGATTTGTGTATTATCTTCTGTCTTGTTTTGGAAGATAGGTGTCTGCTAAGGAAGGCTGGAGCCTCCCTCGGAATGGAAAATGTAAACCCCTTCCCTCTGAATTATTATAATTTTGAAATTAAGGGGCTCTTAGGAAAGATATGAGAGGAGGAAGAACAGTTCTTTACTAGTAGGTATGATAAAGCAAACAAACAACAACAGCTACGGCACTAACACCAAACAGAACACAAACCCAGTCCTAGCCCTCTCTCCACTGCCAGCTCAAGATCCTGGGCACCCAAACACATGGTGGGAGGTCCCTCTTTTAGTGAGGTGGGTGTTAATAAGGTCCAGTTCAGTGGCTGCTCTTACAAGCAGAGGGTCACCCCAGGACAGAAGAAACAGCTCTGGGCTGGGCTCTGGCAGCAGCAGTGAATTCCCTTCTCCAAGCAGCAGCTCCAACCATCCTCCTCCAAAGCTGAGGCAGAGAGAGACCCCATAGCAGCCCCAGTGCTGTCTTTTATCAGCCCAATTCCTGCTCTGTCTCTACCCCTTAGAGAGAAACTCCCAGATAAGAGAAGTTCAACCAGATGCCCTCCTCCCCTGAGTTTGGCCACTTTTGTTTTTCTTAAGCACCCACTTGTTAGTGTTTCCTAGCAACTTATGGAAAAAAATTCCCTTTGTTCCTAAAAAATTCCCTTTATTCCTAAAACGGAACAAAAGGAAAGAAACCTAATCCCCAACATCTTCTTATCAAATAAATGTTTTTTAGTAAGTTATATATGGCCAAAGCCAAGGAAACATGGTAACCATTATTGTAAACATACTCATAATGACTGAAAATCAATAGAAACAGTTTGAATGTTTTTTGTTGTTTTATGAAGAACATTGTACCTTTAATGTTTTTGAAAGAATCTGGTGAATTTGAGGGCTCACTGCATAACAGTCAAGCCAGTTCCATCACAAGGAATTTAAGCACCATATAAAGTAAGAGGGAGAGAGCACACACTTTTATAAAAATCACTAGTAGGGAATTAATGATTCAAAACTTTAATCATCTTATGCTCTACATGTAAAAGCAAAGTAAACATTGGGGGCAACAATTCTGGGCACTTGATTTTGTATACTTATCTTGGTGTGTTTTAGTCAGTCCAGTTCATAATCTCCCAGAGTCCTTCTGGTGGCAGTTCAAGAATTAGCATAGGCCAAAAAGCATTTTTAATTGGCTATTGACATGAAGCTACATTACTTGTTGACTAAGGGTATGACTAAAGCTATTCTGTGCCAGCACTAAAAATCAATTAATGAAGCTATAGCTTGTTATAATCAATGAACCTAAGCTAGCAAGAAGTTAAGACACAAATTCAAGTTCTGTTCAGATTGGAGGAGTTTTGCTGCATTTTAATGCAGGACTCGAGTACACACTGTCCACCCAGTTAGCTAAACTCACAGCAAAGAACCAATGTGTCTCCAGAGTTTGTGTACTTCTGGAAAGTTTACACACACACAGAGAGACTAATGTGCCGACAGAAAGTACAAATAAAACTTGTTTAATGCAAAACATTCAGGGTGTGTTTTTCTATGTGTGTCTGGCAATATTTTTCACCAAGGATGATTTCTGTTCAAGGAAATTCCTTCAAACTTGGCAAGGAAAGGAAACATAATGAAACTTTGATGACACCTGGGCCAAAATAGCAACAGAAAATCCTTCATGATTTTTATGGCAGTAGGAGAGAACAAGGACACTGGCACCAAAAGTAAACTTGACAGGCTTGTTTGCAGTTGGTTTTGGTTTGGGGTTTTTGCACAAAAACATAGCAAATGATGAGGGAAAGTGTAAACAAAAATGATGGTGTGATCAAGCTCTGTTTCAAAATCACTAGAAACACAGAAAACTTGTAAACTGTAGGTTTACATCTGAAGGTGAAGCCCTTAGCTTGAAAAAAATGTTTCTTAGTGAGTTCTCCCTGAGGATGCATAAAGGAGATTATGTTCCTGTGATCCCTTTATTATTATTAGAGAAGGTTATTATTTATCAGAGGAATTGCATACATACAGAAACACACAGAAACACACAGAGTTAGTCTCCAGGATTCATAAAATAGAAGTTTGAACCCCACTTAAATAAACTATAGAGCATCAGATACCCCTTTCCTCACATACCAAGGACCTGTCACAGACTCTTCTCTGCCTGTGCCCAAGTAGAGGACTCTGACAGATCTGAAGGGTCTGCACCTAACCTGGACCAGAGTTAAAGCTTGTGTGAACTATGGAGCCCCTCCCTCCCTCCCTGACCTCTGTTGTGAGTGCCTCAGGGAGTGATATATGCAGGATATTAAAACAAGGGAGTCCTCTGAAATAGTAAAATACTAAATATTTTAGAGCTTCAGCAAGCAAAACTCTTTGGATTCAATCAGGAAGTCTCAGGTTCCCACTACACGCCATGAAGGATTGTGAATAAGGAGAAGGTAAGGTGATGAATCTGTGATTCCATTCCTTGTCTCAGTTTGCAAATGCAAGATGTGGCTGGGGGTGTGCATTCTATTGCCATCTGTTAAAGCTGGGGCAGTTATCGTCTGTTAATTGGGCCACCTGTTAAAACCAGATGGGGCAGTTTTCTTTATCTCTTCCACAACCAATCCTCCCTCCAGGGAGATATCTTCTGTTAATGGGCCATTGAGTCTTGCTGCATGACTGATAAAATTACATCATCACGTTGTGAGATGCTCTGCCCATGGGGAGGGCATTCCTACCTGGATATAATCTAAGGTTTGGAACACCACAGGCAGCCTTTTCCCACTAGATTCCCAGGACAGCTTTCCTCTCCACTGGATTCCCAGAGGAAGACCAGGCCCATCTACACCACCACTGGACCTTCAGAGGAAAACTACACCCTTCTTCCAGATCACTGCTTCAACAGAACCACATCTGTCACTTCAGGAGGACTGCAGCTGCCATTTAATCTGACTGCTGCCAACACCCCAACCAACATGGTGTCAGGTCATATTCTCTGTCAGTGTTGTTTCATATTACTACATTTTTATTTTTACTTTTATTTTTCTTCGTAAAGAACTGTTATTCCTATTCCCATATCTTTGCCTGAGAGCCCCTTAATTTCGAAATTATAATAATTTGGAGTGAGGGAGGTTTACATTTTCCATTTCAAGTGAGGCTTCTGCCTTCCTTAGCAGACACCTGTCTTTTCAAACTAAGACATTCCTAGAGAAGATAGATTTGATATCAGAGGCTCTTCAATTAACATATGAGTGCAAGGTCAAAATACTGGAAGCTGGTGCTGAGCTGTAAATCAAAGAGAAAACTCAAAATGATGGAATTAAATGGGAAGACAACAAACACATCAAGAATGTCATTGGTTCTCTCTCTGTGCAACTTTAAAATCTGAATCCATTTTAAAAGATATGCTCTAGGTCAAACTAACCTGGAATAAGCTAATTTAACCATCTGCAAAAAAATATCTAGTCCTAACTGGACATAGGGAATCCCTCTATAATCTCTGGAGAGAGACTGAAGTCCTTACGAGGTAGTTTAGCCTGTATTTCTCCACAGTCCCTGTGACGATGAAACCTGTATTTCATGCTAGTATTATTTAAAATGAAGGTCAGGAAGCAACTTTTTAATCCAGGAATTGAATACTTTTTTCATTTGAAAACCAAGAAACATTTTGATACAGAAGGCATATTGTAAGTAAACTCATATGTTTGTAATCCTTCTTCCAAAACTCAGAATCTACATCATTTTACAGTCCCATAACTCCATAACTTTTTTTTTTTCAGGCAACTATTTCATGTCATAGTAAAAAAAAAAAAAAAAGAAAAAAAAGAAATACCAAAACTCAGAGATGGCTACATTTGCAACACATTGCAATTCAGAATGACCCAGAAGACCTTGCAATTTATCAAACTGTATTCCAATATATTTTTTGTTAGGCATCTGAGTGACAACACACTGTTTCTAACCTTGGGAGTTCATGTTGTCTCCAGTGACACTCTTTCTGCTAGCATATTAATCTTAAAAGAAACAAAAAAAACCTATGATTTTTTCTTAGAACGGTTAAAAGATGAATACTATTGCGATAATTATGTTTAATATATTTTAGTCTTCACCAGTTTGCCATCACCATACAAATCAGAGGCATTTTTGTGGATCACCGGCACCCTCGGATTCTGTGCACTGTGTATAACCACAGTGAATTGTTCACTTTGAGAGCTGCAGACTCTCCCTGGCTAGTAGGCAAGCAGACATCAAATAGACCAGTCAAGCACCGAGAAAACAGGGAGGCCTTGAGCACTTGATCTCAAACAATTAGAGGAAAGCCGTAGCTGAGAGCATAGAATTAGGCTCTTTAAATTAAAGGATAGCATTTCTAGTGGGAGATACAATTCTATCTTCGGATTAGTTAGAGAGTATTTGTGTACCAGAACTGTCTCCACTCAGAATTCAATTAAAAGATGTGGGGCTTCCCATAAGTTTAAGAGTCAGGACTTAATATGATTGCAGGATCAATGGTATAGTTTGCATGAGTCTCTGGAATCCAAGCAAAATTTACCATAAGTTATTGAATCAGAAAAGAATCTATATAATACAAAAACCTCCACTGACTGGACAAACTAAGTTTTCAAAGTAGTTAGGTTATTTGAACAATTCTCTATTTGCTAATCTCACTATTGGCCTTATGTAAGCTTGACATGGAACAGTACTGAAAGAACTGAACTTTTTAGATTTTATTGTCTAAGAGTTTTTTGTGCCTGTGGACACCTTACTTCAATTTTGGCTGGGGAATGTCTGCAATTCATGATTCTGAAGCACAAAGGGAAGTCAAGTCTGAACGATTTCTTAAAAGACATTTACCATATCATCCATCAGAGATCTTTGGCAGAAATAGAATTTCTGTGAGATTCACATGATCAGTTCTCTATATCACTGTAAAAAATCACCATGATTGCAGGGAAGTTTTACAGTTGCACTTACAGGGAGAGACTGCAATGGAAACAGTTTTGTTCTTTCATTCTCTACTTTTTATCAACAGAACTAAAAGAAATACTTATATAGGAATGTGTAATATACTGGTGATCGCTATTCAGAACAGAAAAAGTACAGATAGTTCAATGATGTTCATTGTGTTGCCAGAAAGTGAAGAGAGATACTGAATTCTGCTAAAATGTCCTGAAAACTCAGACTGGCTAAATCCTGAAAATTTCCAAAGGGGAGGTTTAAAAGTAAAACAATATAAAGATCTTTCAAATTAGATCTACTTTGCCTGTAAAATAAATATACTGAAAGCAAGCCAAAACCGTAAAATATAATGTGGGCACCAAAAGGAGAAGAATGACCTACTAAACTGTAATAATACATGCACTGTTGTGTTATTCTATGTAAAAGTTTCCAGCAAGTGCAATAGCAGAACTAGCATCTCTTTTATCATTTGTATGGATTTTTGTTAATCCATCATGAGTTATTAAAAACTAAGACACAATGTAATTAATAGCAGCAATAACAATAGTGCTTAGTTGCAAGGTAGCATTTTTTCCCAAGAGATTTTCTGGTATTTAATTAAATTAACCATGATAGTAAAGGGGCTCAGTAGAACTAATCTTACAGTAAAATCTTATTCTAATATAGATTACTGTCAAATTAAATCCTGACCATCAATCCTTAGGAAGCAGACAATAAATTGCATTGATTCTTTCAACCTAATTTTAATTTTTCAAATGCATAAAGCAAGTGGTACAGAAATAGCTTTGTTAATCAATAGGCTGTGTTTAAAGGGCAGTCCCAAATCCTAATAACTGACTGCACAAGTTGTACTGCTATTCTTCCTCTGTGAAAAGCAATGTAACTGCTCTGGATCTACATCCCGTGGGTGCACAAAAGGATTTGTCCCACCGATTACGAGTTACTTTCATCACAACAAAGACTGAACATTAGAAGTACCAGCCCCAAGCTATGATTTACACCTGAATCACAGGATCAGAGAGTGATTTGGGTCAGAAGGGACCTTCAAAGGTTACCTAGTCCCTCCTCTGACATCCATCCACAGGGATATCCTCCACCATCTTAGATTGCTCAAAGCCCTATCCAACCTGACCTTGAACACTGCCTTGAATGCAGTCTTTAAATCCAGGGTATTTTAGGGCTACATTTAATTTCTCCCTTAATGCCACAAAAAAAAAAAAAAGCAGTTTCTTTTCTCCTTCCTTGTTAATTGACTAGTACAATCATAGATCATTTCCCCATACATCACATGTTACTTTGACAGAAACAAAGACAAGGGGCAAAGAATAGTACAAAAGGCTGGACAATTGTTATTGCTATGGTAGTTTATGCCAAAGAAGGATTTATTTACACCTCTGCCACTGTTCTTAATCTATTTTTAGGCCACATATTCTTTCAGAAAGAAATAAAGGGCAAAATTTAGCCATCTGGTCTTCCTTCAGATGCATTACTCAGCTTACCAACTACACTGCTGGGCACAATAATTCCTGATGAGCAGAGCTGGCATCCAAACAAGCAATGTCACAAAAAACCACTTGAGTCTGAAAACCTCAAGATAGCCTATAGCATTCCCATTTAGTTTGTTTTATAATAACATGTAAGTTTCTTAAATTCTACCATGTCTGTAATACCTCATTCTGATATATTAATGTTCTCAAAATATATTACTTTGTGTCTTCATTTGTTATACACAAGATTAAAGAGGTGAAACAACAGTAATCCAAAGATTAGCTAGAGATAGATTGCAAAGTATCCAGAAGATCACCTAGTGCTCTGTCTACTAAGCTGACACATTTTTTTCATTGACCCTAGAAATTATGTTTAGCTCTTATTCATGTAAAAAATCTGCATTCCTTTTCTGTGGATAAACAAAAAACAGCTGGAGAAAGTGTAACCTTGCTCTAGAGACTTCATGTCCCAGATAGGACAGCAGCTGCCTCAATGCTGTAACACAGGATCAATGCTGAAGTAAATGAGGATTAGATTGCCAAAGCATCTCCTGCTGATATTTTACCCGGCCTTAATCATTTCTAGAGACTTTTTTGTCTTTTTCACTTGTGTTCAGTTACATGTCCTACAATGTTAAATACACTAGTGAAGATACATAGAAATGAACACTTTAGGACCACCTAGAAAAAGTCTCACAGATGTAATATATACAGCAGGACTGGCTGTCATTACTGTCACAGTACACAGAGGGTTTTAATTCTGGGATGTGCTCAATGAACAAGTGCTTCCCAATACAGTCTTTGAACAAGTTATGCAGTAGGTAAACCAGAATGTGGACTTTCAGCAATGTTTGCTCTTTGATATGAATGCTTTTACTACAGCTAAACCAATTCAGGTTACACAGCACCTGTTCTCCATGTTACTCAGGGAGCAGCCTTGGAGACCTGCCATGCCAGTAAATGTCATCCTGGAAGGAGCAGCACTCCAGAGCCTGCACAGCCATTCACTTGCATCTGCTTGAACTCAGTATGATGAAATATTAAAAAGCTGAGGGACATTGGGACTTAATGCATCCAGAGAGGAACCCAACCAGAGAGACAACAGCATGTGCTGCATTGTAAATTTGGGATTTTCTCCTCCACTATAGCCAAATAAAATGCAGTTTTCTATTTGCAACATAGATTTTTGAGTCATTATCTTCAGATTTCAACCTCTATTCAAAATTACCAAACAGAAAAGAATTTAATGTTGCGCCATCTTCTTTATACTCACAAGAATGTCTCTGCAGATATAGTACCTTCCTGTAGCAAAAATACACAATCCTGTTAATAATTATACCTCTGGGCACAGTTAATTTGCTCAAAGACAGTCTTATATCATTAAAGATCCCTAGGATTTCTCACCTGGTCTTCAGCTGTTCTTCCAGAAGGGCATGAGTTTTCTGAAAGACTTGTACTGTTGATGTCTCAAATGCCCTAAGGCATCTCAGCTGACACTGGAATAATCAGTCTGTCTTTATTGCTACAAATTCCATTATTGATCATCTGTCAAAATATGAGACACCACAAATGCATCTGTAGGTAAACAGACTTTCATAAGTCATCTAAGGATAAAATATTTTGTGAACAGCTGGTCCTTCTGAGAGGATTGTGCCAAGCCTTCTTTTGCAGTCTTAAGCTTGTGAGGCCTCTCCTTCATTTTTCAGCATTCACCTAAAATAAACCTTGCCATCTACTGCTACTGCTGAAGACAGTTAAGTGAAGTGCAAAGTTCTGCATAGTGACATTTCACTCCAAAACAAGGGACATATGTTGTGTGTGCTACGCCATGATTCAGAAATCGTGATTTAGCTTGACAAAGCTGGAATATTTGCCTGTGGATAAAATTTCCACTTTTATGGAGGGGAGGGGAAAGTACAATTTAAATGCTTCCAGTAATCTATTGTTATTGACTGAAACTTTCCAGAAATAACAAAGAGGTAAGACAACATAAGTACTGGAGTAAAAGTGCAGAGATGACAATGTAATTAAGAAACCAATGCCCCAAACAAAATAAAAACAAACCATGCATTCAGAGTGGGTTTTAATTATGCCTCATTTTCATTATCATGTTGAATTGGCATATTTCTAATATTAATTCTTACCTTCCAGCTAAGCCCAAAGATTCTTGTTTTAACAGCATTTTTTGGCAGTGAAAGAAAATCCTAAGTACTTCACTGCCTAAAGTAGGCATTAACATGTGCATGCTTAACTCTAGGCTTTGATATCCTGTACACTAGTTTGTAGTGCTTAACACTTTCAATTTAATTTAAAATGATCACATATAAAAAGCTGGCCCTTGACTACGAATGCACGTAACACATGGTTTTGCTAGGATGACAGAAAAATCCAAGAAACAAAGAATATTCCATCAACATCTAGAGCAGTGCCTTTGCAATGAAAACCTGTACTGCCCTACCATCCTCCCCAGCACTGATAACTGCTTCTACAGCAGCTTGCTCTGTCACTGCATGCCACAGGGTCCCCAGTGCCTCGAGAGTGTGCACTTGGTTGTGTACAGGTAGACTCCTTCACACCCTGCCCGAAGGGTCAGCACTTACTGGCTTTGCACTAGCTCCTGCAATTCTCAGTCCAGGGCCTGTGGGAAACTCAGCACTTTGTTAATCCATTTTGGCCATTTGCAGTTCAAATCATTGATCCAGCATTTCTCTCTATGTTTCCCATCCCTCTCTGTGCGCAGTCTGCTGTTCATTTCCTCCCCAGAAGCAGCTCTGGGATTTTGCTCTCTGCAGCAAGTGACACAGCTGACAGCAACACCCTCACTCAGCTTTTCTTCTCCCAGGGGTTTCAGCTCCATAGGACATTTCTATTCCGGACTCTAGTCTCTCAGGAGACATATTTGGCCTCACTGTCAATCCTTGGCTTTCTGGAAACCTCAGCCATTTCTTCTATGTGCTCAAATGCTTTTCTTGGGAGAGTACTCCTTGGCATCTACCAGCTCTATTTTTCTCACAACCTGTTCTTGTATGATAATCTCATTCCAATACAGTAAAAAGGACATTATTTACTGTTGTCAGTACTGCAGCAGCTACAGCACAGAACAGTTCCTCATGGGAATAACCAAGAACCTCCTAGGTAAATGTGACTACTCTCTTACCTGCAGTTTACTTGCTTGCTTGTTGTCTGAGTTTACAAAGGGGAACAAGGAAAGCTTTCAGATGAGAATCCACCTCAATCCTATGAGTAGCAAAGTGACAGCACTTCTACATGTCTTTTCTCCATAATTGGCTCTTTGCCAGATAAATAATGTGTCACAAAGAGGGATTTCCTATATGACCTTGTAAGGAGTCACTCAGATCCACAATATTGTACAAAACTGAAGTGTTTTATTAATAAGGAAAACTCATTCAAGAAGAAAATTATTGTTCTCCAGATTAGAAGGAGCTTGATTATAATTTTACCTTCCTGGTCATGTTGGTATTTAACCTGGCTAGGCAGGAGAAGGGGCTCCATGTCCAGAAGAGGCTGTGAATTTGTGTGCCAAAGACAACCACATTTCCTGCTTCCCTCAGAGCAAGTCAGATGCAGGTCCAAAGATTTATAATCTCCTTTTTCATTATCTCTGCATTTCTTTTTCTGCTTTTCACAGCTCTTTGAAGATCCTTGTTGGACTTAAAAAATATGTATACATGTGAAAGTCTTTTTTTCCCCACCGACCTAGATCAGTCCTTTCAAGCACAGCACTGGTGTGTTCGCTCCGGATTTCAGTCTTTGCTCTGGAAGGAATGGCCCAGTGGACATCTGGAAAAAGTAGAGTTGACTGTAGGAATCTCAAACCCATACAAAGGGGCTGTGTGTGAGAAAGAATCCCAGGCCCTACCTTCCTTAGCTTCTAGGACTTTGCTTTGATATTTTTCGGATCACTGGCAATCGAAAGTTACTTCTGATGGCTCTGTGAAGGCTTATGAAAGGGAATGTGGCCCTGTTTATTGCACTTATCATGGGCTGATAAACATAATGCAAAGCCATAATTAGCAGCACTGATATCAGTAGCCAGAGTAAAGGCTGAAATGACTAGTGTCTGAACTCTCTGTACATTACCCTCATGTGACAAGGCTAGACCATGTTGTTGTCCCTGTTCCATCAACAGAACTCACCAAAATTGTCAGTCAACACATTTTATAGGCCCTTTCTGCCCACACAATTTCTCTTTAATCCCTTGTTCCAGGACTGACAGACTTAATAGCTGCTTTTAAAATTCCAGGGAACATGAAGAAAGACCTAATTTCTAGCATGTATTATATGTAAAATATAAGTGTTAGCTGGCAGGCAATCTTTTTTCCAAAAATATAGCTTTGCAAGCTAAAATCCAACTTCTATGAAAGGCAATTTTACTCAAAGGCTGCTCTGAAGTCCCACTCTCCACTCAAAGTAGCTGAGGGCTGCTCACCACTTCATATCAACCTGTCAGGAAGGAAGGAAGGAAGGAAAATAAAAGGGAAAGAAAAAAGAGAGAATTTGCTCACAAGCATTAACTGATGCCAAAGAAAGTTGATAAAGGTATTTGTTCCTTGAAGCATAAGAACAACAAATGCCTAAGACTTGTTATTGTTGTGGATTTACTGGGGCATGCAGCCTTTTGAGACCCCTGAAAACACAGGCACTGCAGAGGTTATGTGCATGGCTGCCCAGGCTTCAACATGTGGGTAATCCTTATGCTCCATTTTCAAATGACTTTCAAAAGTATGCTTGGGGTAAATCAGTTCTTCAGCTTTTTGATTTTTTTGCAACATACAAATTCAGTTCCAATATGCCAAAGATACCCTTCCTTCCTTCCTTCCTTCCTTCCTTCCTTCCTTCCTTCCTTCCTTCCTTCCTTCCTTCCTTCCTTCCTTCCTTCCTTCCTTCCTTCCTTCCTTCCTTCCTTCCTTCCTTCCTTCCTTCCTTCCTTCCTTCCTTCCTTCCTTCCTTCCTTCCTTCCTTCCTTCCTTCCTTCCTTCCTTCCTTCCCCAACTTCTGGAATCTGTTTATTTGATTATTATTTTATATGATGAGTTAAACAATTCAAGACATTAATATAAATATAATTTCAATTCAAATAAATAATTTCAATTTAAATTAAAAAATCTTGTAATTAGTTTTGTCCAGAAGGGCTGTTATTCTATCTAGTCCTTCTGAAGTTACGTCTTCATTGTTTTCTCATTTGGAATCCACCCTTTGGAGTATTTGATCTTTGTTGTTTTCAAGTAAAGGCATGAATTTTCACCATGGTGAATTTGTCCCATTTGTTTTAATATTAAGAGATTTAACATGAAGACATCCATTATCAGAAACTGACAAATACAAAATGTAAATTTAGTTCAGTAATCAGATTTAATTCAAGCTCTGGTCAGTAGGAGAACAATATTCCATCAACAAATGTAGCACAAAGGTGTTTGCTGTTCTCCATATTTTTCATAAACCTTGTAAAGAAAATCCTCTGAAGGATCTGAATTTCTATCCAGCTGAGCACAGAAAATGCTGATGAGTCAAAGGTTTTAGAATTTATATGAACATGTCTGTTGTGGGATTTGAGTTGAGGATACCTAGGCACAGGCAGAGTCAAAGCATGTCCTGGAGTTTCTGCTTGCAGTCTAGTTGTGAGGATCTTGAAACAACTTTCCTTGGGGCTGCCAAGGGTTCCATCAGGCAGAAACTTTTGCAATCATTAAAAAAAGGAAAAACCCACTGAAAGCCATGCCACTTCAAGCGCTCAGTGTTGTGGGGTTTGACTCATTTTCATGTCTAGTGAAGAATCACAATAATACCAGTGCATATGGATTTCACCTCAACTCCAAAACTTGCTCATGACATAGAGGCAAAGAGGTTAGAAGTTTTTGTCCCCATTAACATCTTCACAGCTCCCCACAGGAAAGTGATGGTCCAGTGCTGCCTCGTGGCTTCCTCCTCCACAGAGAGGAAGATGTGGTGCCATCCCAGCAAGATTTAGTGCCACTGCTACCTTGTGTTTGCTTTGTGTACTGAACCATTCCTTTAATTTTTTTTTTTTTTAATGTCATAAACACAGAGCTCTGGAAATGAGTTTGTGAGTAGAGTTAGGGCTTAGATCTGATGAACAGCTCTGGTCCAGTCAGAGCTGCAGCTCACTGTGCTGCATCTGGTGCCTCTGGATGGGATTGGGTGGCTTGCTTGGTTAGACCCACATTGAGATGGGGTAAGTGCAAACACATGTCCTCAGCCTTCCTTTCTCCTCTCTAGCCAGAGCACCTTCCCCAGAACTGCCAGCAATCACCTCTATTCTCTCAAGACTGATCCTTCTGTTAGGAATAGCCATCTGCAAATGCCATAAGAGGAGGGAGAGGCAAAGAGGACACCTCTTGCACTTAAATGTGGGGTCCACCTTGCACAGCCATGCTGAAGTGTCACAATAAAGCCTCAGTGCTGATGAATGGGGACAGGCAGCCTGAGCAACCACCCCTACTCTCTCCTTAGACACGGCCATATTATAGAGCATATTTTTTTACAGTGTCCTCACAAACCACATTATTTTCCATGTTTAGCTGAAACTGCTGCAGGACACACAACCTCATACAGACCCTGCTAGCTTAGGATAGTGTGGGGTAGAGCAGCTCCACCGTGGGCACTCTGCTGGGAGTGGGGAGACAAAGGGACACTCAGGTCAAGGATCAGCTTCATCCCTCAGAAACTTTCCTTTCCTGAACTGTGATTGAATGAAGACTTTTGAGCATTTCAAACTGTGTGAGGCTTTGTCCTACTTCACTTCAACTTTTCCAGGTACTTGGCAGAGCAACTCAAAGTATCCAGACTCCCAGTACAAATCCAAAAAATATCAAACTTTTCAGAAGAGAAGGACAAAAGGTCACACTTGATATTCAGATTAAAGGGAACTTATTAAAGAGGAAGCAACGAGGTGGTAGGTACCCTATCCCTGGAAACAAACATTCTAAATTTTGAACTGCTTGTGTGCGTTGTGTTATTATGTGTGTTATAACCAGACTGTTTTTAAATGAACTTGGAAAACCATCTCTCTTTGATAATGTCTACTGGGAAGATGAGTTGGAGAAAAACTGCTGCCATAAGCATTTTCAGGGATTTAATTGCCTGCTTTGGCAGTCAATCTAAAGTCTTGATTTAATTTTCTGCATTTTGACAAGGTTATAATTAGCTTTAAACTTGTGAAGATCTGCAAAGCTGAGGTAAGCAAGTTGTGTGTGGCTGGGACCAGAATTTTCCTGGGTATCTCATTTCAAATCCTCCCAAGCACCTTTCCTATACAGTGTCATCTGCTAATTTTTCCTGTGATAAAAATAAATTACAAAGGCCCAGCATCAATTAATCAATAAAACATCTAGGTTTTCCCTTCAGTTTTCAACTTTGAAAAGTGTCCTTGTAACTTCCAATGCAGATATAGCTTGATTTTAGATCCCAAGGTGATAAAAACTGTCCTTCTCCTTTACTATTTACCAGCATTTGTAACCTGCTTATCTAGTCCTAAAATCTGCATATGTACTGCATTTAGGAGCTGTGAATTTCTGTACAACTCATTTCCTGCAGTCTCCGACAGACTCTAGGACATGGAGTTGGCTTAAAACTGAAGTGGATATGTTTTATGTCAATATGTTTACACATCAAACAAAACTGAAATGCTACCTTACCTTGGAAATATATTCCAACTCAATTTACCGGGGAAATGTCATGGGTAAATATCACAGCCCAGCCTCTAGACAAATGTACTTTTTTTCCTTCCGTGAAATCTTAGAGATTGAGTATTCTTTTGGGAAATAGTATTTCTGGATACACTCAGGGCCTGGAAATTATACTTCTTGTTAAATAGTAATTTATTTCTGCTATTTATCTCTGCATTTCTCTGACAGTAAGATGCACAATAGAATGGTCTTCTCTGTGGTAATATTTGAAAAAGTTTAAAAGGTACATTTTAAGTATAACAAAAATTATCCATGTCATGATATTAACAATACAAAATGTAATTGAAGAGATTAAAAAGGCATAAATTTCTTCTTCTACTCTCTTTCTGGTTTTGGTGTATTTTTATTGTTTGGTTATTTTGCCACCATTTTAAAATGACATCTCTGTCAGAGACCTTTCTCCAAGCAACGTTTAAGAACCCATTCTGTCATCTTAATCACAATAATTTCTGTCCCTCTAAGTATCCTGAAACAGTGTGCTAGGATTATTCAGGCAGTTCCAGGGTAAAAAATAGGAATAAAAGTATCAAAATTCTTTTCACTTCTTTTTGTGTTAGCCTTTGATGCTTTCAAACACTGTGAGTAAGGAATCTTCTTTTATTTCATATCTTGGCAATATGAAAGAGAAGGCTGAGAATAACACTACCTTGGGACTTACATACTTCTGTCACTTTATGTCACAACATTAAATTTATTTGAATGAGGGGTGTTACATGTTCATGTCTGCCTAAAACAAATGGGAAAAGACATGGAAGGCAGCAAATTCTAAAGCATTATTTTTATATCTAATGAGTTCACTCTATTAAACTAGGAAATATAATCTATTACATTAGAAAAGATAAACACAGCTGCTTTATTAAAAAAAATATTTTTTACTCCACATTAATCAGTTTTAAATCAAGCCATGTTGGTTAAAGGTAGATAGAAAAGTTTATTCCCCCTCAGAGTTTCCCTGAAGGATTTCCTCCAAAGTTTCTGGCAGAGAAGACACATAAACTCACACAGGCATATAATATGCTCTAGCATAGTAGATTCCATGCTGTTGCAATTCCTTGTGAATGGCACGAGGAAATCTCAATACACAGTCTCTATATTGTTAAGGCAGGAGATACCTTTAGTTGCAGAAAACACAGTCCTGCAGTTTTACCCTCTCATTGAGGCAGTGTGAACAGCTGTTTTTCAAGCAGAGAGTGCTACCACTCAGTGTATGTTATAGCCTGTTAAAGGCCTACAGTGTTAGCAATTTTTGGCTTACAATGTCTCCTTCTATCTTTCCATAGCAGGGAGCAAAGGGAAGCACAGAAAGACAGCTCCCCTCTACTGGCTTTTAACTCAAACAAACTGAAAGGGGTTATATAATCCTGTAGCCACTTTTACTTCCATTTCACAGAAGGGAGAGACATCTGTTTCCTAGGGACTGTCTTTATCCTCAGATAAAAAAATGTTAAAAAACCCAACAAACAAAACTCCCACAAAACCCAAAAACATCACAAAACCAACCAAACAAAACCCTCTACCTTTGTTGTTGAGTACACACCAGAGTGAAAGACAGAACAAAAGCATAAGGAATGGGGCATTGCTCAAGGTTACACTTTGTCCTTCATTTAGAGTCTGAGAGAATCAACTCAGAATTTTTCTGTGGGATAAAATGCTAAGTAAAAATTTTTAGCCAACAGCTACCCAGGCCATCATCCTTATGGCTTGATGTTACATGTTACATTGAAAAAAGATACTGCTTTGAATTTTTATTAAGGATACAGAAAAATATTTTTCATTTAATCATCTATCAGCTTTTGCTTCATTCTATATTTCATAATTTATTTTTGCCTCAGGAATATTATTTTCTTCATAAGGAAGGCAATTAATTCTTCACCTGGACAAATAAAATTGCATGTGTATGTATGCACTCGAGATTTTTATACTGCTAAATGAGCCATTGCACACTTTTCAAACAACTCAATTAACATATTTTCTTTATTAAATTTCCTTTTCTAAAAATAGTTTTGCTTTATAAATCTGCCACCTATACTCCACTTGTTTATGTGAGGGATTTCAACATAAGCAAAAGGTGACTCTAATATTTGATCCTTCAGTTTCATCTCTCTCCTTAATAATTTTGCATCAAAGAGCTAATAAAATCTCTCTGCTCTTCATTAAAGACTCAAATACCACAGAGCTCTCTTTCTGCCTAATCACACGGCTTATTCTTTTAAAACAGAATGTTTACATTGTATGATGCCTTTTAATCTGTGAAATCATTCTTCTGTTCTCCTGCAAACTTTTGTGAACTGTCATCTGTGTGCATTCCTAGAGGAGTAAGAAGCGTTGTATGGTGCCTGTCCTTCCATGACTGCCTAAAGAGAGAACCTGATGCATGGATACAGCATGGATAGAGCTATAAATGTCACCCAGCTCCACTAACCTGGCATTGTTAAGATTCTTAGCACTGTTGTCTAAATATGTCCTCTAGCTAATCTCCCCAAGTCTTGTTCCATGTCTCAAAGCAGATCAAGGACTTTAGGTTAAGGTAAGAAAACACCCAACCTTTCTTCTAGGCACAGCATTTCCCACCCAACAGTGCCCACACTTTCTGAGGTCTGGAATAGGTATAATTACCTCAATTTGACATATTTCATTGTTTCTTACAGGCATATGCTCCATTTTTTTAGGTGCAGTAAGTTTGAGATAGAGACTTCCATCACACTGTGTGTTGCAAGACATGGCACAAATGAAGGTTAGTGCTGTCAAGGAAAGAGCATTTTATTTATCTTTCAGAACACCTAATCCACTGCCTTAAGGAAACTTACAGGTTCTGTTCATGATGCTTTGCTTCTAGGAAGGATTCTCATGCAACTTGAATTTTAGAGTGGAACAGAACAATTTAGGTTTAATTCATTGATGAAATAAGTTCTCAGTGGGAGCATTTTCTTTGAAGATTCCACTGATTTCTAAATTTGAATTTCCAGTAACCATGAAATTTAAGTTCCACATATTCATATTCTGTGAAGATGTACATTTTGGCTAAAAACAAAAAAAGAAAACTAATAACTGTATCATGTTTCTTATTTTCTACATGACCTCTATGACTCTCACAGACATATTAGTTTCTCTACATTTTATCCAAAGGAAATAAAAATAGATGCAGTCTCTCACAGGCATGAATCAGTGCAGAGCCTCCTCTGAAGTCTAGGCAGGATGACATGCAAGATCCACTGTGTATGTCACTTCCATCTGCAGAGACACAGAAATAACAGCTTTGGTAGCAAGCCAAGACAGCAGCTCATTAAGCAAAACCTGACAATTCTATTGTTTCCTTATTTCTCACTTCTTTTCTTCAGCCCCCATCTTTCACCATGTCTTGTGATTCCCAAGCCTATTAACTACTGAGATTGGATATTACTGCATTTTTACTACACTTGTAAAATAAATTCTTCTGTAAAAGAAAATGTTTGAAGTGTTTTAGTCTATTTTAACAAGGAAGAACACAAGCAAGATGTACAATAACAAGCACTAGGACATACACATGCTTCCTTCAGAAAACACAACTGTTTTACCATACATGCAACTCCTGTGGTATGGGGCACCACAAAACTTGGGGAAAAATTTTCTTGAGGTGACATCCAATCCCTGAGATTTCAAATCAGAAATATGTTGCTTGCATGGGTGTTTCCTTCATAGCAGACCCCCATTAGGAGATGTCCCTGCTGTGTATTATTCTGAAGGTTTGGCTTTATCATGGTCTAGATGCTGAGATTAGCTTCCTTGGTTAGAGCATGGTGCTAATATCACTGAGGTTGTGGGTTCATTCCCTGTATGGGCCATTTACTTTAGAGTTGGACTCAATGATCCTTGTGGATCCCTTCCAGCTAAGAATATTCTGTGCTTTCTGTGCATCCCCTGTGAGCTGGTGCATGAATATTCACACCTCTTAAAGGAGGCAAGCCACCCCACCAATCTTCCAAAATATATTTCTCAGTCTGGTTCTCAGGAGTACTGGGGTGAGCTATAACATGACACTTGGTCTATACTGAGCTGGTAGAACTTTCCAGCTTCCTTCTATCACCTGTCCCCAGCTGATCCACATATCAGGAGTTTGTCTATTCTGTGTTTGGAATAACACACTGCTCTGGCTGACATCCACTGCCAGCCATGCCCTTCCCACGCCAGAACTCCCAGATCAAGGCAACGAGGGCACAAGCTCGCTGGGGGGAAGCCTCCAAATGACAGATAAAGAAATGCCTGGGCATTGCACTGAATAGTGGGAGGTTTCTTTTTTTGGTTGTTATTGTTTCTTTTTTAACCTGTCAAAGAATAGTAAACTCATGGAAATCAGCTGTGCAGTTCAGGCACTCATGGAACATTATAGACAGTTCAGACATCAAAAAATTCAAAACAGATATGAGTAATTTACTAGGACCATTTTTAAGATGGCAGAAATACATGTTTCCCCATCTAAAACTTAATCAGTGGTTTAAGCAGTCACAGATTTTAAATGGGAGTTGACCTTACTTAGTTTTAATTTTACATCTTTCAATTCTTTCTTTGTAAAACAATATGTCTTTTGCCATGTGTTAAAGTTTTTCCTCCATGCCATTGTTTCCCTTCACATTGACCTGTTCAACACATTGAAAAGACTTTGGAGAGGGAAACTCTCTGGCTTGCTTTGGGGAGGTTGGAGCTCTTTGCTCCTGACCCTCTCACTGTAAATCCTTTCCCTACATTAGGTAAAGTTCTGCTTCATTGCCACTGACTTTTGCAGATGGGTTCATAATGGTACACTGGAACAAATTTCAGGATACCTAAGCAAACAAAACCATCAATTTTGTTTGCTAAATTATTTTGCATGGGCATCTGAGCCATGCATGTAGAAGGGATTAAAAAATGCAAGAAAGGGATAGGGCAGAGAGCTAGGGGAAGGGCTACTCTAAGATGTTCTTGCTTGGGAATGTGAGACTCAGTTCTTCTACTCTTGATTCTGGGAGTCACAGTTGTGCTTCTCTGTCATTATTGTCTCTGTTACTGTTGTCCTTGCTGGTCTTGGCACTGCAGATAACTGCTGCCAAGCTGATGTCTTATTTTGTAATACCTCAGCAAAAGTAGGCAATTGTAGAACTGACTCTGACAATGATCTGTTAAATGTCTGGCAGCCCATAAGGGATTGTTCTGCTTTGGAAGGCATAATTAATACTACTTCAAATGTGTGGGAGGTGTTTCACCTTCATGAATATATTATGACATATTTTCACATTCAAACTCATATGATCAGTTTCTGTCTATTGGTGATGTTTCTATCAAATATTTCCCATCAAATCACATGCAAAAGAAGTAATTAATTTTTACTGGTGTTACAGCACCCTTTTTAATTCCCCTTCTTTCACCACAGTTTGTAATCTTCTAATCCTTATGATCACTTTTTGCCCATTATGACAATCTTCCAATGAAGCTCTGAAACTGGACTATATAAAGTCATTCAATACAGCATAAATGTCACAGTATTTATAAGAGTATTAGTCTGTAACTGTCTCTGTTTACAGAGCTTTGCTCTGCTTCATTTCTTCATTTTCATATATTTGCCTTGCTTAGGCTTTTAGGATCCCAATCCTGATCTGAAAGAACAATATCTTGTCAAATCAGTGAGGTCTCATCCTTACAGTTTATTATACATATAGATATTCATGGATTTTGTATTCCTGAAATAATGCAGGAAACATGTGGCAGTAGTGAAAACATAGAAGTCTAACTGGAGAAAAAAAGTAAGGATTAAAAACTCATACAAGTGCAATCAAGGTAATGAATTAGGTTCATTCTTCAATATGAAGAAAGGTTTTCAAAACTGACAAATTATGGGGAAATAACAACCAGGTATTCATTTTATAAGTTCCTTGCCTTTTAAAATCATTCAGTGAATATATTCTAATGAAAACAGAGAATCAAAAATCACACTTTTCAAAGACCTTAACTCAAAACTCAGAATGCAAGTAAATCAGAAAGACATAAAATATTTTGCAGTATGTCACAAGGATTTTCCTGAATCTTTTGCAGATGTTGATTCCCATTGGCAGTTTTAGGTCTATAAAATCTAACAGAAAAATTTCATGCCTTTCTTTTGTAGTAACAAGGCCTATAATTCACCCAAATTCCTGAAGCACTGTTAGAAGAGAGAGTACAGGAGAGCACCAAGGCTTGCATGGTACCTTAGCAAGGTAAGTAAAGATCACAGAAGAGAACAGAAGTCAGTGTACTGTGTCAGAGTGAACTTGACGACTTGAATTTGGGTCCTATGCTCATACATTTTTGTCTGTGCCTGCCTCTTCCCATTTACCTCATCCCACAACTGTTCTCAAACCTGGTCTCATCACAATTGAGATCTGAGCACTGCCTCTTCCTTGTCAGTCTGTTCTTATCCTAAAGGTAACACACTGAACTCTACTGCTGTATGCTACAGCCCCAATCTACCCTGCAACTTGCTTTATACTAATCCAATATAAAAAAAAATCACAACCCCTCTTGCAAATTTCTGTTCTGCTCATGTGATTGCTAATCCAAAATCCAAGAATGTTTCTGCTGTCATTTAAACCTCTGTACTGTTTGAAGTGGTTTCTGTTCTGACCTGCCGATAATGTTAGTCCTGGACTAGAAAGGAATTAACTCCTTGGCAAATGGTAGTTATGTGGTAGTACTGGAATACAGTCATACTGAGGAGGGGAGACTTGGCCTATGGAGTGTTTCTGGAAGAGTATGAATTAACTTTAGGCTACTTTTTTTTTTTTCTGTAGAAAGTTGTGTATTGCTTTTTTGACATGAAACAAAAGCACAGATACATTTATATTTAGAACTTAGTGAAGTCGTTGGGTATCATGGGTGAGTACTTCTCTTATTATGGTGTTTTGAGCAGTTCCTGAACTCCTCTGCAAAAGCAGAAAGTTGTCTCTCATAGCCCACTGAAACTACTCTGCAGAATCTCTGCAGATAGGTCTGCAGCAGGGTCAGAACTCAATTCCATCCATAACAGCATGACAGCTAGAGTGACAAACATGTTTTATGGCATCCAGTCTTGCCTCACTCTCAGTGACACATTTCCCCCTTCTATTCCCAAAAAGCATCCACCACCTCTGCCCCTCTTTGAAGGGGCTCCAATATTAATCACTTGTTTCCACCTAATTTTTGTTCATCTCACTCAAAATTTAGTTCAGATGTTATCTCTGTGATGCTTACCTTAGACTGGCTTCTTAACTCCAGATTTGTTTTCTCGTATGTCAAGTAAAAATATATTATTTTTCTGGCATCTTCTTATGCTTTTGAAGGAAATGCAGAAGGCACTGGAAAAATGTGTAATTTCATGGCATTTGGTTTCTGTTTATTAAAGTCTCTGGGTTTTCTTGTGTGATCAGGGATTGCTGTGTTCATCATCTCATCCCATAGAAGAGTCCCTGCATTGCTCAGGTACCTCCAAGAGAATGAGGAAGCTGAGGAGGGCAGGCAGGAGGCAAGGGTGTTTATTAGATAAAATCAGTGTACCTGAACAGAAGGCCTTCTTTAGAAATATCACACAGTACAGCAGTTACTTGTTTCTAAATAAAAGCTCATGTTCAAACTGAATTGATTTGTGTGATATATACCTGCCTGTCATTTTACTGAATATATATTTCAATTTAAATATTAAAATATAATCTTAATTTTCTAGTTGGTTATGTTTTATAGTTTAATATAACTGATGGTGCCCAGAATTTCAGGGTCTCCTTTGAGACCTATACAAGTTATAGGCTTTCTCTGGCTTGATGGCCAGTGTTTAAAATGCTGCACTTGAGGTTTCTCTCTGTTATGTCTATTTCTAGGAATTCTAAATTAATAATAACAGTTAATAATGACTGTTAATAACAACAACAAAAATAATATATTTTGACATTTAAATACTTTATTATTAGTACGCTCCTTCCTTTGCTGAAAATTGTGATTGATGCAATGATTTCAACAGAGACTGAGATCTTTTTCTGGTAGTATATTCATTGCAAATGGTTAATTCCTTTCAGTATATTCACAAAAAAAGTGAGGCAGAAGCAGACCTGGCTGAGGGAGAAGTACAGGAAAGACTTCTAATACTTTTGTGTTGTTGATGTTGAAGAGCACATAGATAATTTATTTTCATTCTGTTAGATGTTTGCATTTACAACTGTTTCTTAGCAGGCTCAGATCTCACACTTTGACTGCCTGCCTTATCACTCCATCACCAACTCCTTCCTGCTGAACCACTGTGCTGAACCTTGACCTGTAGAGATTAGCTCACCCTAGAGAAAGGGGAAAGGGTAATTTGGTCTCCCGGTCCTTTTGATCTAATCTTTTCTTCTCAGACTTTCAGGCGGATTACCAGAAGATGTAGTCTGCTACTATTTCAGTGACTTTTCTGTATTTTATATTTTTTCTTTCCTCCAACAGAAGAGTATGAAAATGATGCCTTCTGGAATGTGAAACAGTATTATTGGATTATAACTGATGGTATGAAACTAGAAGATAATAGCTGTTGTGGAAACTATATCGTTTGTTAAACTGATGGCAAAACTACAAGGGCAGTACTGTAGGTTCTGAACACAGTCAAAAGATGCCAGAATGACTGAGGACTTTAAATGCAACAAAATTGCTTTAAAATAATGGTGCAGATTATAAAAAGCCTTTTATTTCTTTGTTTTATGCCTAATATTGCCATCCATTCAGAAACCAGTCATTCCCTTCTGGGTACAATGGCACCTACTTTGATGTTCAGAGGTACCAGATTAAAGGATTGTAGTTACCACCAGCCGTGGCAAATACTTTGATGTAACACTTTTGTTCAAACCTGCACAAAACTGTAATAGAGTAGCACAAAAGTAAATTAATTTTAAAAAACAACAGTCTTTAATGTTTTTAATGTCTTAAATGTAATTAAAGTCTTTAAAGTTGTCTGAGACTCTCTGGATTCCAATTATATATAAGACAGAAAAATTAGACTTTGCAGTTCTGAACAACTTTTAAATAAGTATTGTGGGATTTAAAGAGAAATTATAACGAACCCTGACTGGCAGAGTAAAAGTATATGCAGTTTTCTCACTTTCCTGGAGCACCACATTTAAGATTTTCCAGATTTTATTCACCAAAAGGCTAGTTTTTTGTTTTGCTTTGGTTTTTTAATTCCTGCTGTGGTTAGAACAAAAAGACTTTCTAGAGGAGCACAGAAGACAATGGGTTGTATGGTCACATAGGATATCAGTAATAGAACCCAAGGCAAGGCCTACAGGATCCAACCGCACCCACACTCTGCACACCAGCTCTGTATTGGAACTCTGATCTCCTTTCTCTGCAGTTTCCTAAACAGTGAAAGCACAAGGTGCTCCCAAGCTTATCTGTATTACAATGCCTCTTTATCTATTCTGGATATCCTCAAAATGATGTATGATCCTCATATCAGAACATTATTCAGTGCTGTCCTAGCCCAGTACCTGCGCATACAGTTCACCTTTGCACACACTTCTGTTCAAGCTTCCTCACCTCATTACTCACCTGGTGCTGTCGGTTGAAGCTCTCTGCAGGTCTGAAAGTTACAAAGCACCAAACACATCTGTTTGGCCACTTCCCCTTTTAATCATGTGAATTGATTATCTCAGTCTGACCTCAATAAGACTCCTGCAGCTGTGAGCCACCACAGCAGATAATGGAGATTACTAACTCCCAGTTTCTCAGGTGACTTCTCATGTGTCATAAACAGACAACACAGTTTATCACATCTATTAACCTTCATTGCATTTTTTTCCCAACAGTTTAATGAAACAACAAAACGATTTTAGGAGGTGTTTGGGCCTTTAAGTATTTGCCAATTAATTACAATCTGCATGTACCATTTTGTGGTCTGAATTCAAACATCTGCTCTGTGCTCTAGATGTTTTGGAAATTGGTTATTTTTAGATTGTATTTTCATCCACTTAAGTAAAAGCAACGCCATGCTTTACATGGTTCCTAGACTTTCAGCTTTCTGTCAGGACAGACATATACACTTCCTCAGGATCAATGTGTGGGAGATGAACCTTTTGTTTAGCACACCCTTCCCTTTAATAAGGCTCTGAACCCACTGACTTAACAAAGCTGATTGTTAAGTTTCCTCTCCACAAATAAAACATTTTGCATTTTGCTTTAGCTACAGTATTGTCCAGTGACTAGATGTGAATAGCTGTTATAATAAGCCATTATTTCTGCAGAGACTATTGAAAATTTATCTTGTGCAGAACACCAGAACAGAGGGCTGCATGTGCTTTGTTTTACTGAAGCTTTTAAGTTGCTCAATGAACTGTGATCTTTAAAGAAGCCTGACTTTGATAGCTTTATGTCCTATCAGATTCTCATCAAAACCAGAGCTAGGCAAGGATCCCATTACTGTTCAAAAGCTTTGTTAATGAATTATAAGCAACACGAGACGACATGGCTGTGTTCTACCATTTTTTCCTACTCTTCAAAGCTCAGTCTTAATTCCTTCTGCCAAAGCCCATCTGCAACTCCAAAGCCTTTGGTTTGGGGAGAAAACTCTAAAAGGCTACCACAGTCTTACAATCTCTCAGGTTCACCAATAATCCTAAAAGACTCAGCCTCTGGTCCATAGTGCACTTATATTTGTACTTTGTACTTGTATTTGCAAAATTGACATTGTAGGTTTTTTTGCAAGCTAAGAAGTTCCTAATTGCAACTGGACTTTCAGTGTGCTAAATTTGCAAGAGGGCAGCAGGATGAATTGGATTCTAGACCTGCCTTGCTGAATGACTAGACTTCAATGGCCTTTGATTAATTTATCTATAAAGGGCTATAAAAGTTGGAAAATAGCACCATGAATTACCAGAATGGGTGTGTACGTGTGTGTGAAGGGGAGGGGGAAGGATATAAAATGCTTTAGAGCATATTTAAACTGCACAACTGCTTAAGTTGTCACTTAAGCAAAAAACCAAAACTGGTGTGTCTGAGAATAAGAAAAAGACCGTTAAAAAAATCCAGAACAACAACAATCCCATAAAACAACATAAACCCAAACCAACAACAATCCCACAAAAATATGTTCCTTTTGGTCTTATGTGGGTCTCTAGGGCACAGAAAGAAACTTGGAAAGATCATGACAATGACCTCACAGAGTTCACTGACAAGAATCTATGACTTTGTGAAACGGGCTGCTTTCCACTGGTGAAAATCTGCTATTTTGATTTATCATCATATAAAGACTCCATCCTATTCAAATACAGTAATTATCAAAAGTACAGTTCTAAGATGAAGTTCCATAGTGTCTAGCAGGATAGCAGAGGATCCAGGTGTGGCTTTTCTCTCTTTATGACTGCCGATGGAAGGAACAAACCAGATGCTGGGACAATTATTCTCTAATGTTCAACAAAAGGGAAATTAGCCACATCCAGCCACAATCAACACATTTTATTTGTCATTTCAGAAGACGACTTTGCACTTTTGTCTGTTTGGACTTTGCACTCTTTGTTGATCTTAATTTTCAGAGGCCTTCCAACAGATTCCCTCCAAGAAGTCTTTTCTCAAAAAGCTACAAAGAAGTGCTGAAAGAGCAGTCCAAAAATACTGAGCCCAGAAAGTCCTTTCTAGAATAATCTAGCATAGAATCTTTCTAGCAGTCTCTTCCTTGTCAAATTCTGTTGCAAATTTCACTATACTATAGAGTTTCAATAGATTGAGTTATCAATAATGTACCCATTCCTTGCTCTAACACTCTCTTCAACAAGTTGAAATTATTTTTGATGTATTTATTAAAGAAAATTGTCTCCATTGCAAAAAGTCCAGCCTCAGTGAGAAAGAAATACACAAGTGTTAGCCAGAAACACACAGTGTTAATGAAGATTTGAGAGTGTGTGATGAAGAGTGAAAATTTAGTGAGAATAAGGGTTTAGGTTAAAACACAAACCCAAAGGCAGATGTCAAACTCACTAGGACAAAAATAACTAGTTTGACTACATTATTGCAAGGGCAGGTCACCTTCTAATCTCTCTATCACTTGGCTAAGCTGTGTGGCTTTCTCTCTAATAGAATATTAATCTGGTTAAGTTGTAATTGGCAAAAGCAGTTGTCACTTAAATGACAGAAACCAGAGATAATTCTCAAAAGGTTTGCATGTGGTATTCTATAATTACAGTTCTAAGTGAACTTGCACAGCTCTCCTTTATGGTGGCTGTAGCTATTACTCAAAAAGGTTTTAAAAAAACACTAGCAGACAAGACATGCACACCATCAATCATATTCATACTCATAGGTGCAGCCTGAAGGTCTCTTGGATCATCAGGCTTGTTTTTTAAATCCATATCTAAAGAGCTTGTAACTTTTTGGCTGCCCTAGCAGCTGATCTAGCTGAGGCTGTGCTTTATTCCCATGTTCTCCAGTCTGCCTCATGGTGAAATCAGCAGCATTGCCCAGCCAAACCTGAGGAGTGCTGGATACCAAATGTATGCTCAGATAATTTTCTAAACTGCAAGAGTCCAGCACAGGTGCCCTGCCTCTTTTTTTTTAAATTTATTTTTTCTAGTGAAAGCATACTAAATGCTCTCTTAGCAATGATGAGTGTTTTGGCTTAAATTAATTATTCATTAGTCTCTGGTACTTAATAGATAGTATTTAATATGCATTTATATTATTTATTCCTTGCCTTCTCACTACATTGTGTCAACAGTGACCCAGGAGAGTGCTGGAGACATTCGCTTTAGCAGCACAGGTCTTACACCTACATAATATATATAAAAATATCTATTTATATATCTATATAAATACATAAATATACATATATATGTAACCTACATTATTTGCATGGTGCCCATAAAATTAACTGCCTGAAAAATTGAAATATTTTATGTAATCACTAAAGTTCAGTTTAAATCAGTTCAATCAAAACACAATTTCTCTGGAAGAAGTGAAATATCAGTACAAAATCTGAAGCCTTTGAAGAAATTTGTCAGCTTCTTCCAGGCCTTGTGTCCAGTAAAAATTGATTTTGTTACTTTGAATGTTAATATTCACTGCTAGCCTTAGAAAATTAAAGTTCAGATTTCTTACCATGCTTCAGATATATTCCTACAGACACACTCTTCAATATTGCAGCCCAGAAGGTACTGAACAGCATTTTTTCCTGCTTTTTGTATATTCATGTATCTAGATAGAAGAGAGATAAAAACAGTGGTGAAAACCTACTGTATGTCCATAGCTCAAATCCTACTGATAATTTTTCGTTTTTGTTGTATTTCAAAAGTTGTAATTCAAAAGTAGCTACAGTGCATTGCCAGGTTTCTTCTACTTAAAAAAAAAAAAAAGGCAAGAAGCATAGGAAGGAAGATAGGAAAGGAGGAAGTAAGGACTGTACAGTGGATCAGAATAGAATAAGTTCTTTCGGTCTTCCTATTGGCAAGTAATTGCAGATGACTAGGAATATTTCCACAAAAGAAAATTTAAAATTCTCCCATATCAGGTATCAGATACTTTCCTCAAATATTTTCATTAACTTATGGGTGATGGATTTTAATAATGGAGAAACAGATTATAAACTCTTTTGGCACATGCCAAAGAAGATATTTGAATACACTACCTCAAAGAATGCACTAGTGTGTGCAGTGAGTGACACAGTTCTTGTTCCAAAGTCCATGGCTTAGGCTCACATATGCTGAAGAGTGTGGTAAGAGCAGAACAAACAAAATTCCCATAAAAGTTTATTACATACCTTGTTTTGGCTACAGTGAACTTTGGTAAAGGGTGACAGTAATAACTTGTTCCTTGGATCATGCTTTACTTTCACCTTACCTCATTTGCTCACCTCACTCTTTCCTCCTCCTTCTCTGGAAATGCTCCAATAAGTGTAATGAAAGGTGTTCAGCACTTTTAAAAATTATCTAGTGTGAGGATGGAAAGAATTAACTCAAGATATTCCCTCAGCTATGGAGAGAGAAAAGCTGGAACAGACATAGGAGAAAGTTCTGGCAAATACAAAGCATTCATACAATGCTACAAATTAGCACGATGGATTTTGGAGGGAGCTGACACAGTGCAGCTCTGCAGTGGGAGCAGGAAGGGCTGAGCAGCAGCTGGGGGCTAGTCCTGACAGATAAACTTCTGGAAAACATTTTTACTTCTCATATTAAAGTGCAAAAGGCATCCTAATACAGAGATCTCCACTCTGCTGCCCTGTAGTTGTTTCCAAAGTCTCTTTCAGCAGGAAGCACTACAGCTAAATCTGCAGAAAACACAGACATATCTTATCTTGTACTTATTGTTCCTAAGAACAAGTCAAAATCCCACAAAACCTGAGATCCACACCAACATTCTTCATTGAGAGAACTGAATTTAACCTACATTTTCTCAAGGTTTAAGGGGGGTTGATGGTGCTTGAATCTAGTAGTTAGAACTTGCAGAGAGGTGCAAACTAGGACGCAGCTTAAAGGGGCAGATAATTACTATTTCTTTGATATATTAAATTTGACCATTTCTACAGAACCAAATTTTCTGCTATTTCACACAGCTTTACAGCTTTAACTGAAATTATGTGTGTAAAAAACATTTCTCAAGAAAGTTTTTTCTCAACGCTCTTTAAAAACTTGTGGCAACACAGTAAACCCTCAAGAATAAAAGGTATAATGTTAATTAAGACTGGCATGCTAAGAATAATGATAACATTTTCATTAGTAGCTCTGTTATGCTACTAAAAGACAACAGATTGTTGTGACTACAACAGCGAAGCATGACTTGAAGGGAAATATCTTTCTTTTAGGCAACCAATGTAATTGGGAGAATAAAAACCCAACCAACCAAACAAATATACTTCAGAACAAAACTGCAACATACAGTTTAGCCCAGGCTGAAAAAAAATCCCTGTACTGAATTTTACTGGGTTAGGTTATGTTAATGATCTAGACAATCTGAAAGAGAAAATATTGAAATCTGTAGAGAACAATGGAGTTCAAGAGAAGATCTAAGAGGAAAAAGAGGAAAAAATAATGATCTCCAGAGGAACCTTGAAGTGTGGTGGACAGGCTGGAAATGAGGTTGCTAACATTTACCATTGGAGCAATAACCTTCCTCTGGGATTTTAAATTTGATCAGAATCATGATTTTTTTTTCTTCCTAGATTAATCTATGGAAGTTGCCTGTCTCCTACCAGGACAAGAAGCACTTCAGATATGCTGTTTCCTCTATGAAAAATGCAAGATTTATGTCACACTGCTTTTAATGCACTAGTTGTCTCAACTTTTCCTACTGGAGTAAAGGCTCATCAAATGAAATCAAATTCACTGATAAATGCTCTGTTTGTTAAAAAAATACTGAAATGAGTCAAATATCCAACGAACATGAAGCTGTGTGATCCTGGGGATTGATATATCAATGCAAATGGTTTACTGTGTTGCATCTGGATGGTTATTTCATGGTATCTCAGTGATATGATGTCCCTGTCTACATGATACTCACTGTGGGGTAAATACTGGCACAGAATTCACAGTGAGTACCCAACTGAGCTGTTTAGAACTGAGTCCAGGCTTGGCAGCACCAGGCTGAAATGACCACAGTTGCCTTACCCTGACATTGCAATAAAACCTGCGAAACATTGCCTTGCTTAGTACACATTTGGGTGGAGAACTTTTTTCCCCCTCTTAAAGTAATGTTAACAAAGAAAATGATTTCCAAAGTAGCTTGTGAGAGACAGTCCTCAGTGACCCTGTGGCAAAATAATGGGAGCCATATTTAGCTGCTGGTTCTTGAGTCACAGGGAAATCACGGCAGAAGTGTGACAGAGATAACAATCTGGCTGTGTAGGGAAGCATGGAGTGGTACCTCTCTCAATAGTTTTGCAAGTTCCATTCAGGAAATAACTACTCTCTGAGATGAAACACCACCACTGGTTGAACTAAAAAGTCGGTTTCCCAACAGAGTGCCGGATATTCTATACAAAGATATCCTGGGGAAGCAGGATGAGCCTGAAAGAAACAGACTAAACCTTTAAGTCTATTTGACTTCACCTTGGAGTTATCCTTTACAAAATATTGCAGCTCAGAGAATGTTTCTAATGTGCTCATGGGAATAACCAGTTCTCTACAGCATAGTATTCAGGGAATGATCTAATTAACCTGAATATAATAGAGAATACTTCCAGTGTAACAGAAAGGATTTAGGAACCAATGCTACTTCAATGCTACTACCATCACTTCACAAGGAGTATATTTTTAACAGGTATTTAAACGTGCATACATAAATAGAACACATCTAGATCCAAGCGACACACTTTCAGCAACTGAATAATCTGCAAACATGGTATTCCTGACATCCTAAAAATAAAAACTGACATTCAACATTCCCTCCTTTTTTTTCCCCCCCAGGAGTTTGTCATAGACTCAACATCTCCACACACTGGTAATTACAACTAGGAACGCAATGTACCTTTCTCTCCCTTTCTTTTTCCTTTGTTTTTCCCCTAAACTGTTTTCAAATAGCTAATAACATGTCACGATTATTCTTTTCATTACATAAATACTTGCTCTGCTATCCCATATTTTAAAGTGATTTTCTAGATGAGTGCCTTGGTAACAAATCAACATCAGCAGGTTTTCTTTATGGAATCACTGTCATAGATAAAATACAATAAATCTGGTGGGGTTTAAATAATGATACACTTTTGTCAATGAAAGCAGATTAAGTGGATATTTTATTGTGTTTTGGGGGACTTTTTTCAGCTTTCATTTGAGTAGAAATTTTTCCATGAGAAAAAACTGTCCTGAAATAAAGCTATTGTATTCTTTCCTGGCCTCAGTCCACTGTCATGGTGTCAATTTGAAGGTAAAGTACAGAAGAATTTTCTTCTAAAACTCCTGTTTGTCAATAACTTTTATAATTATGTTAACTCTTGTTTTCTATAAGAAATGTGGGGTTTTTTTCTGATGTGATGTCTGCTCTGAGAAGCATCCAAATAAAGTGGCTGAAAAGTGCCATCTGCTGCCTCCAGAGGAAATAACTGAACCTGAGCAAATATACCATGACTGGAAGAGTGGAAGAAGTCCTGGCATCTTCCTTTTCAGGCCACTACAGGAAAGACTAGGATCTTGGGGAAAGAAAATAACATTTTCTCCCTTAATTGTTTGAATCATGGAGTCATTTAGGTTGGAAAATACCTGCAAGATCATTAAGTCCAACCTTTGTCTAAAAGCTGCCATGCCAACCAAAACATAGCACTAACTGCCACGTCCAGTAATTTCTTGAACATTTCCAGGGATAGTGACTCAGTCACTTCCCTGGGAAGCCTGTTCCAATTCTTGACAACACTTTGCATGAAGAAATTCTTCCTGATGTCCAGTCTGAACCTCCCCTGGTGCAGCCTGCATGCCCTGTTGTCCCATTGCTATTTATGTGGGAGAAGAGGCTGAACCTTGCCTGGCTACCACTGCCTTTCAGGTACTTGTAGAGAATGATAAGGTCCCCCTGAAACTCTTCTTATTCTGAGCTAAACATCCCCAATTCCCTCAGCAACTCCTCCTATAGCTTGTGCTCCAGACCTTCACCAACTCTGTTGCCCTTCTCTGGACATGCTCCAGCCCCTCAGTGTCATTCCTAAAGTGAGGGGCCTAGAATTGAGCACAGGATTCAAGGTAAAGCCTCATCAGTCTCGAGTACAGGGGGACAATCACTGTCTTGGTCCTGCTGATCACACTCTTTTGGACGCAGGCCAGGATGCCATTGGCCTTCTTGTCCACCTGGGCTCACTCCTGGCTCATGTTCAACCACTGTTGACCAGCACCTCCCACCTACTTTTCTGCTGGGTCATTTTCCAGCCATTCTGCCCCAGCCTGTGGCACTGCCTGGGGTTGTTGTGACCAGAGTGCAGGACCTGACACTTGGCCTTATTGAATCTCACACAGCTGGCCTTGGACCATCGATCCAGCCAGCCCAGACCCCTCTGCAGAGACTTCCTGCCCTCCAGCAGATCAACACTCCCACCCAACTTGGTGTCATCTGCCAGCTTACTGAGGGTGCACTTCATTGCCTCATCCACATCATTGATAGAGACATTAAATGTGACCAGTCTCAATGCCAAGCCCTGCCTTTGTAGAAGCAGTAAGATATTTTGCCTTTGGAGAAATGCACTTCAGCAGCACTGACCTTTTTTGTCATCTGGTACATCATGCCTATGGCTTGAAAGCAATTAATGGATATATTTTGCTCAATTTTGTATGTGCATACATACCTAGATCATCCACTAGGCTTCTCTTTTGGCCTTGGCATACTGGAAATATTAATAATTTCATATGCACTTCCTTAGTATGGTTCAATTTAAATCAGTTGTCAAACATTAAAATTATGGATATAAAGCTGGTTTCTACACTTGTTTCCTTATTCTTTTTGCTCTCATACCCCTTACCTCTAATGACTTCCAGACCCCATTTCTACGCAGCAGACAAAAAAACCCCAAAACCTTAACTTGTATCCCCTTGAACTCCAGAGGAGTTATCCTGGTATGGCTGTCCCAGTTCCTTCAGGGAGTAGCTCTATCTGCAATTGGTTTTGTTCTTCTATTTCTGCAACTGTACTGACATCCTAAATCTGTCTAAAAATACTCTTCGTCTTAATCCAGGATGAACTGGTATCTCCTAAAATAGAAGATGTATTGCCTGCAGATTTTAGGAAGACTAGCTATCAGTGCACTAAACCACTGCATTTACATTCCCAGCTTCTGGAAATCTGGTCTTTCCAATTCCTAAGGATGAAAATGAGAAGAGAGGGATGCAAAAGTAGAAAGAGAAGAAATGTTTCTGGGTGCAGCATTGCTGCAGGAGCTAATGAATGAACTTTAGGACTCCAAATTAGACATGAAAGTGTCGAAACAGACTTAAAACAACAAGAACAAATGTCCTTGTGCTTTGTCAAAGATTTATTTTTAGTGGCTTTAAACATATATATAACATACAATTTATTGTCAGAAAATAATTGACATATTGTCTATTATTATTATTATTATTATTATTATTATTATTATTATTATTATTATTAGCCAATTGTCAGATATAATTGACATTAGCTGCTAAAAGGAATGTATTTATTTATTATGGGACATAAAGAGTTGGAAAGGACTGACTGGATGGAACAAAGTAATAGGATTTTTTTATTTTCTCATATGCAGAGAAAAATCAGCTGCTGCCTAGATCTTGCTCCAAAATTTGGTGAAATTCAAAAGTAATGGATTACTTTTCTTATGGGAGCATATGTATACTCAGTTAGAAGGAGCATGGGAGGGCCCACATGATAAAACTTTGAAGTCTTGAATACATTGGGCAGGCAGTTCCAAAAAAATACATCTTTTTCTCATTTTACCCCACCATATTATATTTTACATAATTCTCACACTGCATACTTTCTTGAAAATGGGCCAGACACAGAAACTAAAATAATGGTGTTCTCCAAATTACATCTGTTATCTTTGGGCATCCTAGCTGAATTCAATCAAGACTTCACATCCTGTTAAAAATGCTGCTTATTCTTGAGGCACCACTGTCAGACAGTTCAGCTTTTATTTCCCACAGTGTTTGAAGTGAGCTTGATATGCCTCATTTTGGAAGCAGACCCTCGGTCATTTACTGTCTTTTAGCTGAGTTTCAGTATTTGCTCACTGAAGGGGCTGGAGATTCCAACTGAGGATACAATACTTTAAGGCATTTTGTCTAGTTTAACTTGTAGTCACACTTTCAGCTAAATGGAACAGCGCATACAATAGATAAACCCCGTGAGAATGGTCTGAAGTTTAGGTGACGGCTACAACAAATTAAAGAATTACAGCATTATCTATCTGATACCCACTGCTGAAGGAGATCTTACAGTCCAGAAAATTCAGTCTGTGTCCTCTTTAGAAGCTGAACTGTGTTGATTTCACTGCCATTCCCCCCATGTTTTTTAATATTTTTATGTACTCAACATTTAACTCAATAGCCTAGCTTAAAAAGTAAATTTAATGTGATTAAAGTTTACAACAGAGTGTAAAGGAAAAAATTATTTTTAAGTATATAGTTTAGTCTGAAAGCAAGTTGAAGACTTTTTTTCCTTTTCTCAAGGAACTAAACCAATAATGATTTAAACTGACAGATTATTTGCTTTGTGGCAAAAGACATTTTTAATTGATAGAAGTCGCTGAAGTCACAGCATCAATTTCAAATCTCAATGAAGTGTAAATCCATTTTTGTCTCTTATCTGCAGGATATTTATTACAGCTGTAAAACACTTTGTAATATATATATTACAAAATATATCCATTAATTGCTTTCAAGCCATAGGCATGATGTACCAGATGACAAAAAAGGTCAGTGCTGCTGAACTTTGTAGCTCTCAACACGTGAAGAACTTTTTCCTAATACCTAATAAGTCAAATCACTTATCTCTACAATCTCTTGCATAAAAGTTCCTAGCATGTTGATGGATATAGGAAATTGTTCATTACACTATTTGTGGGCACCAAAAAAGCAATTATTTTGTCAAAATTCATAAATGGACTACAAATGAAACTAAAAAGCAGATAGTTATATAAAAAAGGCATTTGGAAGTACACTTTAATATTATTATTATGTTTATAATTATTATTATTATTATTATACCATTTCAGAGTTTGGATTTGAGAATGAAATCACTCCACATGCTGATTGGGAAATACTTGGAAAGAAGTTAATGAAATATGAATTTCATTCATATGAAAGAAGTTGAATATGAAAGAAGTTGAATATGAAAGAAGTTAATGAAGAAGAATTAGAGGTTGTTTTGTTTCTTTTAATTCTTTTTTTTGCAGATACCTTTCCTCACTGTTAAAGGAAAGAATACTCACTGCACTTTCTGCAGTGCCACGGTGGGTTGTTCTGGAATCACACAACTCTAGGGCTGGGAACAACTGTGTCACAGCAGACGAACAAAAATATTTTATTAGATCTTGGAGAACAGTGTACTTAATGACACTATACTCCTGTTAGTTTCCAAGCCTAGCTTGTGCAAGCCCAAATTAATCTTTGAAAAGCTACATACTCCCTTTATTCAAAGAGACAAAAATATCTGGCCTATTTTGCGATATGCCTTCAAACACTGTAGGCCAACAAAGTTACAAATAACATAGCCCATAGTATTGAAAACTCAGGACAATTGCAAATAAGCATTTCTAAAAACATGTCACTAGTAGGTGAGCTAATGCCACTGTCATTCCCTTCCCATGGTTAAAAACATACCACCCTTTGTCAGGCTTTTTCTCCCAGTATCTCAAAGGTTTTACTGCTGCTTGAATCCTACAGCCTTTTGGAAGGATAGGGACGTAACTTTCTTCTCCTGGCTTCAGGTAAAGATACATGCTTCTCGTCTGTGTGTCCAACTTCTTGAGTAAAAAGATGGCATTAAATTAAAAAAAAAATACTCATGCTTCACAAAAAACCAAAAAGACCAACCCAACAATATTCCCCATATAATACAGAATCCCATTGCTTTTCAACTGCTAAAAAAAAATCGAGAAATAAAAACCAAATTAAAGTCCCTCGGCATTTTTTAAAAGCCAAAAAGAAACTATTTTTTAAAAGTTATTCCTCGGCATTTTTTAAAAGCCAAAAAGAAACTATTATACCTGAAAACTAGATTTCAAAGTCAGAGACTTATCTGGCCAAAGACTGCTCATTTTTAACACCCACACATTTTATTAAAGCAATTCTTTAGGACAGTATGAGTGACAGTCATGCTCAAAGACACAAAGATTTTAGATATTCCTGCTTTCTGCCACACACACTATTGAGGTACACAACTAAGAATAATCTTTTTGCATAATTCTTCCATCTGTATTCTCATGTAAAAATAACAGGTAAAAAATTAGGTAAAAAACATGGTAAGTGAAGAAAGAGAACATCAATGATTTGTAAAAATTGGTATGAAATTACTGTATAAATGAATGAGATGTTCTTCCAACAACTCTGATGAAAAAAGAATAAAATTATCTTTGTATTTTTGAAAAGCTGCTGAATGGTTTTGCACCACATGTTCTGTGAGTATAAAAAAAATATCTCTCCCAAAATCTTCTAACATGTAACACTCTACCCCCAGAGAAATATGCTTCAGCTTTCCAAAAAATATAAGTCCTGAATTGAAATGTCACATTGAAAAGTTACTGAGGATTATTTTGAACATCCCAGCATACAAAGCAACAGAGCCTTTATTAAGTCCATATTCAATATAAAACAAAACCCGTTGGAAACATATTTCAGTGGTCACACTAAAAACTACAGCTCTGTCTCCTGAGAAGGCAGGAACATAAATAACAAAGCTTTCAAGAATTTGGGTCTCATTGGGTCTCATGGTCCCAAGACTGGAAGAGCAATAGGACTGCTTAGGGGCCCACCCTGGAACTCTGGTGGTCAAATGGGTTGTGCAGCATCATGGTGAGAGCAAGAAGGAGCTGCTAACCCAAACACAGACTCTGTTTCTGTGGCTGAAGGAGGTACACAATCCTGAGAGGTTCAGCAATAGCACACTGACAGCAGCAAAGCCTCAGGTAGTTTTGGGCGTCTCCTAGGAGGAAAGGACCAAGAATAGAAGATGAAGAGAATGGTAGGGAAAAAATAGCAGTAGAAAAAAAGACACTTCTGGAAGAAAAACCAAATCAAATCTAGCAATGTGATTAGTCCTATCTTTTCCTATCCATGCCTGAATCTTACACCTCACATTTTCATCCCTAATTTTCTTTTATGGACACACATATCATGTTGATTATATCCCATGGCAGATGATGCACCACAATCCAGTTTCTAACCAGCTTCAGCCATGAGTTGCTGCTTCTCTGTGGGCTTTGGTGGTGCGTCACTGTAACCTTGGCTACAGGGCAGCTATTGATTCAAAATACAAATACAGTGTGAGAGAATTTCACAGCACAACAGGGCTATTGTGGCTGGCCTGAACAGCCCCTGTTTCAGCAGCAAATGGAGAATCCAAGTTTCTAAGCACCTTGTTAGATGTTTTACATCTAACATGCTACATTTAGCACTCTGATTTCTTCTTGTACTTGTTCAGGAACTCATGACTGAGATATAAAAATCAGAATGCACATGCAGCATATTATGACATTAATAGGGCACAAGCATAGAACTAGAAAAGTGTGCCATCAGAATGAAGTCTTTTTTACAGTGATGAAGAAAATGAATGATATAAAAATCACAAGACCAACAAACAACAAAACAGAAAGAAAACAAAAAGAAAACAAAAAAAAATTGTCACCACTGCAGTTGTTGCCCAACATGGACAGAACTCCTTAGCACCATATTCTGCAACTTGACTCATCCCACCCACTGCCATCATGAATGATACTCAAGAATTGTTTCTCCAAGACTTTTATGACTTCATTTTGCCTTCATTGTGATAAAAGCTCACACTGTGACTGAGATGGTGTGCTACTGATTAAAGACAGAGCTCTGAGTTAAAAATGTTGTTCAGCTGAATTATTTCCTTTGAACAAAATAGTATCTGGACAAAAGCCATTCTGCAGAATTCCCATGATTATTAAATTGTTATTAAATACTGTAATTTAGCTATTTTTCTACCATTTTTCACTACCATTCAAAGCAAAAGCATTCTACCTAAGTTTGAAATATGAGCAAAAATTTAGAGCAGCAGAGTCATGCTCATGGGAGCCTGTGTCTTCCCCTGCCTGCAATCCCATCCAGGCAGGAGCAGCTTTCCCCTGTGAGGTCCCCCCAGGTCCTCTCAGTCTGGCTCCTTACAAGCAGACTCAGGCTGGCTGCCTTTCCTGCAGTCACCTGGGGAAGTGACAGCAGTGACAACAGAAGTGGTGCAGCATCCAGGGGGATTTGTGCAATAAATAGAGCAATAAGCAATAGAGTCACAGAATGGTTTGGGTTGGAAGGGGCCTTAGAGATCACCTGGTTCCACCCCCCACACACCATGGCAGGTAAATTTCTCTAAGCCACATCCAGCCTTGTCTTGAACGCTTGCAGGGCTGGATCAACAAGACTTGGTATTCTAGGGAATTGAATTTTCATTAATTTTCCATTCATGATGTAGCACTCATGATTTGGGCATAATTTTTCAATAAAGTGTACAGAAGAAAGGATAGTAACTCATAGTATATCAAAACAATCACCATATTATATTTAAAAAAATCATACTTTTCCTTTCACTTGATGCTCCATATTCTTTCCTCCCAAAATGTTAAAACCTGATATGATCTCCTTTCAACTTTCTGTGACTTCCTCCAAAATTCTGAGGGGATCCTGTCCTTAATAAGTGTACATTTTAAAATATTCCAGCAAATTATTCCCTTTCTAAAAATTTAATTTCTTCTGGTGAGGGGCTATACTATTACCTATGAATGAGACGTGTTAATGTATGCTATTTTGAAATTTTAAGTATGACATATTGGACATTCTTGTGATAGTTAAATAATGTGCTTTCTTTCTCTGTTGAATAAATGGGAACACAGACTACAATTCTTTTTCACATTATAAGGACTCCATATTATGAGTGTAAAATAATTCTCACAGGAAGCAATGCATGTTTAATTTGCTATTTTATTAAATACATTGCAATTAGTGGAAATTACACATTAAAATATTAGTACTACATGCTAAAACTTCAATGACTTGCTCACCTTTTCAATTTTTTTTAATGCAGTGAAACATAAAACCATAAGATAAACTTATATCCCCACATCTTCCCATCTTACTGAATCCCTTCTATGCAATCCTTTGCTTAACAGTGTGAAGTCAGAACTGGAAGATGTATACTTATTGAATAAAATTTGTTTGTAGCAGATGTATTAGCAAGCCATGGAATGTATTTTATTTAAATGCATAAAATTTCCAATAGCTAAAAAAGAGAAGTGGCACTGAACACTACACAATTTCATATTAACCACAAGTATCTGGTCAGATTTGTGTAGGAGGGGAGGTTCAGGCAAATTCTCAGTCTTTTTCTTCCTGCCTCATATATTTTGTGCTTCAGATTCAATAAATAAATTTGGGTTTAAAGTACTCCTCAGGATCTTCATGCTGTCCTTCCTACAGCAGCAAATCTTGGTGCTAGCTTTGTACCATGAATATGATCAGAGTTTCTAGTCCAGAAAGAGGAGACAACCAAATTTACCCAAGAATCCAGAATTACTAATATCAAATAAAACCACTGGTCCAAACCCCAAAAATGCTTTGGAAATCCTTAGTCATTTTGCATCTCAACAGAAGAAATTTAAATGAATTTAGGCTTACGAAATACTCTTTGACTGCTCACTCATACCCTTGTCAGTTCTGTCAATTAATCCAGTTACTCAAATTTGAACAATAAATGTTCAGACATTGTAGGTGAGGTTTGAAAATACTTTCAGCAGTAGCCTTATTTTATTTCACTTTTAATTCATGTTTAGTTGATTTGTTTCACCGTGAAAAATCAAATGCCGAACAGGTATGAACATATTGTATTCTAAAAGGAAATAAAATAATTACTAAATAACAAGTAATGAATAAATCAATAAAAAAATTATGAACACACTGAAAATCCTTATGGTAAAAATATATTTCTATAGCGAAATAATGTTTCCTATCAAGGAAAGGCCTCAGAGAAGGTCTTCAACGCTTATGCAAATTTAACCACAAGGTATTTTCTGAAGAAAATCTGGAAGTTGCAGTAATGTTTCCAGAGTGGAAAACTATAGCCTGCTATGTTCAGAGAAGTATGGGAAATAATCAGGAGGAAGAAACTGGGCCTGGGATTATGCCAAGTTATTTTGTTGCAGTAATATCAGTATGCCCTAAAGCCTGTTCTGTGAATGAAGGGCTTTTATCACAGTTAATGTAAACATGATGTAGGAGGCGAAAGAATTTTGATAAAATTGCTTTTATCAAAAGGATTTGGATATGAATTTTGATTTTCATGTACATTTGGGAACTGAATGTGTCCAGGTGCAACCTGCAGTCATTCTGCACATCTGTGCCCTCTGCTTTGAGGCATAAATTGTACCATTGAACCCAATAACTAAATCTAGTGCTTACACTGGGGGCCTTGTTCTAATGAAAGTGATTTATTTTTTACCTGGAACAGCATGATCAGGCAGGCAAGAACATACAACCATATTAACTGGAAATATTTCAGGAAATATGACTTAACATGGAGTATTAAATGACAAAAAAAAAAAAAAAACAAAACCCTGACAGATAACAGTCTATATTAAAAACATCACATATTCAAAAGTCAGTCAAAAATTTTATCAGTTGTTGCAGCTTCAAAGGTGTTTTCTCTAAACTACATTAGTAGTGAAAACCAATAAATATTAAGTATGTACATATGTATAGGCATCATTTTGCAAAGCCAGACGTTCACAGTACAGCATGAGTGCAACACCATGCTGTAGACAGGGAAATCTGGCAAATCTTGGTGAGGAGCTTGTATTCTGCAATGTGTCTGGGCTTCCATTCTAAAACTTCATTAGAAGCTCCAGTTCTGATCCAACCAACCATTTTTTTTCCTAAATGGCACATGTGTAGTGCAGTGTGATAACTCTCCCTGAGGACTTTGCAATTCACAAACTTAAAAATCTTTAATTTAAAAATGCACTGTAAGTACACTTATGTTTTCAACTTTTTTCCATTCCAAGGTAATACTCTGCCTTGCTTATCTAATGCACAATGTCTCGGGTGCAGTTTTTAAACGCAATCTGGATTTTTTTCAAATATTTAAAATATCTGAAGTACTTTGTTTTTTAAAAACACTGGGGTGACTGGTGTTCTGCATAGCAACATATTTAGTAGTTTTACCTCACTTTTGATAGAAGAGCCCTTTTATAAAATTTAGTCTGCATATTCAGCAGTAATTGGAATCTGTGTGTCATGAATCCTAAGTAGTTTACCAATTAGCGAGTTGGACTAGAGATGTTGTAATTATTTTATTGTCATGTCTGCTCTTTCTTCACAATTAACAAGTCAACTGTTAATATTAGCATTAATATTCTTAAATGAGGATAACATATCAAAAATATGTATATCTTCATGTCCCTAATCTCCTGTATTGTGCTTGTAAAAAGAATGCCACTGAATTGTGATAAAAAATTTTATGCACCCAAATACAAGGAAATTACTTTGAAAAGATACTCAAAAGAACTATTACTGGACACCTCATATTAAACTAATCACAAAGAATACTATCTATTCAATAAACTACATTTGTAGCAGTTAGCCAGACATAAAATGAATTATAATAAAGAAAATTAAGAATTGCTACTATTGAGTAAAGGTGATTACAAATCTTTGTTGATTAAATTTTGCAAACTGTTATGTCCACTAATGAGCACACAAGCTGATTTAGTAGAATTAGTCCTTTGTATTTGGTAGAGTAATACATCCCTCTTTGTGTTGAAGGGACAAAAGAGAAGTGTCATCAGGAGTTGTCTGCCTGCACACACAAACACACTCTATAGAAATTGCCATGTTATTGGAAGCATAGAGGAATGCCACTAGGAAAACACAGGAAACCCAAGCCAAGATTTGAGATAGCGAAATTGATTTATCAGATGTTTTCATTCAGATTGGAGAGGGATACTTCAAAAGCCCCTGGTCTGCTGCTGCCTGTTAAAAGTGCCTATGGCATTCTTTATGATTATTAGTGAAACAGAAATTAAATAGCAGCTGACCCGTACAGTGCTCGCAGCAGTCACATGGCTCGGAGACCCAGATACTGCAGTGCCTCACTGTGTGATGAGCAGCACGTACAGACCCACTCAGGATCTGCTTGGGAGTGCCAGTGCAGATGAATGAAGGAAATTTGATGAAGCTTCCTAAACTGATGCCACGCTAAGAATGAATGTTCTTGTTTTCTGTTTTAAACAATATATGACTTGTTTGCAAGCTTCTGTTCAATTAAAAAACCCAACAAACTGATGATGTCTCAGTAATGTTTACTAGAAATAGATTAATAGAAGAACAATCCTGAAAGATTCAAAATGCCTCTTAAAAGAAGTCATAGGAAATATAGCATTGCCATTAAGTAGATGTACATTGACTATCTCAAATGTGGAAAAAACATAGCAATGCATTTTTTAATGTGCAAAAGGTAACATCAACGTTCTAATGCCAGACAACATAAATTTGCTAACAGCATTATGTAGGAAGAGCATTGTTTCTTGGGCAGAATATTTTGAATTACTTGGCTTATTTGTAAAAAAAAAAAACAGTGCCATAGGTTTTAACACAAACTGATGACAAATCGTCAATGACATTGACCCCTTCCTCTTTTCAGCAGCAAGCTATACAATGTTAGCACTAATTTCCTACTGTTGTGACTCAGGCAGCAATCTTCCCTTTAGTAGAATTCTAGAAGCTTAGAGAAAGAAGTCTGTTGCTTGAAGATGCCTAGACATGGAAGTGTTATTATTAATAATTTCTACTATGTTTAAATGGTTGAGTGTGTTAAAAACAGACAAAGGTTATTGCTGTTCTATGTGTATCTCTTCTGCCTAAATATATGCTGCAACATAATCTATGTCATAAGTATTAATTTCATCCAGTCTTTCCAAACTATATTTTTGTATAAGATATGAAATGTGGGCTATAATTCCCTAATTTCTAATGTTCTCTAATAAATGATATTTGAAAGTGTTCTGTGGCATTTGTTTTCTTTTGTTCCTCTCCTATATCAGCAAAATGGTATTTCATCACAAATAGACCAAGCACACACAGCAGATCTGGGAAAAATTAGCCTTCAGCTATTAGTTTCTGGCTCTAACAGTAACTCAAAACTTTGCATGGTTGCTTTATACAACAAAACGAATAAAATTCAGGTTTCCTGATAAGCTGACATGTGGCTGCAGAACTAGTGCCTGCACAGCTCCAGTCTCAACTTTATTTTCCCAAAATTATCCCTTTGCAGAGCAATGGTTTTCACCAGCAGATAAAAGTTTGCTGCCACTGCTTCATGCACAACCTAGAAAATTCCCTTTTCAAAGCATCCTTTCTGCTTCCGGGGATGTCCATTTTTGAAAAGATGAATTCAGCACTTGCTTCTGCAGAACCATCTGTACCCATCCTAAAGATTTTCTTGACCCAATAGAAAAGGAACATGTAGGAACCAAAATCAGATATATGTTGGTGAAGGTCTTGAAAAGCAGTTGAACACTGGTCAGGCATGAGGCATTTTCATTAAAATTTTGTGAAGGCCCTATTTAAAGTGTCTCTGCACGGAAGCTCAATATTACTATTGTTCAGTAAGATTTAGCATTTTTCTCTGATGGGCTAGATGAAGGAGATGGACATTGGACCTCCCTACACCAGACAAGTTCCAGTGAAGACTGTCCTTCTCTGTTACCATCAAACTTTTCAAAATGAAATGAACCTAAAATATAACAACATTTTTAGGCAGACAAATGAGAGTCTGGCTATTGAATTTTCATTCATAGAGGCTTGTCCAAATAATAACCGTCTGTCTGCAGTCACCTTCTTATGAACAACTTAATTTAAGATGATTTCAGAGGCAGAAAATTAAATCATTCACAGTGAATAGATCTTCTAATAACAAGGAACTTTTATCTCACAGGCAGCAGTGTTGTCAGTACTTGGGCATAATTGGGACTAGAAATTGGTAATTTTGCTGTAAAGCAGCTAATCCAACAATAGAGACTTTTAAAATAGACTTAATATTGACTCAGGCTGTTGAAAAATTTTACCAGCTACGTGACATTTTGCATTGCTAAGTATTAATGGGGACAGAGTCTAAGGTAAGTCTTGTTTCCAAACCAGTCACTTGCCCTAGTTAGTCCCACTCTCTTAGCTGAATGGTGGTGGAAGCAAATTTATCTTCTGGGATTTTAGAAAATTGACTTAAGAATCCTTAATGCAAAACACAGTCCTATTGTAACCTAAGCTTAGGGGAGGGTAGTGTGGGGAGCTGGCATTTTTGGTAAATAACTGGGTACCATGGGCTTTTGCCCATGGGAATGTGAAAAAACCCATTAAAAGCAATATTAAGTGATAGAAAGGTCAAAGTTAAGATAAACATCTGAAAGTAAGACACTTCGAAGTGTCACTTTGTCAGTTACAGTTCGAAATACTGACACTCACCATTTCCCTCTAAAGTGAATATTTCTTAAGCTCTTTCTCTTCAAGATGAAGCAAGCATTGAAAATTGGAATTTCCTTTGAATTCCCTCTCTCATCATGGTTCCATTAAAGGTATTATGTTTATATTGTAAGTGGTTCATAGGCCATTTAGAAATACTATTACATCAGACATACGACTATTTTTTTTTTCACCATAATATCACTGCGGGAGGTGCAATGTGGCCAACAGTTACTAAAAAAATGTCCCAGGTCATTCATAGCTGCTTGAGACCTAGGCAACCATGATACTAAAAAAAACATAGGGTCATTGTTAGTTTAAACCCTGATCTGTAGAGATGATCTTTCACATCATTTTTTATTGGCATTCAGGCAAGTTTCTGGACAGCGCCTTCTGGAGTTTCCTGATCTCCTCACAAGGAGAGAGGTTTCCCTAAAATAAAATTGTATCATGCATATTACTCCCATTTCCTAGTTTGTGTGTTCATCAGCCATAACAAAGAAAATCAGGAATCACCTATTTTTCCTTTTCTAGTTCTTCTTCTAGGATATGACAGTCCGAATGTGACAGTACATAGTCATCATTTACTTGTATGTCATAGGATTTTGACATTTTTAAATTGTATAACAAATAAAGCCAAATAATTTAATAAATAAAACCCTATGATTGTTTCTTGGAGTTTTAGCTGTAAGTTGTAGTCATGATGTCAGAATTCTTTAGGTTTGAAGACAGTCCCAGAGAATATCTATTCTGAAACTTTGCTTAAAGCAGAAACCAATTCTAACATTAGATCACGTTGCTTCAGCTGAGTTTTTAAGATCTCAAGGATTGTGTTACAGGCCAATTAGGTGGGATAAACACAAAAACATGTATTTCTGAAGTTACTATTTACAGAAGGGATGTAGCATTTGTCCAGAGTTTTCTGTTCCAAGATCTCTGTTTTGTCACACATGTTCATCATGTACTCACAAATCAGGTCCCAGTTCCTCTGGGCCAGCAGCTCAGACCTGTGTCATGAATGAGGGGGAACAGGCAATCACTGCCCACTCAGTTTTGGGGTCCTGGCTGGTAGCTTGGCCATAACTCTTCCCCTGTAGGCTGTGCCTTTGCTGGGCTGGCATCCTTTCATGCTGTATCCCTCTACCCACCCAGCAGGAACTACTGTCTTAATTATTTATTGCTTCCTAACTTGGATTGCAAACATAAGCTGTCAATGGCCTTGCTAATCACGTAGCCCCAGGCAAATCTCTTTGACTTTCTGCTTAGCAAAGACCAATTACTAACTGTCCCCAGGGCCTTTGTCACCCTCTGGTATCCAGCCACCAAATGTTACAGAAAGTGTGAGGCTAAGCAGCAGTTGCATAAGAAGGTTCCTCTGTACTTCTTTGTCGGATCATACTGAGCAAACATTGCCAGAGCTGGGCAGCTGCAGTCAAGGTCCCTTTTGCAGTGATTTTTCCTACACTTTTTAATTGTTGGCTTTTTTTTTCTTCCTTATATCCAGGCAAAATTTTTCTTGGAATGTGTAGATTTGTTTCTCATCTTTTATTGTGCACCTCTGAGAAGAGTCTGGTTGTGGTTTCTCTACAGCTGTTGTAAAGCAAAAATGTGATATTTTAATGGAAAGCATTATTAACCCAGACACATCTGCCTAAAACAGCCAATTAGAGCCAGAAACATTAGAATACTGCAACCCTCATGTTTTTCAGATATTTTCAAAATTTACTGTTTGATGGAAATGACTCAGGTTGCTAATGCATTGTCCAATGATGGTGGTAAAACAGATAATTGCTTACAGGTGGGAAGACTTACGTATACAGCAATTATGATAATTATTCCCATGTGACCTCATCAAGCTCTTTTAACTTCCTGCAAAGTGTTTTATCTCACAGCTTTGGAAAAAAAAGTTGCCATTTAAGGGCTAAGTATAAACATATAAGGAAATTACCCTAATATTTCCCCATACCTGTCATTAAGCCTTATGGCTGACAGCAAGAAATAATAAAATTCTCTTTTGCTTGAGTTCATGAAGCCAAGTTTATGTGCCAAGTTTACCTGAAAGACAGTTCTGTAGACGAGTCACAACAAGTCACAGGATTTCCATAAGAATATGGAAAGAGAAGTTTTACATTGGATTAAAAGGGTTATACCTGAGCAGCTCTGTCTCAAATCAATGTGTTTGATAACTGCAATAATTAAAGCAATAAAGTTGTTCATTAAAAATAAACTTATACTGTAATGCATGATTGATTTTGAACAATGTTTAGGACCATAATTACATTGAGATAATTAAGAAGCTAATTTGAAATACGTTTGAATTAATCTGAAATGCAGCCTATTCAAGTTCTGGGAATGGAAAGATAGCATTTCAGAGAATTATTTTTATCTCTCCAGGAACACTGTAACTGAATGAGAGCTGTTCTCCCTAGTCCTCCAGCAGTGCTAGAATCTGACTATGGAATATATTTCTAAGGCTTTCCATCCACAGAAGATAGTATCAGACTGTTTGTAACTTGTAATCTGAAGCAAGATATATAGATTTTGATTTAATTTTGATTTATTTTCAATTCTTCTAATGAATAGTTTCTTATTTTACTTTGTGATGTAAGCAGCCTAAAACGGGATTCATTTCTCTCATAGAGCAAACTGACACTTCAGTCTTTTACTTGTCTAAATAACAGAAAATAGATATCCCAAAGAACAATCAACATTCAGAAGGCAGAAAGGCAGAAAAAAAGACTTCAGATGCTAATTGAAATTTACTTTATATAGATATATTTTAGTGTAAATGGTAACATAATCATTACTGATTATTAGAATCAATAAGGAAGCAAATGGCAAAATCAGAGTTTGAGCTGCATTCACTGAAGCCACCTCTTTAAATCTTAGAAGTCAGATATCAACTAAACTTGTTCTTACCCTGTCTAGATATTTAAATATGGCAGCCATCCTTGAAAAGCTGTAATTCTAAAAGATATGAGGGCTTTATTTTGTGTTACTTAAAAGCGAACAAATAAAAACCAAGAAAACAAAACAACTCTTCTCCCCTCTCCCTCCCAAAAAACTAAAACACCACAACTGTGGAAAGCCAGCATTAATTAGACAAATTGGAATCTAAAAGGACTTCTAGATACCAAAAGGGCATAGAAGAGAACTCTCCATTTTTCAGATATTCCTGTGGTAATCAGAGCACAGCACAAAACCAGCAGTTTTAAGATCTGAATACATTTCATTTTATAAGACAGCCATTTGGCCACAATTTTAGCCATTGAAAAAGCATAAACATAAATCATACTCTGCCCAAAGAAAATGTTGACCTGATAATCAGGATGATAAAAGGCAAAAAATTAGATATGCTGATTCGCAGATAACACCAAAGGTTGGGTACACCTGGGGTTTATCTTCAATTCTACACAATTCTGCACAACCAAACTGTACAAAAGTACAGATAAGTACTAAACTGTACTTATCCCATTTCAAAAAATAGCTTTTCCATTAAGCTCAAAAATCTTAGGCAAATAAAAAAATCTGAATTTATTTTATAAAAATAGCTAAAGATTAATATCTTAAGGATCTTGTGGGTATTTTTGCTTACTGAATGCTACATTTTGTTGCCTCTTAAGAGAAAGGGCGAGAATGTGACATTAACTCCAGAGACAGAAGAATAAGAATAGAACAAGGACTCCAGAAATTAATCATTCTTACTTCTGAGCTACTCCTGCAGGACTTGCACAAATTCCCTCCACTGAAGTGTTGCAAGTATGTTATTTGTGTGTGTGTTTGCACACAGATGTTAGCTCATGGGTGTGCTTGACTTCTGTACAGTGGCTGTGCTGCCATTGTAACAGGAATTCTCTTTTCAGGAATTGATTCAGCTAATTCTCAAATACACAGCGTTCATATGACAATTAACATTTCTTCTCATCTCATTTTTTGATGTTTATTCTTAGTGGCACTTCTGGCAAGACTACTACCACTAACTTCAGTGGTAAAATATGCTGACAACTGAATACAGTCGTTCTATGTTTTACTCAGTAATTCAGAGCTTTGTTTGATGGGTAAGGAAGATATAAGCATAAAACTATATGCAAAAAATTTCCAGAAAAAGCCCACTAACTTAAGATCATCCCATCTGAGTCACCCTGAGACTCATTTTCCAGAGACAAGTGGAAATCAGGATGTCAGTCTCATCAAAGTCATTTGGGAGTCAGTGGCATTACAGACTCCTTTAGCCTAGGAAGAATCCTCCATGCATCTGAGTTTTAAGATATTTAACATTTATAGCTCTCAATACTTACAGATAAACTCAGTTTATGAAATGGAAAAATGAATAATATGTTTTTTGGAAAATTTGTTTTTTATATAGACTAGAATTGCAAAATATTTATTTGGATTATCCAGTTTATCTACATCACATTTTTGGTTCTCTGCATTTCATTAGGGCATCTGAAAAAGCTGATTAGTCTATGTTTTCTTTTTCTAAAGGACATATCAAAAAGCAATGTGTTTCTGCACCCAAAATTCATACAAGCCCGTTTCAATTTTCAATTTTAAATTCTCAGCTTTGCATTCTACAGCTCAATTTTAAATTGTTTAATAAATTTTAAAATTATGTTCAAAAAATTCACTATTTTAATGTGTAACTAATCAGGTTAAAATAAGTCAGTGAGTTAGTACAGTGCACTAACCCACTGACTTCAGAGGGATTCCTCAAAATAATTTTTTGTATCTTTAATGCAAATAAGTTCTTTGTTTTAATTTCAATACAAAATCATGAAATTATGAAGTAACTTATTTAAAAAATAGTTATGCTAAAACTCGCTCTATGAAAAGGTGTTGTTTTATTTATCTAATATCATGCTTCCCTGAACAATTTAGTTGTGCATTTCTTGAGGGTTGACATTCATAAAAACTGTGAAGAGAAGGAGAACTATGAGCAGAAAAGCCTAATTTTTTAAGAGTCTGGCTCCTGAAAGATCTGGTGAATTTGATCTAAAAATCTAAGTCCTGCAGCATAATCTACCCAGAATTTTCGAGCAATCACAAAGAAATATTTTTATAGTTACAGATGTTCTGTCAACTTGCTTTCAGAGATTTCACTAATGTTGGGTATTTCAAACTGAATCTGAGTTAAGAAATCAATGTCCTGGCAGGGAGGTCAATCTGTATAGTTCTGCTCATGGAAACTCACTTAAAAAGGAACAGGACCAATGTCTTTGGCAGCTGTGGGCAGACGATACATAAGCTGGACAAAGTGGGACTAATTCCCTCTTATTTAAGAATCTTTAAAAATGCTGACAATTATGAACTTGCTCAGATGTGATATAACCATTGCAGGAACAGAAAGACAGCTCTAGAGAATCTTTGCAGGTATTAATGCATAAAATACCACGATTTAGAAGGAAGCTGGTCAACAGAAGTCTGCCACAGAATATGAACTAAGAAGAAAAGTACTGAAGCAATATGTACTTAAAAAGATTTATAGGATTTGCAGGAGAAGAGAAAGAAAACATCAACATTTTTTACAAAACAAAGCAAAAATGACAATAATTCAAAATTAACTATGGTAATTTCTGTAACTGTATTTTGTTTTAAAGTTTGAGTGTTTTTGAATCTTTGAGAAGTATTATGTTCTGAATATTACTTCCAAATTATCTGGGGAATAGTCAAACTAAATTTCTTAAATCAAAAGTCTAATAGCAAAATTCATGGACAAAACTAATGTACCACTTAGCAAACTCTGATGAAAATGTTCATATTTTCCATGAGTTTAATTTTAATTTCGAGACAATACCCAGCTGCTGTTCAGCAGCACCTTTGGGTTACACACGTTTCATATTGATGCACTTCATATGACTCATTTGGAATCAGTAGACTTATCCAAAACTGCATTTGCAGAAGTTGTAGACAAGTATAAGCTAAAGCAATTTTTGCTGTGAGAAGGTCAACCTATCTTTTTTTTTTTTTTCCTGGCAAATTATTTTCTCTGTGTTTGGAATTCTTTCCATATCTAATAATTTGTTCACACATGTACTGATCATAGTGAAAATACTTTATGTACAGTACCAGCTTAAGTCTTCTCTGTATTTTGGTTTTGTTCATAAAATCAAAGGCAAGGAGCTGTAAATGTAATTTGGGCAAGATAATAAATATAGCTTATGGAGATTAGAGAATTAACCAGACATTTCACTGTGGTATTTTCAAACAAGATCTTAATCTGTCTTTTATGGGTGCTTGTATATAATCATCATAATTTTTAATAAAGTCTGAGGTTGAGGAATCAGCTTCTATATGAGGCAGAAGGGTGCTAGTTATTCACAGTGAGAAACAGATGCTTTACACTCAAAATATTTGAAGGCTTTCATACCTCTTTATTAGTGACTACTGTTGTGCCAATATGAGCTAATTTAATCAGTTAAGTAAGAAGATTATGATTTCAAGAAAGAGACAAGTACTTTTAACTTTCAGAATTTCTCTACTTCAAGTCAGACAAAACTCTGATCTGTTTGCTGACAATTTACCCTTTCTATGGGGCTGTGAAAAGTAACCAGGTTTTCTTATGCACTGGGTCTGAAACTGTTTCATGACAACAGGTCTGGGATTAGGAGAGTCAGAGATGCAAAACTTCTGGACATTGAATTTGATGTTTGGAATTTGATATTCCTGGTATTAGAGACACAGAAATCCATGTTTGTACTTGCTCATGCTAAATCAGTTCCTACTGCCCAAGTGACAGGGTAAAAAACTGTTGCATGGTCTGTGCCACCTCTCCCATGGATCCTCCTACATATGGATCATCAGGCCCTGGCATTAAAGAAGGTTTAGCATCTGTTTTCCAGTAAAGGAGTCAGAGTCTGAATATTTAGTGCACTTACATTACTACTACTACAATTTTTTTCTGTTTTTTGACCAAAATATATGACTCTTTACCAGAAAATATAAAAATGAAAATATACTGAAATAACCTTTCCCACAATTCAGGTGCCCATTTGAGTTTGTGAAAAATGTGATATTAAGAATTTTATCTAACTGAATAGTGTTTGAATACCTAAATACCTTAAATACTTGAATTCCTGAATATTATACTGAATAACATTTCCTCTAATGTTTAAGTCCTTATGATGGTGTGTTCTGGCAGCTCAGTCACCCATGGTGCTGCAGTGCTGGTGGGTGCATTTGTTAAACCAGAAATTTAAAAAGGGGTTCAAAGAGCTCTATAGCTAAATCTCAAAAAGCACAATTCATTTTTAGAACCAACTCTGCTGTTTTACTAAAGACTGAGGTTAATTTCTGAATGAGGTTCCAGTGTGTCATAGAGGCAGCAATCTATCAACAAAAGTGCTTAAATGGTTAGTGAGGCACTTCTTAAAAATGTAACATAATATAATTTCTATGTGCTTTCTTTCTGAAATTAGGTTTTATTTTATCAGCCTTGCCAGCAGCAGTCCTAAGCTGTCTTTACTGTATCTGATGGTTATTTATTTTCCAATACTTTTATATAATTAAACACTATTTTGATTCTATTAAATGTGGAGGAAATAAGGTAAATAAACACATTATCAGACTTTATTTCTTCCTAAATGTGAATCAACATCTGATATAATGTTTTAATTTCATAAATTAATTTGGGCCATTACTAACAGCCATTTCATAAATCATCAGAATAACACATGTTCAGGTATTATATTCTTGGCCTGAAGCCAAAGAACTGGTATAACATAATAGGAGCAAATCAAGCCATGAACTAAAATATATGGATTAAAATGGAAAATAGATATAATTGAATAGCAATTTAAAATCTATCTCCTTGACATTTTATTGTAAAACAATGTAATTTTTCTTCTGATAACACAACCCCATAGAAAACATGAATTAATCTTTTGATAAAGAATCATTACTCATGCAGGTATCAAGAGAAGGGTCTCTAACAAAAATATCTTGTCTTGAAAAATTCTAAAACTTACCACCAATATTTCTTAAACTAATAATCTTAAGAAACTAGACTGCCATTGAAACTCTTCTTAATTTATTTCTTAATGTAAGTATCTTTATACTTTAAAGCAATAAACCTTGAAAAGAGATTTTAACATTAAATGTAAATAAGCAATTTCAAAAATGTGCATTCATATAAACCGACATTTTTGAGAATTTCAATTAGGCAAATATTTAGGCAACTTATGAGCCAGAATTTGGTTTTCTTTCTTACTGCATGCATTAGAAAAACAACAACAACAACAACCTAAAGTACTAAGTTGTTATCTGGACTGTTTTCTGTGTTACTTTTTCCACTATCTATAAAACATTCATGAATCTGAGACTAAAAAAAAAGAAGTAAAATTAAGAATTCTACATTTTAATAATTCTTAAGAGGTATCAGAGCTATCTTAACACTTGTCAGAAATTAAAAAAATCAAATTGATGAAAAATATATTCCTACATTAAATACCCCATTTACAATATATTCAGATTTAGTTCAGAATATTCTTGCACAATCCGAGCTCCTGGCACAGGAGTTCAGAATAGGAATAGCAGGTTAACAAAGATACTATTGCTCCACCTAGTGAAAAATCTGTAATACATCAGGCTTAAGTCCGAAGCTGAACAACATATTTTTTGAATCGATCCAATTCATGGGGCCAAATAAAATATATTAATCCTCGACTTGAATTTTATTCATCTTCCTGTTGAAACAGAGTTCTGATTTTGCAGTATCTTCCATTTTTAAGACTTTATTCATAACCATTTGAGATAGAAGTCCTAAGTGGAAAATGGAACTGTAATGAACATTATAAGGAATGGGATGTAGGAGATACAATCTATAATCATGTTAGTGTAAACACTAGCAGAATGCTGTCTTTTGAAGCCATGTACATCTTCTGGCTATTTTAGGAAGCAGATTAAATTGGTAGTCAAAAATATTAATTGCCTATTGATCTGAGAAAAAAGCTGTCAGAATTTGCATCTCTGTTTGAAATCAATAAGGTGATGAGGAAACCATTTGAGCAGTGGTCCTCAGAGAGCTGCAAGTGTGGGGAGTTAATGGAGCCCTTGCACTTCAGATTGACACGTCTGTACTTTTTGTCTCAAAGTTTTATCACCCTTACTTTGTTTCCAGGTTGTGTCAAGGATAAAACCTTCAGGATCCCTGAAGAAATGTAAAGATGTTACCTGTTGATTGTGAATTTTGTGACAGTTAATGAATTACTGATCCATGAAAAAGAGAAAAGGGTGCTCACCTGCATGAACTTTTCTCACAAAGAAACAATTAAGATAACTGAAAAGTACTGACACTATGCAGAGAAAGACTTGAGATAAACACAGGATCTGAATCTTGTCATCCTCTGTAGAATTAGCCAGAACATGAGTCTGAGAAGGAGGCTGCTGAGTTCATGTGAATATCGGTGTACAAAAGTACAAATTATTCAGAACAAAGTTGCCTGATTTTGTAAGAGAGTGTAGAAACTTTGTAAATTTCCATCTTCACTTCTGAAAGCATTCCAGAGCTGTGTTAGTTTGCTCAAATCTGCTTTTCTCTAAGTTTATATCTACTGATAATGATTTTGTCCTGGCTTCTCTCCACGGACTTACCACTCTAAGTCTCTGATAAAAACCTTTTTATTACACTGGCATGTAATTCCTTGAATAAAGACCTAAAAATCAAAAGACTTGCTGACCTAAAAAGCTGCTAGATTATTTTTTGAAAGCAAAGAAGGGGGAAAAGGGAGCTCTTTGATATTTCATATCAGTGAGTGGCGTTCGTGAATCCAATATCAAAAAACCACTTCTAACAAGGAACAGTTGTAAAAGATGCATTTTATTTAAATTCAATCAAAGTTTAATCAGATTATAGGAAAGTTAGGGGTGTGTTTTTGATGCAAATTCTCTCATCAAAGACAGAGTAAATTGGCCAGGGTGCAGGTTAACACAGGGTGTGTCAGCTGGATACAGGTTTTTGGCACAAGAGGGCTTAGCTATCAAGATGATCTGCATGGGAATGATTTAAAAATAGCTACAAAGCATGGTAGCTGGACTGTGTCTGTACACATATACTCTATCATTCTTAATACGCATATATTTTATAAAAATACGAGGTATTTTACTTATTTAATACATTTTAACTTCTAAGCAGTCACAAATTTAAATGTGTTTGTACTGTTTCTTCACGAGTGAGAGCAGTTGAGCAAAGCTCAGAAACTGGGATAAGTGTAATTGTGTTCTCTGTGGTTGAGCTACATTTCTGTTACCCATACCAGATACTTGTAGCATTCCATGGAGTGCCAGCCTCCATGCAGTATCCAATTGCTTGTGGTATTCATTTTACAAGAGTTTCAGATACTCAGCACCTCAGAAACGCTGAATCTCAGTTTACATATTGCAGTCAAAATTGTCCTGTTATTATTTTTTCAGAAAATAAGGTATTTCAACAGGTCACATATTGGAAAGATTTTTAGGAATGGGTCACACCCATCAGAAATTGACACTGGAACATCACAGAATTTACAAAGTTTAGGGAGTTTTGATGTAATTGCCTTTCAATGTCAGCAAAAAGATATGCAACAAAAAATGTTCTAGAAACTGCATTCCAAAAGAATCAAAATCTGTTCAGATATTGTTAAGTTGTGTTAGAAAATTAAAATAGTTTTAATCTCGGTAGTGCACATAATATTTTTACTGGACTAATCTGAAAAAATTATCCTATTTTTGAGGGGGAAGGGGAATGTGCAACATCTGGGAAAACAGGCTATGTTTTTAAAACCACTTCTTATTTACAAGTAAGGAAGGAGCATTTTCCACTGACAGGATAGGAAATTACATCAAAAAATCTCCCATAGCCAAAGATAAAGAGTCAATATAAAGACAAATGAAGAAATCTGTTTCACCCATATATTGAAGCAACACTGTATACTGGTAAGAGTGAATCTGTCACTCATGATGCTAATTATCTTGTAAACAATTGCATAGGCAAGACTTGAGGGAATTTTGTTTCTGCATACGCTAAAGCAAAATTTGAGAATAGATCTGCCTGCTAAGGCTGATAGAGACTTCTAAATGTGATTCTAAGATGAAAAAATAGTACCTTTAGCCAAAATTCCAATGATATAATACCACTTACTCACTCTTCTGCTGATTCTTTGTCATTTGTTCTTCACTACTAACCTCGTGGCTAAGAGCTGTTAACTGTGTTAAAAAAAGAAAAAAATAGAGGAAGTTCAGAGAATATCTGTGGATATAGCCAAAACACTGGTAACATGGAAGGATTTTGTTTGTCACTTCTGAGTAAATAATCAATATATGGCAGATTTATTGTTAATTTTAGATTAGCTGAAAACATATTCAAAAATACTTTTTTTTTTAATGTTTCCTTCCAAGTTTCTCTCAGTGGAGGTGAAAAAACTAAAGTGGCTTACAGCAGTGTTATGATGACCTCTTGTGGTTAAGTAATACATGCATTTTGAATCAAAGTCTCTTGAAAGCTTCCAGTATCAAAGGTTAAATTCTGTGCTTAGATCTGAAGAGCTTTGTGTTGTTAATGTTGCCTAACCTGAAATAACTCCTCCTCCCAAGCACACTATCAATATTTGTTTAGCTCACTGCTAAAAGATTCTTTTAAAAATATCTCAACCTTTGCACTCCACGAACATAGCAGGTGAGAGTATCGTGTTTTCTCACATGATAATTTGTTAAAGCAAATTCACAGGTCTTCTAAATAAAATCATTAATATAAAACCCAATAATATTTAATAAAACTGTGCCCACTACAAGTGTAAAAGAAACTATACAAACCATTCATAAGAAATAAGATTATATTGATAGACTGCAACAGTAGATATTGAATATACATTTTTTTTTCATAAAATTTTAGTGCATGAACTAGCTATATGCATTGTGTTTAAATTGCTGTTAAAGCTGTCTCTTTTCCTCAGCTTTTCTTTCAACAAAAATCAGAGAACTGAGGATTTTCTGATGTCGCCAAATGCAGGCTATCAATCTGGATCGAATTACCTGACACCTTATCCCTTAGTAGATAAAATTGCTCAAGACTTTATCCTGATTTTACAGTATCTGGTTTCCTACCTTTGGTAGGTAAATGGGGGCAATTTGTTAGCTGTCTATAATAAGTAGAAAAAAGTTAGTGGTGAAAGAGATGCAGCTGAATAGAGAAAAAGGGGAAGTGATAGTGGGTAGTAGAGATGTGCTTGTAGGAGGGATGATGAAGGCTGCTGCTTCTATTGATGAAATAATTTGCATTCTAAAATTGAATGAACACTAGAAAAAATAAGTTTAAAAAATAAAACTAATTGTTCTTCCTATTATAAATTTTAATTAAGAATGGTTTTTATCTCTCTATTGTTACCTGTCCATCTGCTTCATGCTATTAAAAATATTGAAGGTTTATATATAAGAAATATTTGAAAACTACCTCATGGTGGTAAATAACTTCCTTATAGTTATTCAAAATCATTCAAAATTACACTGATTTCATTAGACCACTTGGCTGAATGATTATACTTCAAGTGATGGTCCCATCAATATTTATAGACCCATGGTAGTACTTTCCCACTGGAGGATCACCAGTGGTGGTATTTACACCTGCCAGGCAGTATTAACATGACCTTACTAAATTTAGGATTTATTGCAAAGCCACTTCTGCACTGGCTCTGCTGTCTGAAGCTCTGGAAGCTCATCGGGAGCACAACCTTGGACTGCCCCCAGCTGGACGTGTGCCACACTGTGGGACGCTGTGGTTGCAGCTGAGGGAGCCTGAACTCAGCTGCTGAGAGACCTGACTTGTTTATGCAATTACACACGCTTTGGAGAGCTATAGGTTAAATCTACATGCTGCTCTCAGTGTACACAGCAATCACTATCAGCTCTCTCCATTTCTTTTCTTTGAAAAGGGGAAAAACAGAGGCTGTTGGGCAAAACATGCTGGAACAAAGCAGATGACAGCAACAAAGAAGCAGGTTTAAGTTAAAATGTGGTTATTGACACATGCCAGTAAGGAAGCACTGATGGCAGTCATGTATCGTGAAAAATCTCTCTGAGTTTTGAAACATCATTGACAAAATTCTCCTGAAAATTTCTTGCATTGGGAGGTTCTGAGCACTGCTGGTATGTGGACTTGGGAGACAAAACCAAATTGTTTGTGTGGGGGAGCGAATGTTTTGTTTCTATTGTTTAATAGGCCTAATCTGTCTCATTTTTCTTTAGCTGGGTTAGCTCTGCAGTGCTAAGAACTGATTGATTTAAAACTGTAAACCCAGTGTATGAGGAGCAAGCTCCAATACTCTTGGCCCCATTGAACTTCCAACTAAATACAGTTTGCATGTCTGAACACATGATTTTTCAAAATGTCTAAATGCTGTCATTATTCCCCCTGCCATGGGTTACCGGTGGGATAATATCCAGCCTGAGACAATTTTAATTTGACCCTCAGGGTGCAGTTTATTGCTTCCCTGGCTCAGCATAGCTGCCCAGTGGCTTGTGGCCACTTGTTGCCTGTTGCAGACATCTTTCATGAAAAATCCTTTCTTAGGATTTTTCCTTGTGACAAGCTGCAGTTCAGCAACCAAAGTAAACAATGGTTATCTGCTGCTGTGGAATGCAACAGGTGATTGGTCTCCTGTGGGTGTTTGGATTTCTTGACCACTCATGGCAGAGCTGGCTCTTGCTCGGTCTGAGACACAGATCCTTGTTATTCATTCTTTTCTATTCTTAGCTTAGCTAGCTGCTGAAGAAACTTTTCCTTTCTATTGCTTTTTAGTATAGTCTTAATGTAACATATATCATAAAATAATAAATCAAGCCTTCTGATCATGGAGTCAACATTCTCGTCTCTTCTTCATCCTGAAAACCCTTGTGACCACAGTCACAGTTGCCCATTGCATTCTCCTGGCCAGCCAGCCAAGAAACCAGTCAGCTAGTGACCTTCCTAGAGGAGGTAGGAGTGGCTGTTTTGGCAGCAAATATGCTGGCATCTTGTGCTTCATTGTGTAGCCTTCGAAGCCATGCTGTGCCAGGAGCAGCGTGGTATAGACAGGAATCATCTAGTGAGTACCAAGGTCTCATCATTTTCTCCCATCCTAGGACAGGGGAGAAGGTGTCATAGTCACAGCCTTGTCCCACCAGCTGCCAACTCACAACTCTTGCTGCAGCCACATTTCAGCACAAATGTCAATAGACTAGCTATGGTGCATGCCTTCAGCCAACACCATGCACCAAACATGTTCAAAGCTCTGAAAAATGAGTGTGTGTTTTTAGGTGTGGGTGGCACCCTGGGACAAACCATGGTTTTGAGGCAAGTTCTGGATACTGACTTTCAAGGACAATGAAAGTCAAACACTTCAAAAACCTTTTACCTTTGCATATCATCTAACGTTCACGCTAATTATTAGAAGGTTCTTATAATTCGTATACATATTTGGTGATAGAGATGAGCTGCAGAAAATTTCCAGCAAACAAAAATGTTAAAAAAAGAAAGCAATACAGGGACACTACCAAACCATCTAAGCTCCTAAGCAGTGTTCTGCCACAGACTACTATTTTACTGCAGAAATATTTCCTCTATAGGCATTCTCAGACAACTTCCTGTTTATAAGACAGTTTTATTCATGCTTTGTAATGTGCTTTCTCATTCTCCAAGCAGTGCAGAGCATCCTTGCAAGCAGGGGTTAAATCCTGTACTTCCTTTTTGGTTTCTCTTCCAACAATAACAGGTTCATATTCTGGCTTTGACAGGAGGGAGTTGGATTTACTGGCTGGCCATTGTGTAAGCATCAACTGTACTGGAACTACGGTAGGAGCAAGAAACAGGAAGAAACCGGTTGGTAAAACACAATCATAGGCTGGCAGGAACTCTGTGACTCTTTGTCACTCCTTCCAAAGAGGGGAAATACAGTTGGTGGCAGATATTCAGTGCCATCAAGTACCCAGAAGAGAGATTAAATATCTTTTTTCTCCATGCCAGGATACTCAGAGTTTTACTTCAATGTGGACCATGGCTACCTGGAGGGTCTGGTCCGAGGGTTCAAAGGTGGGATCTTGACAAGCGCAGACTATGTCAATTTAGCACAGTGTGAGACGCTAGAAGGTAAGTGCTGGCTTCTTTTATTCAGGAAGAAACACTGTTGCTTACGTTTCTGAAGAAAGGAAGGTAAAAGACAGAGCTACTGAGAGTTTGTCTTAAACCCAGAGATAACCCCGATGTCCTATGAAGAACTGCTCTCATATTAAAGTTAATAGCTTTCCATAGACTGTGATTTGTGTGCAGGCTGTAATTTGCTAAGCAATGCAGACAGTGGGGCTTTCTGGTTTGCTGACAAGGATTAGAAATCTCTTCCACAGACTTCTTATGGAGATTGACAACCTTCTCACAGATTTTAGCCATGCTATAGAACAGTTCAGGTTTGAAACTTTCATACCATTTCAGCTGTATAAAACAGTTTCCAAAATCTTGTTAAAAGCTTGCTATTTGGCTCTGAGTTTCTCTATAAAATAAATGATTTTAGTAATTTCTTACTTCCTGAGTTTTAGGGCAGTGGTGAAGACTTTGCTTACCAGGAACAGAAAACTAGACTCCACAAAAATAAAACTTAGGGAAATAGGAAAAAAAAGAAAAGAAAAAAAAAGCTCTTTTCAAGGTGACTTTGCCACAGTAATAAAGAGAACACAGAGTAGTTTCCAAAGCAGCTTTCTGTGGCCAAGACTGGTCACAGCCTGATGAAGACAGACTTGTACCAAAGAATCATATGACATACCTTTAGACACTTGGCAGGAAAAAATGCAACAGAAAGAAATCACCTTTCTAAAGGAACATAAAGTTAATTTTCCTGACTGCAAAATAAAAGCTATGATTGTACACTCAACTTCTATAACTTGCAGTCTATTAGATCAGTTTGGAAAAGGAAGAAGGAGAATGAATAAGCTCTCTCTATTTTAAGCTTTGGCTGATTTGTACATGCAGTAATGGGTTTGGAGTAAGAAAAAGGGAAGAATGATGATTCCCATATCCAACAGAGTTTTGAGGCTGTCTAAACTATTAATATTAGTAATAACATAAGTCTGGGAAGATTGCTTGCCATTCATCTCTCAGATTAAAACAACTGCATTTAAAGAAATGCACGTAGATATTTACCTGTCTGCAGAATAAAATTCCTCTTGTAGGAATATGTTAAAGAAGAGTTTATCAGTACAGTCAATGGAATCTAGACACTATTGAACAGACCAAGTGCATGTGTCTACTTCTGCTGATAACCTGGAGAGCTGTTACAGCTCTCCACTAAACACAGTGGCAGTTCAGGCACACAGAACAGATGTATACAATCACTCTGAGAACTGAAATCTATTCCTTATGTCAGCTGGACAAAACCAACTGTTTCTTTACCCCATTTGTTCCAGCATTTGTGATGTATGCAACTTACACACTCTACAGAAACACTTGATATAGTATTTAATTGTTTAAGTGAAAAAGTCCTGATGCATAAAGATACAGACTTTGGAAAAAGGTAACAGCTTCAAGCATCTATAAAAGACACAAAGAACAGATTGGTAGAATAACTAAACTCTGTTGTCACTTCACTTCTCCCTGCAAACAAACTCAATACATTATGTTATCCAAAGCTTCATGAAGGAAAAAAATTCCTGGTTGCTTCTGAATAAGAAAAAAAGATATAGAGTTAAAAACATATAAACAAAAGGGATTATTTGTACCCTTCACAAAAGAATACTCAATCGTGTTAAGTTTAGAATAGCTAAAAAACCCCTAAATTTTAAGTCATGCTATAAGGAAGTTATTTACCACCATGAGGTAGCTTTCAAATATTTCTTATATATAAACCTTCAATATTTTTAATAGCATGAAGCAGATGGACAGGTAACAATAGAGAGATAAAAACCATTCTTAATTAAAATTTATAATAGGAAGAACAATTAGTTTTATTTTTTAACTTATTTTTTCTAGTGTTCATTCAATTTTAGAATGCAAATTATTTCATCAATAGAAGCAGCAGCCTTCATCATCCCTCCTACAAGCACATCTCTACTACCCACTATCACTTCCCCTTTTTCTCTATTCAGCTGCATCTCTTTCACCACTAACTTTTTTCTACTTATTATAGACAGCTAACAAATTGCCCCCATTTACCTACCAATTGTAACATTTATAATGAAAATATGAGAAATATAAAAATAATGGATTTCTACATGGTGCTAAACACACTTATTTCTCTGCACATGTAGGGTGCTGTAATACTGAACTTTCACTGTGAGTACAGTGCACCAAACCCACAGACTCCCACCTAAAGTAAATTTCTAAAGTAAATTTCATACATTGTCTTTGATTCAAATTTGAAATATTCAGCAAGAGGATCTGTGCTGTAGTAATGTGATGTTTTCTCAGTAGTGCCATCATGTCTTCACATTAAAAGGTAATAAATTTACCCTATTCTGCATTCTGTGGCTTAGCACCACACCACAAAAAATGGCCTAAGCTAAAAACACTATAAATATGGTAAAACAAACAAGCAGAAAACAAAAATCAAAACCACTCAAAGTAACCCATAAACAGAAGCAAAAAGATCTTTTAATTTCAAAGTGGTTTTGGTATCTCTAGAGATGAAACCATAACATCACTACTGAAGAACCACAAGCAAAACTTTAGATTAGTGCTTTACATCTGCTTGATAATTACAGAGCAAGTGTAAAAGCAGGATGGAAATTAAATAAGAAGACTGCTAACAGACTAATGATACCACTGTGTCCTCTCAATTCAGGGCCATACTGACAGGAGGAGAGGCTTTCAGCTCCATTTAGACATCCTCTTCAGCTTGTTTGAGCTATGATTTCCATGGAGCTACCTCATGGGCTGCATGCCGGTTTGGTCCTATGGCATCATCTGTTTCAAGGGAATGAGGTTCCCAGAGCAACCTTGCTGACAGTTTTGAAGTAGAATATGGGAGTGTGGGAGTGTAGAGGTGTTTAAATGCAATGTTTCGTTCTTCTCTTGCTTTTTTTTCTGTGATAGAAAGACTTCTGTTCTGTAGAAAGGAGGGTAGGTCACAGAAGGACAAACATCTGAACTCTGGGCCTGACAGAATCACTGACACAAGTTTACTTAACTTGCCAGAGCCAGGGCCTGCCAGCACATGGTGGCTGAAATAACAGTGTTAACAGAAAGAAAACTGCAGCTAGTTGGTTATTGCTATCAAAGTGAGGGGTCAGACAAATTACCATGAATTTGATGACAAGAGACTAGGTTAATATTTTGTTAAAGTTCTCACAATAGCCTTTCTTTTTGATCAGGATCATTCCTGTCTTAACTGCAATCATCTCAAACCAGTCTCTGCTCTAATTACTTTTAGTCATACTTTAGTTAATTGTGTTTGTTTGCTATTCAGTTGTGAGTAAACTCATGTAATTCTTTAAGGTCATATTTTTCCTATAAGTTGTTTTCCTGCATGCAATTTAATGAGGAAATAGACAATGCAGATGGACAACAATCAAAATGAATGGATGACAGCTGAAATACAGGAATTTTCTTCCCTAGGGATCTTTAGGACAAAGGCCAGAGTCTTGTGTAGGTCTCCAAGAGACCCTGAGAAAAGGAGCAGCTACCATCAATAAAAGGTTTTGGTGAACAGGAATGTCTGAGGCCCTGTAATGCTCAGCCATCTACTCCTGCTGAGTCACCAAGTCATGTCACTAGTGCAAGTGTCTGACAGCAATAGTTCCCAGGCCTTATTTATGCCAGCAGCAAAGAAAGGACTATAATTTAGGTCCACCAGTTCAGTCTCTGAGCTGCCCTGAACTCTGTCTTGATGTGTACTCTGATTATGACATTCCTGGTTGATATTATATGGTATTGGAGCTTGTGGATGATTGTTTTGGCCAAGACTGTGAGATAGAGTGGAAATTTTTTCTTACATACAGTATGCATGTTGGCATTTATTTATTCAGTTAAATAAATACATCTATAAAGCAGGCTGTGTAACTGACAGGGTTTTAAATCCAATATTCCTGGGTATAACATTTCCTCCTTTTGGGAGATGGGTGAGGCTATTTAATGAATTATAGCTAATCTTTTTCATGCCTTATATTAAGGTATGGTTTATGAAGGCACTCAAATCAATTCAGATAACTGAGGGAGAATAACAAAGTCTTGTGAAACTACTCTCAATCAGCAGGTTTTTGTTTCTGTTCATCTTATGATGATGTTAATCACATTTCAGAATGGTCAATACTTGGGGCTGATATTTGGGTTTTGCAGTCTGCTTTATGTAATTAACCCCTGAAAAGTACTGTGTTTGAAAGGCATTTACACAGTGGCGCTGAAAGTAGATATCTGTGGTTCATCTGAAAAGGAATTGAGAAAAGGAATTGAGCTCTGCATCTCATAAAGTAGTATTATCTAATCTCAGCATATGTCAAGTATTTTTGTACTCTTTGAAACAAAAAAGGAGAAAAGTAGGAAGGTTTTCACAGGAAATGTAGGTGTAAAATCAAAATATTAATGAACTTTTAAAAACTTGGTCTTACATAGACTAATTTCTGGGTATAACTGCATTTTTATTTTTCTCTTAGTCTTGCTTACCTTTCCCTCTTTCTCCAATTGTGTTTCTTTTTTCATATTTGGATTCTATTTCTCCTCTTCCTACATGGAAGATGGTATTGAAAGTATGACTTTTTCTAAGTGTGTTATGTGATTTGATATGGATTTGATGAATAGGCAATATTTGGGGGATAAAGAACTGGCTGAGTGCCTGCATCCAGAGAGTAGTGGGAAATGCTTCAAAGTCCAGATAGAGGTCAGTGCTGAGCAGTGCCCCTGAAGGGTCCTTTTTGGGACCAGTACTGTTTGATATCTTCATCGGTGACACAGACAGTGGGATTGGATGCACTGTCAACAGTTTTGCAGGTGGCACCAAACTGAGTGGTGCATGTGACACCAAACTGAGTGAGTGGCGTAGTTTACACAACTGTGGCACAGGATGTCATTTAGGGGGACCCAGCAAAGCTGGAGAAGTGAGCCCATGGGAATCTCACGAGATTCAATGAGGCCAAGGGTTGGGCAATCCCTGGTATCAACACAGGCTGGGGCAGGAAGGAATTGAGAGCAGACCTGTGGAAAAGGACTTGGATGTCTACTACTCTTGGACAAAATATCAGACATGAGCTGAAAATGTGTGCTCACAGCCCAGAAAACCATCTGTATCCTGGGCTGCATCTAAAGCAAGGGAGGGAAATTGTTCTCCTCCTCTGCTCTGCCCTCGTGAGACCCCATCCGGAGTACTGTGTCCAGCTCCAGGGTCCCCAGCTCAGGAAGGACATGGGCCTGTTGGACTGAGTCCAGAGTAGGGCCACAGAGGTGATCAGAGGGCTGGAATATCTCTCCTACAAGGAAAAGCTGAGACATTTGAGACTGTTGATCCTGGAGAGCGTTCTAGGAAGACTTTATTGCCAACTTTCAGTACCCGAGGAGAGTTACAAGAAAGATAGAGACAAGTTTTTTAATAGGGCCTGTAGCAATAGGACAAGGGGCAATGGTTTCAAACTAAAAGAAAATAGATTTAGACTAAATATAAGGAAGAAATATTTTAAAAGGAGGGTGGTTAAACACTGGAAGAGGTTGCCTAGAGAAGTTGGAAACATTCATGGCCAGATTGGACAGGACTCTGAGCAACCTTGAGAGGCAGCCAACTTGCATAGAAGACTCTATGAAGTTTATCTCAGTAAGCTACAGTGCTAAACGTAGGAGTCTGCTTCACACTGTACTAGCTCTTTTGCTTCAAGTCTCAGTGTAGGCAGCCTTATTGCATACTAGGGAAGTATACACATAGGGGAAATAGGCAAAAGTAGCTACTGTACTGATAAATGCTTACCTTGCTAACTGCAAATTAGCTTTCTTATTTCCATCAGTGGGAGTGTTGCTGTCCTTTTCCCTTATTATCAGTTCAGATTTCACATAGAAATCTAATTATTAGAAATGCCCAAATCATATAACAGAATCCCAATCTATAATTTAAGATAGTTTTAATATAGCATTTGAACACAATTATGGATTGCAGTGGGGCCTTTTCTAAAAGAAAACTTAAACTGCTTTGAACAGCAAGAAATTATTCAAATGCTTACTTATGCCTCATGGTAAAAAAGGGCTAGCAGAGAAAATTCATCATATTAATTCTAGGATATCATGAAAGTTTCTTTTAACTTTGTGGTCAAAACAACTCATTTTCCCCAGTCACCAGGGTTGAGAGCTCAAACAGAAAATGTCACAAGGACCCAAGTTTCTGGAACAGCTTAGGATTTGCTAGTAGCAGCCATAAATCAGAGAAAGCCAAACCAGAAATGCTAAGAGAGTGTAAACTCTCCCCTTTCAAGTGCTCCACTGCAGAATCCATTTGGAGTCCAGAATGTGTGCCAGGCAAGATATGTTTCCTTCTCTTCTTCAGGCAGCCTGATAACAGAAGATTATAATCTTACTGAGATTTAGATGTTTCATGGGAATATTTAAGATCTTACCCAAGTTAAAGGATTATTCCTATTCCAGTTCATGAGAGTGCAGCAGACAAAACAACTGATGCATTATAATGGTGCAAATCAGTGAAATCGAAACATTGAACAAACGTGATGAGGGAGGGACTAGAGACAGTAGGAAGTAACAGCCTATCTGATATGTCTGAAAATGAAAGCTGATGTTGAAACTTCTGACAAAGACATAAATTATTTGTTCTTTCCTACAGTATGCAGAAAGTCTTACTGGTAGAAGGAAGCACAAATTTGCATCAATTTTGCATTTACCCTATATTATAGCTATGCAAAAAACTTTTCAATAGAGTATTATCAGTTGCTTAATATAAAAGTGTATTAGAAATTAACTTTTTAAAAAAAATTGATTGCAGACAATATGACAGTTTATCCTCATGATCTTTCCTGAATTTAATTTCAGATCTGAAGTTACATCTACAGACTACAGACTATGGCAATTTCTTGGCAAATGAAACTGGCCCTCTCACTGTTTCCACCATTGATGAAAAACTGAAAACAAAACTACTCACAGAATTTCATTACTTTAGAAACCATGCTTTTGAACCACTTGCCACTTTTCTGAATTTTGTCACGTAAGTATATTACCAAATATCTTACCACACAGAAAAGCAGTTTAAATAGTGTAAATGAAACATATTGGAATTTGTATTTAAGTTTTAAAGTCAGCAAAATTACTTTGTTGCTGCTACATTTGCATGCTTTACTTGCTAATATAAATTCTGAAACTGTATGTAATATGAAGAGCTGTTGTCTTTGCAACTAATTATTTTAAAGAACAGAAGCAGTTTTCTTTGTGTGAACAGTGGCAGAAGAAGTGGTAGAGATTAATTAATTTAAAAATGGTTAAAATTTTCAAACACTGTCTAGGTCAGACAAATTGAAAAACTACGTTTGGGAGATGGGTGTGATTCATTAACAATTTCATGATGTACAGGGAAGTGATTTAATTCCTAGGCATGTGGCAAAGTGTAGACCTTTTCTAAAGGAGGAAAGACAACATATCCTACACCTGTCATAATTTTTATACTATTTGAACCAAATAAATAAAAACCAGGAGTACTTTATATGGTATATTGCAAGGTACTTAGATCCAAGTAGCTTTATTTGAAAGTTCAGCTGTTGTTTGATGCTGGATGAAGAGAAAGCTCTGATCTCAGTACCATCATGAATAGATGAAACTTGCAAATGAATGACTTAAACAACTTTAAGAACAGGGATCTGCTTTATAACAATATAACAACATGGACTAGCAAAATACCGTATGATATTTCACCTAACTATTTACTCCCCTTGATCTGATACTTTTAATATATTTTAACAAGAACAATGAACTGTTCAACTAAATTTCAAGGAGCAGCTTTATTATAACAGTAAAAAAGAAACTGTCATGATTTTTTTTTCTGGTCATGTGTAGCTGACCAATTTTAGGCTGATATATTAACAGGATCTTAAAGGCTGTCCTAGGATGCCTGTGGGCATGCAATATTTACATTTTGTTTCAGGAAAAAAAAATGAAAGCAGGAAAGTTTTGGCAGTTCTTTTATCACACTCATTGACATAAATGTATAGATGTGTATGCACAGCCTTTGCTCACTGTTTTTTTAAAATAATGGATATACTGGCTAAGATATTTCACATAAATCATTGAACAACATTCCACCAGATCCTCAAGCCCTCTTTACATATTTTGGGTGAGAACATATAAATCCCTGTATGTTTATAGCTGTGTTCTTAGTCAACAATGCATACTCAAGACTGGCATTCAAGGGAATTATGGTCCCATTTCTGAGTCACTGACAAGACTCATCATCCCCTTTGACACTAAAACTGGTATGAAGCTGATAGAAAACTTCTACTCAAGAGAAAACTTTAAGTAATAGAGAAGAAATCTGTAAGTGCCTGTTCTTAGCTCCCTCATGGGAGGATGTTTAAAGCTAAATGAGAAGAAAACCTAAGATTGGACCAACTGCATGAACTCTGCAGTTTTAGTGCCGAGATTCCCATGTACTTCTTTGTCCATGGTATATATGAAATTAAAAATCCCAAACTTGAAAAGTTGCTAGCTCAGGTGATTTGCTTTGGATATCACTCACTGTCACTTATTACAGTGAATCTACATCTCAGCTGTTATGTTTATTATAGTCATGTGTCAGTACCACCTTCTTTAAAAATGTCCATTTTCTAAATCTCTCATATCAATTAGGTTTAAAGCTAGTGCTGTGTTATCTACTTGCTATTTAAAAACTGCTGATTTTTGATGAGCTATTGATACAGAATGAACATGCATTCTGATAATACTTTGGTATTATGGCTAATTTTCAAAAATGTTTGGTTTTTATTTTTTCAAGTGAAAGTTGATTATAAAAATAATTTATTTTTACTTTTTCTTTCCAATACAGATACAGCTATATGATTGACAACGTAATTCTTTTAATAACTGGCACATTACATCAGCGACCCATAGCTGAACTTGTTCCCAAGTGCCATCCATTGGGGAGCTTTGAGCAAATGGAAGCAGTCAGCATTGCCTCAAACCCCACTGAACTCTTCAATGCAATTTTGGTTGACACACCATTAGGTAAAACCACTAAATGATTTCTTTTATTTTTCTCAAAACTACTAATCCTGTATTCTTTAGAACAGGATGTTTCCCAGTGGACATGCTGTGTTTTGGTAAAACAAATCTTGAACTGTAGATCAAGAACATCTGCAGTGGTGTTCAGGACATATTCTAGTAACATTTATTAATAACCTCTATATCCATCTTGGGTAGCAGACTCAGAAAAAAAACATGTTACTCAAGAAGTGCAATGTATATATTTTCTATTCAAAGCAGTCACTGATTTAAAACATATATATTTTTATTTCAATACCTACATTATATTAAAAAATATGTCTTTACTAAGGATCAAGCAGACAGCTACTAATAAATATTGGATGTTGTGGTAGAACCCAGATTCCCTCTTGAGATTTGGACATGGTTCAAATATAAAGAAAAGTCCTTTTTTTGAAGAACTAAATCTAAGCGCAAAGCAAGGTAAAGTTTGGAGATGTCACATTATAAATTAAGATGAAACTCTGCTCAATGTGGTGTAGCAGCCAACATGTACAAAACCCAATAGCCTGTGAAGGGCACTGAGAATAAGACAGAACTGGATGTATCTGAATGTATATGAAGCCATTATGTGCCGTCATCTTCAGTTCTCTGAGAGGTTTTGTGTTCTGCTTCTCAAAAAGGTGTGATAGGTTGGCCACAGACAGAAAAAAATTCCCAGCCAGCCACTTGCTCACCCTCTATTCTCAGCACAATGAGGGCGAGAAAAAAGGTGCAAAAAATAGATTGTGGGTTGAGATCACCCACAAAGTACTGCTGCAGGCAAACCAGACTAAATCAGTGGGGAGATTAACTTGATTTATTACTGATTTATATATGTATGACATAATTAATTACTGATCCAGATACAAGGAGACAAACAGAAAATAATGAAACATTTAGGGGAAAACTTGGGGAAACTTGGGAAAAATACCTTCCCTCCAGCCTTTGTTGTTCCTTCATGCAATGCTCCTCTTCTCTACCCGCCCTGTTATCCCTGCAGGTTACACTGCATCCCTCCAGACAGGGAGGGCAGTCTCAAGGAGCAGGGGGAGTTTAGAGCCATAGAATGGTTTGAGTAGGAAGTGAACTAAAAGATCATCCAGTTCCAACACCCCTGCCATGGGCAAGGACCTTCCACTAGACCAGGTTGCTCAGAGCCCCATCCTATCAGGCCTTGGATAATTCCATGGATGGGGCATCCATAACTTCCCTGGGCAACCTATTCCTGTGTCATTATCCTCACAGTAAAGAATTTCTTCCTAACATCTAATCTAAACTTACCTTCTTTCAGATTAAAGCTATTCCCCATTGTCCTAACATTACATGCCCTGGTAAGAAGTCCCAGTTTGTTTTTCATGTAGGCCCCCTTCAGATACACCTGCTCAACTGAGGGGCTGGGCTGTGCCCTTGGTGGGTCCCAGCTGGAGCTGCCTGTGTCCAGCACAGCACAGCCTTTCCCTCACAGAGGCCACCCTACAGTACACTCCCATCAGTGCCTGGGCACTGGCACACTGTACAGTGAAATCTGAGAAGGGACAGAGCAGGACAGCTAAAATGAACAGTGCTGCCATGTGTAGACAGACTAAAAAGTCCAGACTGCAGTTTGGAGCGGACAAAGCTGATGAGAGATACGGACAGGGTTTACAGATTCCTTAAAGCAATGGTTTGTTCATAGTGATTTATGAACTGCTGCTTACCAAATCCTTCAGAAGACCAAGTGCTAGCAGAAAACTACTTTTGAAAGGTAAACTAAACCACTGTTTTCACACAGCTGGTAGTAAATTTCTGGATTTTTGGGTTTTTTTCTAAACTAGTTCATAAAAGAAAAAAGTGTTGTCAGCTCTTTAAAGTCATGGGACAAATTTGTGGGCAATAGATCTATAAGGACATACTGAAGTGTACTCTCAGGGCTACACTTCCTAATATTCTCTATTCAAAATCTAGATGCTGGAAATGTAGGAAGGGATAAGACCACAAAACCTGGCCAGGCTCACATCTTCTCTGTAAATACCATCTTCCATTGCCACTTCTTAGGAAAACACATTTACATATGGTACTGTTCTGCCCACTGGGATAGCTCAGGAACAGTGAGAGGCACACGTTGGTTATGAATATCATATTTTTAAATGGTGCAGCTACACAAGTGAAATTCATCCACTGCCTCCCTGCTCAACAGCTTGCTCTTTAGTCAGTTCTGCCAAGGACCCATAAGCACAGATGGTCAAGGTTGAAGCACGTGCCCTTTATCAGCTGCAACCTGTTGCCTTTCCCACACTTCATAGACAAAGAAGAAAAGAGAAAATAGGAAAGAGGATTCTCCTTAACAGTTGCAGAATACCTGCATGATTTTGGACAAAATTATTTTTCATATCCCTCTCTAGAAAATCTCCATAATAACCAAACGATATACTTTAGAGAAGATTAGGGCTTTCATTAGCATTCCTATTTGATTCTCTCTGGAGACGTGGGCTCTGCCTGCAGCACTGATTGATTCCCCTCACTGCAGATTCTCATTAAAAAGGAGGGGATAGGAGGATAAGGGGAAAATCAAGCGGATTTTTCTTCCTCTCTTTTATATCATCCTTTCTTGTACAACAGAACCCTCGGATCCTTGTTCACACACTAGTGAGCAATAGACAAGAGATGCATATTATCAGCATGCAGATTTATACTGCTATGTTATAAACTCTGCTTTCAGCTGCATTTTTTCAAGACTGCCTGTCTGAAAACGACCTGGATGAAATGAACATTGAAATAATGCGCAACAAACTATACAAGGCAAGTCTATGAAACAAAATGATAATATTTGGGGTTTATCAAATGTCTCAGCAAAGCAGGTCAGTATCATTAACCCAGTTTTATGGATGGGGAAACAGAAGTACGGCAAGATAAGGCAAATTGTCTAAGGTCATCTGGTTGATTTCAAGTCCAGAAATGAAACCCAGCTGCTTCCATTTCTACTCCACTGTCTGGGAACTTTTCAAATTTTAGGTCTGCATCCAAATTCTAATTTAATATCTCATTAATGAAAATACTCTAGATGTCAAGCTAATATCCAGTTCCAGATTTGTTTATGAATAACTCAGCCACCAAACACCAGAGAACTCTTACCTCCTGAGTGAGCCTAGGCAGGCTTTTGGCTAACATTTCTCTTTATTTATATAAGGAAGATGAGATTTGAAAGGGTCTAATGGTTTTGAGTCTAGCTAACATGATATTTACTTAGGGTTTTTGTATAATTTTCTTCCTTTAAAAACAAAGTTTAGCATAGGATATGCTTTTAACGCGAGCCTTGCATTTTCAAAGTACTTTACAAATCTTAGCACACAGGTCACTACTCTTACAATGGTCTCTTTAAAGGCTATACATACTCCAATCCATCAAAGGTTCCTCCTGGCACATTCTCTTCAAAACCTTTATCATCTTTCTTGCACAGTGGATTCCCCAGATTGCAGGAAGTGTTTTTACAGTGATCTGATTATACTAGAGGAAAAGAAAAGAAAATTCTGTTTGTCTTACAAATGATATTCATAAATTCCAAAGCCGATTTTTAATTCTCGAAACTTTTACTAATTCTCTCATTCAATACAACATCAATTATGCTTACATATGCTAATTTTTAATGTATTTTAATTCTTTCACAGTACTACTATACTAGACACTTTTTCCAATTTGGTAACATACATATTTGATTCTTTTATCCTGTGTGGATATCCATACTTAGCAAATCTATTTTTTTTTCCTTCTTGTTTATCTGACTATTAGGGGGACCATTCTGCAAACACTGTGAAATTATTAATAGATAATTTCTCCTTTACTTCAGCTGTCAATGTGATCGATTGCTTCTGCTCTACTATCAGATAACAGTATACAGAACCTAATGCATAATTCTATGTGGTAGATCCCCCTTGAGATGTCTCTACTTAAAATTCACTTAATTGCATAGTTAGTGACAGCTCCTAACAAGATTGTGTGAAGTTGTAGCAAATGCGTTTTCACATAAATGTTCTCTAATACAGTATTTTGGGAGATTGAGAGGCAGGCAGAACAGCATCTCAGATATTTAGTGTCCTTCCTGCACAGGTATTTTGAAATGGGTGCAGATGCCAGAATCCTTAATAGACCAGAGGGCTCTGTAGACCAGTATTACAGAAGCTTTGTCTGCTGTTCTGTCCTAATCCAGGGTTTAGGGTAGAGCAGCAGGGATTAGTTTGTGTATTCTCATCCTGCTGGCCCAACATCCGTGGCATATGCCCAAATCCCCTCCTCCACACACTATAAATGAAGAGTTTCCTTTATCCATCTGCTTATTATGCAGTGGAAGCTCAATGGAACTCAAAAAGTTCCTTCTTTAGAGAGCAAGTAAAACATAATATTTTTCTTATTACAATTTTTGAAAACATTTGATCTCAAATTGTAAAAACAAGACATTTGCATTTGAATATTTCAGCTTTCATTTGAACTAAGTAAATGAGCACATACTTAAAATTTAAATTTATAGGTGGAATTATCAAAGTTAATGGAAGTATTTAAAAATGAGGTTCATGGCTACGTGCAATCCTGGTCCAGGTCTTAAGCAGCATTTAAAATATTTCTCTTCTTCTCTCATGTAGTCTTATCTCGAGGCATTTTATAAGTTTTGTGAAAAACAAGGTGGTACTACAGCAGAAATAATGAGACCTATTCTTGAGGTAAGAAACATTCAGTCTTTATACATTAAAGTCCTCCACAATGTTGTCATAATTGTTTCACTTTGTTTTTCCTGTTCAATTTCTCTCCATTTGCAAAAGAATCTGTGAAATGTTTGCTTCTCCTGTTTTTTCTAAGATGTGATAAATAGTGTATTCAAGGATGACTTTTACCCTTTCACTAGAGAAGCAGCTAGACCATTACTAAAGAGGATCCAGTCTCAGTTAATATTTTTCTGTATCAGAGAGCAGAAAAGAAGAAATGGTTCACCAATCTCAACCTGTTGCCCCTTAACATTTCTCTCCATTATGTAGAAAACCAAAAAATGTTGACTATTGAGTTTGGGATAGCTAAAGCCTAACATTACTGTCTATTTACTAATCAATAATCTTCAAGCTTCATGGCACTGCTACATTTGTTTACTCTCCTATTAAAATTAGTGATTAAGGTTAGAGTTGAGTGACCTTTGGAATTAGTGTCATATAAAAAAGTTGAACATTCTGTGTTATATTTTTGTCTCAACTCAGCAAAGTTTGATATTTTTTTCCATGGCAAACAAAGCTCCTAATGTCCTCCCTCCACAGCATACATGCATCTAGTGAATGATATTTTTGTCTTTGTTTTTTCAATAAAAGATGCAGTAATTTCTAAAATTGAATTCTCAGCATTCAGGTCCCCTTTTCTTTTTTTTCTTACTTAGTCTATCACAATTCTTTGCAGAGGCTGACAGCCAGACCACCCACTTGCTTCCAGGAGTCTTTTTTTCTGGATAAGCAATTTCACACCCTGGAAACCAAAAAAAATTTACTGAGGGCTGATGACATCATAGTGAAAGTTTGCATTTAGAAGACAGATAATAACCCTGGGAGCTCATTCCTCAGGGAAGAATGTGTCTGAATTGCATTTTACAAAATAAATCCTAAAAGATACTGCAATTTCCTATTTTAATTAAGCAGGTCGCAACATTTCAATTTATGCTCTAAACAAAATGCTCCTAATCAAGTTAAATTGAAGACAAATTAAATATTTTGACTTTTCTTAAAAATAAAAATCAGTAGACTGGCTGATTGGCTGGCATAGTTGATTCAGATTTTTCAGAAAGTTCGTTTTTAACTAGAAATTCATGCTCAGTGCAGATTACTTATTAATGTTAGTTTAAGCATGTGGTAAAAATCTCTTTATATCAGTGGTAACAATTTAGCCTATGATAAGCTTCTTTAAAATCCCTATCTAATGTCAATCAGCCAGGAGGATAAACTTTTCTATAGAAGATTTTCTTTTCTATAACATTTTATTACCCTGAAGAGACACATAGAACAGACTGCTGATGGTTGGATTCACAAAAAACCCACAAGATAAATTATTCAAACAAATACTTGCTATTTATTTTGTAATCTTATATGTAAGACTACCAACCTGACCCTACAGAATGAGTCTGAAGTATTTAGCTCCCCAACTCCTTGACTACCACTTGTGGTGCCAAACTTCCATATTAAGAGAACTGATGATCTCTTTTCCACCGTGGACAGCACATGCTGCATGTTTAGCCCTGATTCTGGCAAGAAACAGCAGGACTGCATTTCACTGCAGCTAAAGCTGCTAGTTCAGAATTTAGCTTGGCCTCACACTAAATTCTGAACCAACAGTCTCCCACATGCAAACATGCACTAAGGAAATGGTCATCCTCTGACTCTGCCTCCACCTGCAGCAATCAAATGGACTGTCACCCAAGTAACTGCCTCTCTGTGGAGACCCTCATGTGCCAATAATTTGATGAACTGAGAGGTCTGTAGGGATGGGAGTTATCCTGAAAATTTTCTCAAACTGGAAGCCACCAGAAGCAGAACCCACACCTGCTACCATGAGTTGCAATTGCCTCCAACGTTTTTTATCAACAAAATATTACACGTCTAACAGCTAGATTCTACATGGCTTTAACAAGTTAAAAAAAAGAAAGCATTTGTCCTTCTAAAATGATTTCAGTAGGTCTAATAGGCTTATTTTTATTAATTAGGGAAGTGAAGTTTGGCCCTGTTATTCATTAGCTAGAAATCTTTTCAAGCATGCTTATTTTCTTCTCATTACTTCTTTGCTGTTTACTCCTTTCCCTTACTTCGAAGTCAGCACCAGCGGGTAGCGAGTTCCTGTTATTGTCTGTTCCCATACACAAGAGTAGATGTGAATATGTGTTTTTGCTAAAGTGGCAGATTAGTGTTGCAAATGCAGCCTTATTATTCAAATGAAAAGGGCACCTCTCTGCTCAAATATTCACAGGATAAGAAATTTTTTAAGCCACCTAAAATGTGCCTATACTATATTTACTTCACTTGGGAAGAATTTCCCTGTGTAATCCCTGCAATTAGCAAGGGCTCTGCTGTTCTTAAAACATGAAAGCAAGGAATAAAGGAAAGAACTAAAACCATAGTCAATTTAGATCTCAAGACAGAAGAAAAGATTGTTTTTATTTACTACTGCATTTTCAGTCATACTATAAGAATGGTTAAGTGAAATTTTGCCTTGTACAAAATAAGAACCCAAGATCTAGACATTGGATTGCCTTTCAGTCTGCTGCTGCAGTGAAAATACAGATACTGCAGGCATCTAAACCTGACAGAAGAAATATAGCCTTTTATTCTATGTATTAAAAATTAACTGTTATTTGAACTACTTTAAACTTTAACTTTGCAAGTAAATGGCCCCCTCCTCCTTGTCAAATTATCATTTTAAATATGTGCATTGAGAAACTACATTTTCTTAGGATTTTCATTCAACTTTTACTATCAACAGCACTTTGAGTTACAGGCAGTACTATTGATTCTTTGTCCTTTCCTTTATCAGTTTTATTTATAAGATCATTATTGCATAATCTTACACATGAGGTTGTGAAGATATTTTTTCTTATCAACATCTGGGTAACTAAGCAGGGAAATGAGGAAGCAGCAGAAATTATATTTTTAGAATAAAAAACACAGTATAAAAACTGTAGTTGCAAAATCTTGTTGATTTTCTAGTCAAAATTTAATGCATATTTGTAAAGAAGAGGGAGAGAATTTACAATTTCAAAAATAAAGTATGTGTCCAATGCTCTCAAGTCGACTTTTTAAAAAAAATTACATTTCCATTTGACTTACTGAAAAACCCCAGAATATGCCCACCCTAATTTAGAATGAGATGTCTAATAACACCTCTTTATTCTTTGTTTTGCATATTAAGTTTGAGGCAGACAGACGTGCTTTTATCATCACCATTAATTCATTTGGCACTGAGCTGAGTAAAGATGACCGAGAGAAGCTGTATCCAACCTGTGGAAAACTTTACCCAGAAGGCTTACACCTGTTGGCCAATGCAGATGACTACGAGCAAGTGAAGTGTGTTGCAGAATACTATGCAGTATGTAAACTAATTTATTAAAACAAAAAGCCAATATAAAAATAGTTAATTAACATCTCCTGACATCAGCAAAATTGTTAAGAGTATACACGTAAGTTAAAAGAATTTTTGAGACAGGAAAAATATCAGCAGAGGTACTAAAGTTCCCATAAAACAGTGTATGGGATCAAAGACTTTTGATATGAAGAGATATGAGAGAAGACATTATTACATTAGTGCAGTACAAAGTTCCTCTTACAAGGATGTTTAAGTAAGAGCAAATCACATCTAGTAAATAAAACTCTTCCTACTCCATTAACTCTCCCCAAATTGAGTTTCACTTCATTGCTTCGGCCTCCAAGATTTTGGAGCATAGCCATACAGCATTTTAAACTGAGCTGACGAAACAATTAATGTCGCAGATTAGTCAAACCTGATTTATTGCCAGTATACCATAAAAATTCCCTTCTGAAACATTTTCTCAAAATCACTAATTGATTCAAAGAACTAGATGAAAATGTTAATATTGATGCAAATAGTGTTTTTATTAAAGATTAGTAATCTGCAATACTTGATCTACAAATTACCTGCTGTACTCTGTCTAACTATAATATTTAAGCTACCTCTAAATAGGTACACAAAAAATACCTGGTCTATTGCTTTTTCCACAAAAAAACTCCACAAATGTGAAGCTGTGCATCTGCTCCTGTGCATAAAGAGAACATTTTAAACATGAGTTACCATGTCAGTGAGGTATGGAGCAAGACTGTTCATGAGATGGTGGGTTATTTAGATGAATTTGGGAACCATTGTAGTAGACTTCTACTACACCACTACTTTAAGGGAAAAACAAACCAAACACACAGAGAAGGAAATTACACAGGAAACATAACACCTAAGAAATCAAGTCAAATGTATCTGCACAGGATATTCCAGGATGACAAATCAGACTAATGGATTTGGATATAATATTAATGCAGGTAAGGCAAATCCAGCTGACTACTGGAAATAAAAGGAGCAGCCATGTGATGATCAGAGTTCAGTGTTTTGGCTCCATTTAGAGCTCTGGCTCTGATGGATACTATTTGTACAAGAAGTTCAGTGTTCTCTGCCCAAAGGAGTGAAAGGTCACATGTCATTCCATAATAAGTCTCTTTTACTGCCTTCAGCAAATTAATTTAAATTGTTAGAAATGATGATAAGAAATACAAGAACAAATGTGATTTTTCTTTCTTTTGCTGATTATATGCTTTTACCTTTTGATTTATGGTGGTCTATACAGGAGGTCTTCTATACAGAAAGATTACTTAACAAAGATTAATTTACAAAGTAATGTAAGGTGTCTGTGCTGCACAGAATGCAAAACTACCTTATTTCCATGGACAGTGGTTGTCTCTGCTTTTAGGAATACAAGGCTGTGTTTGAAGGTGTAGGGAGTGGCACTGGAGAAAAGACACTGGAAGACGCATTTTTTGAACATGAGGTAAAACTTCTAGCCTTAAAATACAAAAATGAATGTTATTCACATGGAATAATAATGAAAACAAGAATGAGGTACCAGGCTTTTGATTCTACTCTACTGCTTTCTATTCAAGAACATGGATTTTTGATGGCTGTCAACATCTTGCTGAATAAAAATAGAAGAATTTACCTTTTTAAATAAAATTAATCCTATAACATTCTTCTGAAGACTCTTTACACAGCTATCATTCCTGATAACCTATCCAAAAGATATATCATAAACACCACTTAATTAAATTTCTTTTGAGTAATCTACTAGAGAAGTTATTTCACCGCTGTCTTTTATTTCCTGTAATATTGCTGTACTCTATTACCAAAATTATTCCACAGATGACATTTCAATTACACTAATACTCAAGAGATTGCTAAATATAATCATGGTTGCAAAGCTGCAAGAAGTCTTGAACATTAAAGCTACCATATAAAAATCCCATTCACCCTCCTTGATATTTTATCCTAACACTTGTTTCATCTTTTCTACAGGTAAAGCTGAATGTGCTTGCATTCAACAACCAGTTTCATTTTGGAGTATTTTATGCCTATGTGAAGTTAAAGGAACAAGAATGCAGGAATATTGTATGGATTGCTGAATGCATTTCTCAGAGACACAGAACCAAAATTAACAACTACATTCCAATTTTCTAAATCTGATAATCTATAATGCTTGAAAAGATATTTCATAGAAAAGAAGAAAAATCTTATTTCAAATATTAACTCTTATCAGATGTTTTAAATTGTATTAATGAGCCTACTTAAATACATCACTGTAGGAAAAAAAGTAATGCAATTAGAGATATGAGTACTTCATAAGGAAATACTAATAGGTTTAATCAATTTGTTGGTAGATTTGTTCCCCACTGTGCCTATTTTAATTTAATTGATCAATAAAAACCTCCTGCAATGTCTTACATATATACTCTTTCTCTTTTGTGGAACCAAAATTTGTATAAATGACATTTGAAAAGCTCTTTAATGGCTTTTTTTTTTTTAATTAATGTTTTTCTCAAAGGGCAAATTAAACCACTACTTCTAGCTCACAGGGTCTTTCTCATGGCATACAGATGGTATGAAGGACTTAATACACAAATAAGAGAGAAACAAGTCTGAAGGGGAAGCTTCCTGATCTTAACTGTGATGCCTCTCTGCAACTAAATGTAAATAAGTAACTATAGTATCACTAAAATGTTTTTATTTCTTCCTTTACGATCAAATGAGGAGCACCCTACGTGTCAAACAATGGGGGCCTGATCTAGTCCACAGCAATAAAAATATCCCCTCCCAGCACACCTAAGAATTTTCTTTATGAATTCACTGGAGAAGATTATGAAACATGAATGAAAATGCCAACAAAGTCTGTATCAGTTTTACATCAGACACAAACAACACCAGCTCTGAGCTATTTGAGGACTGGCTAGGATCAGTAACTAAAAATAGAGGGAACAGTTGAAGCCAGATTGTAGCAGGACAAGATTAATTCTGCTGAAGAAAAAGGGAGGATTTTGAAAGCTTTATCGACATTCTGCCTTCCTACTCTATTCGAAGAATTTGCCCTTTTATCTTTCAAACAGGTCATACCTTGATTTTCTGCATGACTTCCCAGTTTCAGGCTGCACAACAGCAAATCTCACTCTTCAGCTGGCTGTTCCTCCAGTAAATATGATACAGAAATACAATCCATTTCCTGCTGAGTAGACATAAAAAATTATATCTGATGTCAACACCTCAGAATTATGAAAAACATTCAGGCATCATCATCTTAAAAACTGAGTTATAATATAGCTCTCTCTATAATATGTAAATGTGCACATGCATTCATACATAAAAAGTAATAAACTTTGTGGGTTTTTTATAAAACCATACTTCTTGAACTGCAAATAACACCAAAGGGCCATATCCCAGAACATTCTATACTCATTTAATGCAGAATTGAGATGATTTTATTACTTTGTTTTATTGTGAGTACCAGACAACCTTATATTATTACTTTAAAAAATATTTTCATAGGTTAATTCAGAAATAATTTAGTATGAATTTAGAAAAATTGACTAAAAATTAATAAGTGTATAAGACAAGAATACAAGTCTTATTTCTATATTAAGGCATATATCTTTAGTAGATCCAGCAATTCAGAAAAAAATAAAAAGAAACAAAAAAAAGGAATATATTTCCGAGTCTAATCTGTGATCAGTGCTTTCATATACAACAAACTGTCTCACAAACTACTTCACAAACTGCAATGAAGAAAGAAATAGAAAACATTGCCACAAATTTATATATTTTTCTATATTTGCATTAAAATTACATGAAATTCTATATATGCATTTAAAAAAAATGTTGGGAGCAGAGGAATAACAAAGTCAACTGGTCTGGGACACAGAAACTTAGTTAATGCAATTCAGCACAGTGCATGAATACTTTTTCTGTTCTGATAAATCAGGCCTCCTTCCTCGAACAAAACAAATGAGCTGACTTTCTGCCAAGAATTTTCTGAAGTGATTTGAAGGGGAAAGAATCTGCTCTCCACCCTAAATCATTCTGTGCCAGGGAAGATATGCAGCTGCTGTTGCTACAGTCTGGATAGTGTTGGCTCAGAAAGAAGTGAGCAGAAATTGCAGCTTTCATGACTGTGTTGTCAGCAGAACTGGTCTTTAGACTATGGAAAGGACAGCATCAGTTTTGATTGATGCTTTTTTCAAAACAAATCTCTAGATATTTGCCAAATGAAGACAGCATGTAATAGACCTCAATTATATTTAATTCAAGGACAAGCAAGCTAGGACTTTAAACTTTTAACTCCTCAAAATTTATCTTTTTCTATAAACAATATATTCTACATTATGCCTTCTTAGTAAAATGGTTTTCATGCTGGTGTATATATGAATATAAATCCATAGACCTATAAATCTATAAATATAGATATGTAAAATAGAATCATAGAGTTTTCTGATTTGGAAGGAACCCAATATAAAGGGGATTTAAAGGCCATATATCATCTCCATCAAGACCTTATAGTGGGAGTTCTGATCATAGGATCACTACAAAGAGCATCATTAACTTCTTGTTGGAAATGTCAACCTATAACATAGGGGAACAGGAAGCAGCCACTTTTCATCTTTTCCCTTTCACCTCTCAACAAGAACTTGTGTTCACACTCTTTAATGGTTAAGCCTATCCAGTGAAATTTGTTCAGTATGATTATGGTGACTATGCCCCTTGGACTGCATCTTTCATGAGAGATGGAGAACAAGTTCCTGGTGGGCTTTGAGAGCTGTGAATCTTTCCTTCCCATCTTTGCCTGAGCTGTAGCTCCAGCTTGATGTGCTTGCCATGTGCTCACAAACAGCTGGGCAGTACAGAACTGTGGATGCACCGGGCTGTGGTGTCCCAAGCACTTCCCAGGCCCAATCCCTCCTTCCAGCATGAATTACTGTGTTAGGTGCCTTTGCTAAGAAATGAAGATTTATAGGATGAATCATATCAGCATGTGGTCATAAGATTTTCTCTGGACTCACAGACAGCTGACAATAGTAGAATCTCTTGTTCTGGTTCTGTAAATTCCAGCATGAATTTCAGAAAACACTAAAAACAATCCAGAGACAGCTGGTCAGTGTTTGGATTTGCATCACATTTATAAAGCTATTACGGTGAATATTACCATAATAATTTAAACAAGAAAAAAGGTCAAATCCATTGATTTGCTGGACAGCTAGATTGATTTACTGAGGAATGTGGAATAAAAATAATGGAAAAAACAAGTGATAAATGGCAATAATATCTACCAGGCAGTTAAAACAGTTTACATGACAAAAAATATCTTCTCAAACAAACAGAAATTCATTCAATATGTTGGAATGCCTCCCAAATTACAAAGGAAAAATAAAAATGTGATTCAAGAAATAAAAAGACAAAGCTCTCAAAGGGAAAAATTTTATGTTTATGGCATAAAATAAAATATGAGAAATATTTGACTATTAGGAATCCATATTCTACAATTATTTTAAGCATTACTTAAGAAAAATATATTCTCTGGAAGTTAATTACATATTCTAACTTGCTACTTATAAAATGTAGCAGCAAATCAGACTGCCTGAAAAGGAACAGGTAGAACTTTCAAGGTCATTGATAAGATAATAGCTGCATATTTTTTCCAATCCAGAAAAGGTACACATTCTTATGTAATTAATATTATATTGAAAATGTAAATACTCTTTTTTCTTTGTGTCTTGTCTCTGTCTCTCTGCGAGCCTCTCAGGAACCCTGGGCCAGTCCCGAGTCGGCAGACACCGGGGAGGGCAGCCCCGACACGGCCAACAGTGGGGAGACACTCACTGTGTGTGCCCCGAGGGTGCTGAGGGCACCTGGGCTGGCGGGGAGACACTCTCTGTGCCCCGAGGGTACTGAGGGCACCTGGGCTGGCAGGGAGACACTCTCTGTGTGTGCCCCAAGGGTGCTGAGGGCACCTGGGCTGGGGGGAGACACTCACTGTGTGTGCCCCAAGGGTGCTGAGGGCACCTGGGCTGGGGGGAGACACTCACTGTGTGTGTGCCCCGAGGGTGCTGAGGGCACCTGGGCTGGCAGGGAGACACTCTCTGTGCCCCGAGGGTGCTGAGGGCACCTGGGCTGGCAGGGAGACACTCTCTGTGTGTGCCCCGAGGGTGCTGAGGGCACCTGGGCTGGCAGGGAGACACTCTCTGTGTGCCCCGAGGGTGCTGAGGGCACCTGGGCTGGCAGGGAGACACTCTCTGTGCCCCGAGGGTGCTGAGGGCACCTGGGCTGGCAGCGGGGAGACACTCACTGTGTGTGTGCCCCGAGGGTGCTGAGGGCACCTGGGCTGGCAGGGAGACACTCTCTGTGCCCCGAGGGTGCTGAGGGCACCTGGGCTGGCAGCGGGGAGACACTCTCTGTGTGTGCCCCGAGGGTGCTGAGGGCACCTGGGCTGGCAGGGAGACACTCTCTGTGTGCCCCGAGGGTGCTGAGGGCACCTGGGCTGACAGCAGGGAGACACTCTCTGTGTGTGCCCCGAGGGTGCTGAGGGCACCTGGGCTGACAGCAGGGAGACACTCTCTGTGTGTGCCCCGAGGGTGCTGAGGGCACCTGGGCTGACAGCAGGGAGACACTCTCTGTGTGTGCCCCGAGGGTGCTGAGGGCACCTGGGCTGGCAGCGGGGAGACACTCTCTGTGCCCCGAGGGTGCTGAGGGCACCTGGGCTGGCAGGGAGACACTCTCTGTGTGTGCCCCGAGGGTGCTGAAGGCACCTGGGCTGGCAGGGAGACACTCTCTGTGTGTGCCCCGAGGGTACTGAGGGCACCTGGGCTGACAGCAGGGAGACACTCTCTGTGTGTGCCCCGAGGGTGCTGAGGGCACCTGGGCTGGTCGCCTTTGCTGCAGAAGAGACACCAGAGACATCGGTAGAAGAGAAAGGGCCGACTCTTAGCAGGGGTTAATCCAAGGTTTTATTAGGAGTCCCAAAGGAGCTCCTGCACCTCAGGGGGCCTCCTGCTGAGAGCCCCGGGAGATGTGCCAAGGTTACATTTAAAGGGAGGTGGAAACCAAAAGTAGATAACATTTTACCAACCAATAAGTGACCCTAAGGGATGGGTACTGGGGGATGGACATTTAGGACAGTGTATGGGGCAAGGCTTGGGGGGCTGACCCCTGGCCTCTGGCTGATCACTCAACGACCTTGACCGAAACTTCTGGATGGAGGGGATGGGATGCTGAGTGATTGACAGAGAGCCAGGGTGGGGGTTTGGGGATGATCTCATCCCGGGAGAGGGATAACACAGGTAAAGGGAGGGGAGTACAGTCTGGGATAAACCATTTGGGAAAAATATGGGGATACAAAACAAAACTACTTCAAAATATTACAAAGTATAAAAACACACTACAACATCGTCTCACTACTTTCTGAAAGTTCTGCTTTGCAAACAATGCATGTACACACACACACACACACACATGCACGCATGTGTCAATTACAGAATTTTCTACTGAGTCACATATCTGCTGTAAACTGAGAGAGCAACCATTGGGTAAATCAATGTAGAACAATGTAGAAGTTGTTCCTTCACAACACCTCTTTTTGCCAGTTAAAATTTGAAAAACAATTAAAATATTTGAAAGATTTGTAATAAGTTCATTGAGGCCAAATAAAGCAAACTCTTTTTGCATCTTCAACTAAACTAATTTAAACCATTTTCACCACACCATAAATCACAAGAGGCAAATGAGAGCATTCAAATAATTACAAGCCTATTGGACCTATGAATTTAGGCTCATGAAAATTCTTTATACATACAATGACACTTCAACCAAGTTCAATTGAACCCCATACTGCTGTTGCTTTCAACCCCTGACTATTAACCAAAAAACTCAAACAAACTTGAGAATGGCAGAATTTGAAGACAAAAGCTGTCCTTTATCTGGACAAACCAAGAAACATAAAAAAGGAGGTCACATATTCTCTGTCCTCAGTAGGGTAATTAAAAAATTCAAAAGGTTGAAATCATACTTTTAAAAATCTTTCCCCTCAACCAGACCTTTGCCAGAAATGGCTTCATGAAGTGTGTGTATGTGTATATATATATTTAGACAGGATGGAACCATCATAACTGTTACAAAGCCAAAACCTGAGTATTTTGTCTATCATATGTTACATAAAGAGGGAGTACTAAAATTTTTGGAAATGTCCAGAAGCCCAGGGAGCCAAAATAAAACAGATGAAGTTTATTTATAGCAAATACTAGGACTCTCATGGATGTACAAAGACCACAAACAAATTCCAAATTAGTCTAAATAGTATGTTGTAAAACATGTAAAAATATATATAAAATTGTTCAATGTCTCAAAAAAACCCCCAAACAAATAAAGGACTTAACAAAAGCATCTAACTACATACAGCAAAAGCTACTGTAAGTAATAGTCCTGTGGGAATAAATGACAATGCTCCAATTGAATTCAGTGGGAGGAGAAGGGAGGTTAGAGCCTCCAGGAAGGTAAATGGCTTTACGGTTTATGTGAAAAACCCGAATCTGTCCTTCAAACTTCTCAGTGTCCTGCAGCAGCCAGGATGCTGTGACAAATATTGTGCCAGGTAGTAACCAGCATGATCACTGTGCCCAGCACAGGTCACAGCAGACTGAGCAGCTGACTGAAAAAGATAACATTTTCTCAGAACCCTTAGATGAATTAATGTTGATGACTCCTCATTGGCAGGAGACAGTAGCTGAGCAGTTTTGCAAACATTATTAGCACCGCTTGCCTCTCTGTCTATGGTCTACAATAGAGTGCTTCTGAGCGAGTGAACTTCAGTTCAGATCCAGAGGTTTGATCATCTGACTAATTAAAAAGACCTATTTAATTTAGTTTATGGGATCCAGCTGCGTGTACACTCCTCATTTTGCTCAAATAAACATGCAGAAACCAAACAGGGAAAGCCACTGAAGCCAGGGAAAGCCACTGCTTTTAAAGTGCTACTAAAAGCAACTGCCTAAAATAATGTCATGACTTCCATATCAAAGTCTTATTTCTGTCATTCTAAAGGAAAGAGTCTGTCATTTAAAGGTGTGAGCTTTAATATTTTTCTCTTAAAACCAGCAGTAACAGTTTACAACCTCCACCATGGCAGCAAGGCTGTCACTCTGAATGTTGTCATAACACTGTAACTTTTTTCTTTTACAGTTTTTAGATCAGTCCTTGCTATTGAATCATGATAAATGATACAGTTTGTAATTTCATCTCTCAGGATTTGCCCTCACCAGAGCACGAGCCAAGTCTTGCACTAAAACAAACCCTTGCCAAAGGTATTAACTCACAAATCAAAATGCCAGCCTTTCCAATCAGTCCTACTCATTCTAATCCCATGTGCCCTACATGCTATTTTATCTAAGTGTCTTGCAAATCAAGTGTTTCATTGCACAAGGCTTTGAAAAGTGTTCAAGGGCCAGACCTTGAACAAACATTCCACCTAGATGTCCAGTCTTATTTTTGAAGTGGGCAGTGCCATATTTCTTGGATTAAATTTAAAAAAAAAATTACTAAAACAGATCATAGTCATTTATTTAAAAAACACCACATTTCACACACTGTGAACTCTACAGCCCTGAACTCTCCTATAGATTTGAGACCTGGCATGGAAAACAGGAAGAGGAAAAACAGAAGCAGTGAACAGGAAATCAAGAAACTAGAAAGTTCTTTCTTATCCTTATTGCTTAGGATACAAGTTGCTATATTTCATATCCACTGAAGTACTTTATGGATGGCATTTGTATTTTTAGGGGTGGGATATTTATACATCTGCTAACTTCTTAAGGACTGCATACAGGATTGATCTCAGAAGCTCCTTTAGAATTCCCTAGGACTTTCAACTCCAAAAGAAAATCACTGCTATGAGAAATTCCAAATTGTTCTTAAATATCACCCAAAGAATGGAATCACACAGTATTTGTTCCTGCAGAGGACTTACACAGCACACATCACCTGGCAATCTGTCTTTCTATGGCAGTACAGGCAGCGGATTACCATTTTATGAAAAATAAGACTACTTTTTTTAATGGCAGCTCAGAACAATGCAGCTGCCTCAATACACAGATCTGGTTTAATATCCCAAAGTATTTTTGAGCAAAACCCCTATTGCTGAAGAGTTTACTGCAATTAGTTGTAACTATGGCTATACGCTCTGGACAGGGTGGGAACAGGAGTTTAAAATAGTGGCAGCAACCACAAAGGTACAGGATCGATACATGTACAGACTTAATCAGCATTACCTTAATCATGGTTAGATCAGCTTTAGCTGGCTGCTGCTTTTGTTCAAATGTTGATATTGATAATATGGGGAATGAACCATCTGAGCAGAATGATAGAGGACAAAGTTGACCCAGATCTCTGCCTTCTTTCAGGTTTTAGCTATTGCAAGATTTTTTCTTCTACTTCGCTTTGAGCTCTTAGGGAATAAAAGTTATAACCCAGTTCCTCATAAACAATGAGCCTCTGAAATGCTGCAGACAAAACTTATTTACCAAACAATACTCACTTGTATTCAAATGAAGTGATAGCAATTGGAATGTAGACACTTTCAAATATGTTCTACTCCTCTATTTCACTAAAAAAATAGTTGAGATAAGTAAGAAATAGTTGAGATAAGTAAGTATGTAGGTATGTTTCAATTTGTATTGTAATGCCTATAGGTCATAACCAAGATAATGAGTCCCTTCACCCACTATCAGAGCACACAAAGTAAGAGCTAGAACTGTCAGGTACACTTCACAGGGTGCCAATACATTAATAGGTACTGTGTGGACAGCTTAAGCAAATCAAAATGTGTCCTGCACTCAAATGAGCAAAGAGACACATCGCTGATCAACAGCAAAAGCTCAGAGGACAGCTACTATTCTTCTCAGGAGTATAAGTGGGCTATCCAGTTTTGGACAGAAGGCTGCTCCTAGGTGTAAATGCCAACAACTGCATTAACTTATCAATTAAATCCCTCAGCAGGGAGATCTTGGGGTTGGTCTGTGCTGCCAGTGCCACTTCTTTATCTATAGCCAATAGCAAACAAGCTGAAATAGCTTTGGCTGTCTGATGAACAACCCAAGCTCAATGAGGTGTCCTAACCAGCATAAGTCAGAGGTATGAACTTGCAAGCCTGAGACATTGGAAACCAGATGAAAGTGAGCCCTGAAACCAATGCACTTTAGGTCCCTAGAATTTCTGCAAGTGCACACAGTGACTCTGCATGACAGGAAACAACTTGAAGTTGCACCAGTTCCTGCTTTTAAGTGAGTTTAAGCAACTTATTCACTAATTTGTTCAGACTAAGACAATACTAGGCAAAAGGCAGAAATCCTGGAAGATAATTGGAAATTTCTAAAGTGAAATGACAGGTGAGTTTAGATATTTTGAAGAGTCAGAGGCAGAACAAGGCTTGTTTGGAGCAATTTTAGATTCATGTGCTGCAAGCATGACAGAGTTATGTTTTCAGTGCCAAAGTCCTAATTGGTTTAAGACCTATAAACAAAACAGAGTGGAAAAATATTAACATATTAGTGCTGGTGGATCAAAGAACAGAGAGATTTCCCAAGGCCACTTTGGGAAGAAACAAGAACTGAGTGCCCATTTCTCAAGTCTTAGCTCAGCATTTCTATCATGAGGTTCTTTTCAAAAGACTTATTTCCCAACAAACCTTACCAATAATGAATAGTCCAACCCCCCCACTGAGAGTAGGTCAAATTATCATCAAAGATAACTACCCTGAACAGACTCTGTTTTTTCTTTTGCTGTGCTCAACTACCTAAACAAGCTGAGCCCCTCCTTGTAGATCATATTTTCTAGATGTCTGATAAAATCTGTTTGTTTGCTCTGGACCCCTTCCAATTAGTACACATCTTCTGAAGTGCACCAATTAAGATTAGTTTTGGGCACAGCACCAGGCACATTAATGAGAATGATGATTATTAAAAACTCTCTCAAACATTTCAGTTTGTGCATTTACAATGTACACAAATAAGCAGAAGGAAAAATAAATAAAACCTTTTGGAACTTTAATTCTCCCTAAAGAGTTCTGTCACCTACTCAAGGATTCTGGTAAACAAGGTCAGATCATTACTCAGACAGTATTTGAAGTTACAGAAAGAACAAATAACTGACATATTTTGGCAAAGTCCCACAGCAACCAGAATGGGGACAACAATCTAATTCCACTAAAAGAAAAACAGTTAGACAGTCTGTCTCTATGGAATTAGAAATTCAGAAATATATAGATGATACCAAAACCTGTCATAAACCTGGAAAATTAAAATTACCTAATCTAATGGTACCAGTTCAAAGGTGTCTAACTTTATAGTAGTATTTCTTGAAGACAACACTGTATTTGTCTCAAGTAAAGCATCTGAATTTGAGCAAAAACATGAAGCTGTTTTTCAGGAGGAATCTGGTACTGTATACAAGGGTAATGCTGCAATAGGATGATTTTTACAAGATAAGGAGTAGTGCAGACCGAGTCATATTTTGTCCAAATGTGTTTGGGTGCAGTTTGTCCTTGGCTAATAAAAATGATGCTCACACTCAGACCAAAGACTATCTCTAACACAGTAATTTAGGAATCCTAATAGAACTAATGCCAAAATTTAGGAAAAATAATTTATCAGTTCCCTGTTAATAGGATCCACCAACTTAATACAGGTTTTGACAGTTCAAAATGGTCATGTTTACATTTATGGTGCAGGATACAGTCGCACTCTTGCCTGGCACAGTCAGGCATGTTCTTCTATTCTGAAGATAAAAAAAAAACCCTCAGCAGTGAAGGGATCATGTTTCAGAACAAGGCAAGACATCAATAAAGTTATTGCTAAGCTGGAAAATACCTTGTTCTGTGGCAAATACAATTTTCTGTCAAGATGAAACTTGTGAAGCAAAAGCTGAAACATTATTTGTCTTCCTAAAGAAATAGCAAAGGCTGTTTACCTCCTCCCTACAAAGGATATTCAGATATCCATGGCCTACACAAAGACATGAGCTTTCATTATCAATAAGAACAAATACATTCGGGGTTGTTTTTTGCCACACTAATACAATAATGTGTTCCCACTTTCTTTCAGGCTGCAAGCCACATGAAGTTAATTAACAACCTGTTTCCAAGCTGTAAGTGGGAACAATAGAAAATTAAATTTATCCTAATTTGGGCCCTTTCTGTCTCAAAGAGACCACTGGGTAAAAGCAAACTTAGAAACGTATGCAACTCATGGAAACACTTGATGTATTTCAACTTAATTAATCTTTCTGGCTTTGAAAGCCCTGTTGGCTTTTGAAAGCTAGATGCTCAGGAATTATACTACCTTGTCAGAGAGGACTACATTAGTAAGGAAAAGCACTCTGGGAAAAGCACAGAAAGAAAAAAAAAATGGAATAAACTAATTTTGTGTTAAAAGAGTAATTAAAAAAACAACCCAAGATGCCATCACTGCACATCTTGGTATTTACTTACAGAAGTCTTCATAAAATTGTCAACATTTTATACCATCAAGTGGATTACATACATCACAGAAACTGCAACCAGTCAGTTTACTGGCCAGGTTTAAGTCAGTTCTTTTCCTCAATATGTGAAGGACTGAACTCAGTGGAAAAACTCCCTACACACTGACTTTGCCTGATCCTCTTTATATTTGTACTGCAATCTCCTAACAGTGATTTTCAGAAGTTGGTGGTTTGTTTTGTTTTGCTCTCTTTTGATTTTAATTATGAGAGAAAAACAATAACAACAACAATTTGTTGTTGAATTTTATATGGCAGATTTTGCATTAAACCACACAGAAAAACAATGTATTATTAAACTGAAGTAGACATTTCAGGCCAGGAGTACAGGAAAACAGCTCTTTCACAATCAAAGTACTGACAATGCTTAAGGCCAGAAGAGATTTTAATAACCGCCCATGATGGGACAAAGAGTCAATTCCACTATCTAATTATTTAAAAAATTAAGCTCCTTCACAAAGATCATTTGACTTGACTCTTCTGATTGAAGTCTGTCCAGCTTTGTCAGTTATGTTTGTTGCAATAAAAAAAAATCACATTGGCTGCAACTCAGTTTTGTTACCAATTATTTGTGTGCAGGTATTTCAGTATATTAAAAATGACAGTGAAACTTTAGAATCCATATATATCTACATATATATAAAATTTATGCTAGAACTGTATGTTCAAGATTTGCTTTTTGAAAGAAAATGCTTTCTCATTTCCATTAGAATGTAATTCAGATTGACTGAAAATGCAATTACAAGTTCTTAGTTGTTGTCCAAGTCTTGTGTTTGCTGTTTGGCCACTGTCAGTGCAGCAGGCGCAGCTGCTGAAAAATAAAAGTGATACCTTGGAAACAACAAAGGCTAAGCATGTGGATCACTCTTATGCATAACACTTCAGGGGAAAAATCCAATTCTGCTCCTGCCTAGAGGGTAATATAATGGTACAAGGATAGATTTCCATATCTTTGCAGAAAGCCCAAACCATTGTTTGGTATAAGCGAACTATTTCAGAATAATGTTTCAATTATCTCTGCCTCAGAAGGGATATTATTTTGCAGAAATATACACACTTTCTTCAGCTTTTTTTACCATTTCTCTTTCAAATAGTGTCTGGTCTCAAACCTTCAGGAGTGTACAAAATGACTCAGATTCAAGGTGACTTACCATTTAAAAAATTACATATCCAAAATCATTTGAGTTCTCTCTTTGTTACTACATTAATATTTTATCCCTCCCATTTCATTGAGTTCCACTTTTGTTAGCTTTTCAAAACTAATTTTCTTTGCATTTTCTTTCATAAAATAAATAAGAAAATAAACTAGTATACCAAGAAAAATAACAAAATTGTTCTGTGGCTTTTCTCAATATGGCAAGACTAGCATGCTCCTTAACAAAGTTAATGTGCTACATCTTGGGAAAGAGGAGAGAAAATAAAATACTTATATTTGAGAAAGGTAAGTTAACTCTCTCTTCTCAAATCTAGTTTTTATTCATAATAAAATCTTTGTCATTAGGGAACTTGCTAACTCACATTTTCATATTATTATAAATATTCAGAACAAGTTGAAATGTTTTAGCACTTTCAAATAAACTGTTATTTTACCTAAAGTATCTAGGAACTTCACTGGATATTGCTGGAAACCCATTTTTTAATATTGTTCTGACTTAAATAGAATAATCAACTCTGTGAAGAGAACAATACCAGTCAAAATACCTTTCTTCCCTAGTATTTTTTTGGAAACAGGGATGAAAATGAGTCATGTTTTTGAGGTTCCAAAATTTTTTTGTAGGTAAAATTGTTTTTAAATTTAAAAAATTCCATGCAAACACTACTCCATCTAGTTAATAATTTCTTCCTGAATATCAAAGCAGTATTTTCTTTAAATTCTAGAGAGGAAAAATAACACACCTGAAAAAGAACTATACTAACTTCATTGTTGTACGTTACATATTGTTTATCCCTCAGGAAGAGCTGGAATTGTCAGCAGGAATAATAATGACAATGATAACAATAATGGTTATAATGATACCAATTTATAATACATTAATATTCCGATTCTATAATTTAAAAAATCCATTGTCCATCACCTTTCTCCTTTCAACACTGCTTTCATTTCTCTCTCACCTACAATCCACTGAAGGTAAGAAAACTGATACACAGTACTATTTTATGAAAATAGGAACAATCCCAGAGGCCATATTCATAAAGGAGATGTTTTGTGCACAGTCAGTTCTGTAATTCACTCAGTACTTGGTAGAAAGCCAAAGGAGAGTCCTACAGTTCACACACAGAGATGTGCAAGACAGGACTCAGCCTTTAAAAACACAACTGATCTATCTGAGCATACCTCCCACATATATCTTCCACATACCCACATATATTTTCCACATACCTTTGCCTGTAGGAATCTCTGCACGAGGAAATTCAGAACTAAGCCTCTTCTTCAAGGTCTTACCTCAGACAGAGAAATAACTATGGAAAACCCTGTGTTTTCTAAACTAAAATTCATGGGCTTTTACTCATGGCAAAAGCTCATTTCCCTCTGCAATACATCAAACAGCTGAACAGGAAATACAGACCTCAACATAGCTGCATTACATGTGATATTGCCAATATTTTAGTGACCATGTCACAAACTGGCCCACCAAAGCAACAGATGTAATCTAATTGAAGGCAGAAGACAAAAAAGAGCACAAAAGCAGCTCTACTTCAAACATGTCTTTTGTCACTCCATCAGATTTGTGCTAAAAAATTTACGTGTTAAGCTGAATGTGCAGTATGTAGGAGAAAAAAGAAATGCATTTTTAAAGGCTTTTAAAGAGCAGCAGTACACTGATTTCTACAGTAAACATTGAAATGTTCTGTATTAATATTTAATTGGTTAAAACTCTCCTGTATAAGTCATAAGAAGAATGAAGTTTTAAAAACAACAATTTAAAAATATTATGACTCCTATCTATGCCTAAAAGATTTTACATTTACATAAGTATAAATTTTATATCTTATTTTAAAACATACAACATGCACAAATTGCAAGTGAGATTTCAAGAGTGATCTGGGGACAAGGTGTCCCAGAGGCATTAAAAGAGAATAATAAGGAAATCAAAAGTGGCAGAGTTAAACATTTCCTAGTTTATTCCCATTATCAGTTTAAGCAGTCATGGAAGGAATGGTTTACCAAGATTGCCATGTACTACCAAGGAGGTGCATTGATCTAAAACTGAAATGCATTTAACTGCATTAAACGCTGGGATTACTCATAAAGAAACAAACAGTACTGTACTGTAAATACCTGACAAAAAAAGGACTTTCCCAAGCTGTTAAAACACACGCATGAATTTATAAGTCTATTTTATTACTAGTATGCATACAATACTGTAGTCTAATTCTTATGTCCAGCTGAGAAATAGAAGAGGGGGTTTTCAGAGACAAAAAAAAAGTTCTAAGGCTTGACAAACAAAAAAAAGCTTGCAGGTAAGAATCCAAGAAAGATCAGAAAGGCAGGTCAGGAGAAAGCTGAGGTTCGAGACCTTTGTTTTTCCTTAGAATAAAAGAAAGTCATGGCAGGAGTTCAGCACAGAAGTTCAATAAGCACATAGTCTATATTAAAGGGAGAGAGAGCTCTCAGCTCTTAAACAAGCATGAACACTAGACAAACCACTGCAATGTTAAGAGAAAGAATATATGGCTAAGTCTAAGAAAATACAAATTTGAAGATTTTAATTTCTTAGTTTTTCTGATTAATTCTCAGAGAAGGTTCAACAAAAGACAAAAACAATTTGCAACTCAAACTGATGGCTGACTGGTTCACTTAGGCCATGCTCTGACAAAGGACAAACACAAATTACATTCACTTGATCATTTTCAGTTATGCAACCTAAATAGGGCAATAAAGGAAAAAGGACATAAGGTTTCTTACAACAACCAAAACCTTGATTCTCTGACTGTGATCTCTAGACCGCTACATTTCTCAACATTTTCAACTGAAGGATCACTTAACCTCTGGAAGCAAAACAAATTCAAAAGCCATCCTGTGCTTACTGTGCCAAAGTACTCACAATGGCCATCTTTTAGAGACAAAAAAAATAAAGGTTAAAAAATTAACCTTATTTTCATTCTCCTCTTCCCTTCTGCTTCTATATATGAAAGAATATGGCTGTGCAGGAATGTCTGGTTTTGACTTGCTTTTTGAGCTCCCTTTTGATTTTTATTGACCATCAATTACCCACAGACTATGGGCTGCATAGCATTGCTTTAGGTAGTGCTGCAATTAAATCACATCACCCAGTGAGCACTGGAACTAATGAAGCTTGGTCTCTTAAAGATTTGTTTTTCATGGTTGATTGACTTTGGTGCCTAAGAATGCAAACTCCAACTAAAGTCTTCTCTTATGGTAGGCATTTATAAGGGCTGCCTGGTTTATTGTTTACTCTCTCCTTACTCCCCATTCTCCAGCGGTTAATAGTGTGCAATTTAATGATGTAGCTTTTCCTTTGTCTGCAGGCCTTCCAGGGAACATTTACAGAAGCTTTCTACTATACTCTGCCATCTATTTTCTCAAGGAAAATGAATTTATCAGATTTACTAGACATGTTTGAAGTTGGCCTGTGAACTCAAAAAAGTTATTATGGAGATTTAAGGGTAATTGCACAGACTTGGTAAACATGCATCTTCCTTCCATGTGAATTGAGGATAAAATAACTTGCCATACTCTGATTTTTTTTTCCAAAACTCACTGAAAATTTATTGGTGAGAAAAAATACAAAATATTGCCACTGGAATATGAACAGAATAAACAAAACTATTTGTCTTCCCTTATTTAAATGCCCTCCCCATAACTCATGCCTTCTAAACAACCCTATTCTCTTCCATTCTCCACCTCATGGTGAGCTGCTGTGCTCCACACCCTTCTGTGACTTACCACTTCCACTGGGATTGGAGTCCCTTTTTCTCCATTACCTGTCTCTGTACTCATCTCAGGCACCTAAGCCACATTCAGCTTACTCAATATTTGTGCTCAACCTCAGCCCCACTTCCAAGTCAGGAGGGCAGGCTTACTTCAAAAAAGTAACCCAGTACACAACAAGAGACTTCCAACAGTGGCTCAACACTTATCCGCTATAATTTCAAGACAGAAGTGAATTTCCATTAATACATTTCACGCTATTGTCATTGGGAAAACAGTACTTGATTAAAAGATAATTATATTTTAGTTGTTTTTCAAATACATTACAATGTACTGACATAAAATCTAAGGTTTCTGATTTTGGAGAAGACTGTGCAGGACCAGACTTAAAGGAAATTACAACACAATCTCATTAGAATATAAAATGAGATGTATTGGTTTGTAAATTTCCCCCCACCCCCCAAAATAAATCTAACACTCTGTGCTGCTAAGAGATGGCACAGAAACAACAACCCTTTGACTAGTTATTTTCATAGTTTTTTAGGATTTGGCACATCAACCTCTAGACTTACAAGAAAAAAGCAATACATTGATTGCTGATTCACTGATGTCTCAATGATGATTAACAGATCTGAAAAGATGACAATATCAAGGTATTGAAATAACCTGTATTTAAATAACTGTATTTGTGAATACATTTTGGAAGACATTTTTGTACACAAAAAAATACAACTTTTAGAACTGTAGATGAAAATCAATGAGTTTTAACCCCTCAATAATTAATTAATTCCTTTAAAAGTTTAAAACTTTTGAATTAACAATTTTTAGTCTTGGAAAAAGGTGTAGGGAGAAGAATCTCCTTTTAATTCCAAATTTGTAGACAAAGAAACTAATATTGCCTAAATCCAGAGGCAAGAAATTTTACTGATTCATACTAACTGGAGTCAAGTCTTTGCAATTTTTCATTTTAATTTCTCCACAATACTGCTTTAAAGACTTACTCATTTTAATGCAATCAGACAGCAAATTATTGTGAGGAATCAGGTTAAATTAAGTGTATCCAAGGTGATTACTGTAATGCATTATTTACACTACCACATATACAAAACCCCTTATATTACAAACTTGAACATGATTGTGCCAAATATTGCACACATAATAGCAGAATGCATATCTCACACCTTAAATGAGAAGAAACCTCTGTCAGATGGAAGGAAATAAATAAATTGGACTAAATAATTGGATGGTGCAGAAATCAAGTTCCTTAACCATTGTGAAACTGGTGACTTTTAATTATACACAGTAAAAAGTGACTAAAGTAGGATTGTACTCTAAATGCAACATCAAAAAAAACACATAACAACATAGGGACAAACCCTTATCCCTTACTTACCATATAAATAAGATATTTTGTAAGGCCAATATATGTTTATGGTATAATATTACAGACACAAGCATGTGTATAAGTCAAACATACACATAACTATACTCACTCTGCTTTCAGAACATAACAACCATGGAATCTGGGAGAGCAATATGAGAAGACTGACAGAATGCCAAAAATGCAGACATTCAGTTGTTATAGGGAGTGTTTATTGTCCTGGAACAGGAGCCAATATTGTGCATTGAAAAACCATTGCTTAAAATGTCTGAACACTGTTGGGAAGCAGGACCAGAAACTAAAACTTCCCAGCTGTTCTAGCTCATGTTCCCTAGCTGCAGAGTTGTCCAGCATTACTCTGCTGCACTACTTCAGTGGGACTCTGCAAAGCTCCATAAAGCTGGCACAGGAATGATAATCCTGGTCCCAAATGAGACAGCACTAATTGGTCACAGCCTGACTTGAAAAAAGAGATTTAGTTTGAGTTTAGGAGGGCACAGAACACAGATTGTTTTAGGTTCTGAGTTCTCCAACCATGGCACTCTAATGCTGGGTGATCACTGCTACCATGTTTCTCCCTGCTTCTGCCCTCACTGTAACTTCTGTACTCTGTATTGATTCTGACAGCTTTAACCACACTTCCCTGATTCACCCTTCCACAGATCTTAGGTGACATATTACCCACCACCTGGACCCCAAACAAATTAGGCATAAGCCAAGTAGTAATTTTTTTACTGCAATGATCAGATGCCTGTTGCCAATACCTACGGACACAGAGTACATCCACTGGCAGACTTGGATGACTACATCTACAGGGTTTTGTGGCTTGTGCTCTTGAAGGTAAAATTTATGTTTTATTTAAACCACAATTCAGGTGCCTAAATGCTTTTTTGAATATGGTCCAAAGAAACTTGTCCAAAAATTTTCTTACTCTGCATGAGTTTTGTAATAATAAATCTCCATGTAAAAAAACCAAAAAACCAACAATTACCAAGGAAATTTTCCCTCTACTCTCATTAGATACATTCCCCACCCCCTCAACTCCCCTCCCCCCCCAGTTTGGAAATTAGGACTGAATAAGCAATCAACTTAACTATTTGCATTTAAGACTTGTATTATAAAACTTTGCTCATTTCAAACAGAAACCACACCAACTAGTTTTACATGCCTTTGCTCAGGTAAAATCAGCTTTCATTGGAGTCTATTAATAGCAGAAAGATTTGGTTTCAGCCTCATCTTTTACTACTGCATCACTGTTAAGGAAGTTGGATCATTACACTTCACTTACACTTTTCTACAGAAGTTTATAAACTATGCTGCAATATTCAGGGATTTTAGTTTAACACAAAGCTTTTGTAAAATGTTAGAGAAATCAAAGACAAACAGAAATGCAAATAGATTGTATTGAACAGTAATTTTATGGGCTGCGAAAGCCATTAATTTGCAATTGTACTGGTTTACTGCCTATTGAGGTCTACAAGAGTTCTCCAGAAGTATAAATTAAGCAAAACTACTGTCACTCAGACTTTCCAATTAAAGGCTAGCAGAGCTCACTGCCACTCCTGTTTGTGCAGCTACAACAGAGAAACAATTAGTGAAAAGGTAAGATACAATTCCAGCCACTGGGTACATTCTAGTCTATTAAAACCTAGATATTGCAATAGCCTATCCAAAAATCCAAGCTTATCAAATGTATATTGTTCAAGCACGCCAGAGAAGATCTATTAAAATCTGAGGATAAACCCAGTATATTCTAGAGTCTGTTTTATAGAGATCTGTTCTGAATCCAAGTTCTCCAAAGCTCTCCTCACTTTGTAAAGAATAAAGGAAAAAAAAAGTCAGAAATACACAAGGAGATGCTGTTAAAATCTTCCACTAGTATCATAAATTACTATTTCAGGAATGTTGTGTATAGAAGGTACTCTTATATTTATTTCAATCTTCATGCCAACCCTCTTGCAAAATTCCAACTTTGGTTGATTTGTTTTGGTAAGTTTAGTGGCTTATCAAACCTTTAACTTTTCTAAAGGGATGGTGAAGGGATTAATAAAAACTCTTTATGTCACCCTACAAAGAGAAAAGCTCTAAGGTAACAAGGACACCAGACCTGCATTAATTCCTGCTAGCCTTCAGCCCTGTATGATAGAGTCTGTAATCTTTTCTGGCCAAAACAAAGAAGAAACCAAACAAACAAACAAAGGTGTTTATCTGCAAAATGAAGACAACTGTATTTGCACTTTCTCAGGTATAAGTATACATGTATAACTCCATAACTTGAATGTTTTCAGCAAGTTGTCAATGCATGGCTTTTAACCATTAAGTGTTTAATACCATCAGGGGACTGCAACGTGAGGCAGCTCTTCTATGAAGACAGGCTGAGAGCATTGGCATTGTTCAGCCTGGAGAACAGACGGCTCTTGGGAGACCGTACAGCACCTTCCAGTCCCTAAAGAGGCCTAGGAGAAAACCAGAGAGGGACTTTTTACCTACTAGATAGGACAATAGGGAATAGCTTTAAGCTGAAGGATGGTAGGTTTAGATTAGATATTAGGAAGAAATTCTTTACTGTGAGGGTGGTGAGACACTGGAACACATTGCCTGGAGAAGTTGTGGATGCCCCATCCCTTGAAGTGTTCAAGGACAGGTTGGATGGGGTTCTGAGTAAAACCTGGTCTAGTGGAAGGTGTCCCTGCTCAGGGCAGGGAGCCTGGGGAACTGGATGAACCTAAAGGTCCTTTTCAATCTAAACCATTCTATGGTTCTATGTTTCCATTACCTACTATTCTAAAAGTAGTCAGAAATATTGAAGAGGTTTTATAAGACATTTAAAACCAAACTTGTGGCATTAACAAACTTGTGACATTTTGCACTAATTAGGGTATCAAATGTCTTTTAAGATGGAAGAATACTTGGAATGTCACTGTTCCCCAGAGTGAGACAATGTATGACAAAATTTGTTTTGAAACAGAGAGGAGGAAAGCCAAAGAAGCCCATAACTTGTCTACAGAGTATTAAGTAACTACACACTTTTCATACTTCATAAGGCAAGAAAGAAGCACTTAGAAATTTTACACATTTACTAAGAAGTAATAGTTTCCATGAAGTATTCCATACTTCCATACTTTCCATGAAGTATTAGCATCAGATTACTGATATTAGCAACAAGCAAAGTTCTGTAGAAGAGAAATTAATATCTTCTGCAAGAGATAGAATGTTGCCATGTACACCTACACCCACCCTTTGCAGCTGGGAATATAATGCTACATCCATTTCAATTAGATTGCTTTACACTAGAAAAACAAACAGCCAGGAAAGCAAGATAGAGCTTATTACCACACTCCAGAAATGCTACCAAAATATTCTAAAAGTGATTCTTTGTGTAAGCAAGTTCCCAATTTTGGACAATTTCAGAACTAAAGAGGGACTCTAGTTTTCTTTAAATGTAAGTTTTAGTTGCTGTAGAGAAAATAGTATATGCCGAATTCTGTAAATCACATGGATTAACTTGGTTACCTTGCAATTAGCAACTAGGTTGCTAACTGCATACAGCTCATCTTATGCCCATGCCAGATTTTGTGAGTGTAGAGCCCATATATTCTGTTACATTTGCTGTGTACAGAAGCTCAAACCATCACAGTTTTCAGTTGCTTGTACTAGTATTACCACCAGTCAAGAGAAGGCCACTATTTTTTTTTTATTCTAGAATACTATAAGATACTTTTAAAGCCGAACTGTAAATACTGTTTCCTTTCCAAACTCTATTAGGAAACTTTGTTTTCCTGCAGATTTTCTAAGAAGAATGAATAGGTTGGAAAGTAGTACTTTTGAGAGCCTTCCTTTTACTTCCTGAAGGAATTTACATGCCCAAATCAGATTGCTGGCCCCCATGTTGTTTTTTAAGAATAATGAAATACCAGACGTTGCTGAAAGTTGCTTCAGGGTCGCATACTGTAAGCTTTTGTTCCTTTCAATTAACAGTAGTGCTGGACTTTCTGGGACAACCACTCAAAGGCCTTGTTTATGCCCGAAAGTTCATGCTATCACTGCCTCCACAGCAGTTATGTTGTGCGGTATGAAAACAAAGCTTCATTGGTCTTCAATGTAAGACACAACTTCAGCTCCACACACTTATGCATATAACTACTTTTGGCTTTGTAAATCCGCAGGGGAGGCCTGTGGCTCCTGCCAGGGGAAAGCCGGCCCCGCGCCCATGCCGGGGCTGTCAGAGGTGTCGCCGGGCGGGCGGTGTCTCGCCCCGCAGCGGGGCTGCTCTGCGCCGCTGCCGAGGGCTGCGCGGAGCTGCTCTCCCTGCCCACATCCGTCCGCCCCACAACGGGAAGGGCGGCGTTACTCAGAGAGGCAGAAGAGGCTCGGCGGTGGAGGACGGGCACCAGCCAGGGGTATCACGGACAGGGACTGCTGTCACGGCGGCGGCAGAGGCTCCCGGCGGGGCACAGGATCCCGCCCTGCCTGCACGGCCGGGAAGAGAGGGCGGGAGGCGGGAGGAGGAGACACCCCCCGCTTTTATCGCCCGCACCGCACCGGGGTGTGCTGGCTCTCCGCGCTGCAGAGGAGCCTTGTCGGGGGACAGAGACTTGCAGGAGCCCTGCTTATCCTGCCCCAGCAGGCTCTGCCCCGCGGTCGGTGCCCCGGGGCTGCAGCCCAGCCCTGCCTCCCCCGAGGTCGATTCCGTGCTCTCGGCTCTTCTCCCCGCCGCGGCGCCCGACTTGGTTTAGCCCGGGGCAGGCGCTAGGAATAAGCCCTGTCCCCTTTGAAGAGCCTCGGTTCAGGCTCGCCTCTTCCCTCCCACCGCCGCTGCGCACTGCTCGGTCCCGACTGGGCCCTCCCGCCGGGGCGGCTCCAGTGGCTCCGGCTCCAGCTCCACAAGTTCCTGCTGCCCGTGCCCCGGGAGCGCGCACGAGGCTGGCCCGGCCGTCGGGGGCGCCGGGCGGGAGCAGCGGGAGCGGCAGCGGGAGCGGTGCCGGGAGGGGCGGGAGGAGGGCTGTTGTGCGGGAGCCGCCGATGCCGCTGTGAGATGGCATCATTCTGCGCGGCGGCGGCGGCGGAGCGCGGCGCGGAGGGGTGAGGAGCCGCCGCGGCGGCGAGGAAGCGAAGAAGAAGCAGAGAAAGGTGGAAGGAAGGAGAAGGAGGCGGCAGCAGCTGTGAGGCTGCGAGCACGGTAAGGGCACAAAACAGGCTGTGCCGCAGCCTCTCTGGTTTGCGGTCTGGCCCGGCAGAAACGCGGCTGCCGTGTTCGCTCCTCGCCGCCGCTCGGCCGTGGGCAGCCAGGGGGGTGGGCGCTGGACGGCTGCGATCTGCCCCTGTCACCGAGGGGCGGGGAGGAGGGGAATGGGCGTGGGGGCTAAAATGGCGAAGGGAGCCGTAGGGAGGTCTCGGTCTCTCCTTTCCGGCACTTCCACTCGTCGCACCCCTCGGGCTCTGCTGACGGGGGGTTGCTTCTCCCCTCCCGATGCCCCACATGGTGTTCGGAAAATTGCTGGCTTTCCCTGCCGTCTCCCACTCTGGCTCGCTTCTGGACAGGGCTGAGGGCCTCTGGGCCCGCACCTGGCGAGGGGAGGGAGGGTCGGGGCTGTGGTGAGCCTGTGTCTCTGTGGGGCGGGGGGACAGGGAGGGGGAGTGTCGCCGGTGTCCGGTGTCAGCGAATAACCTTGTTTATTCCTGTCTACGGCCTTTGCGAGGGTGACTGGGGGCTGAGTCGTGACCTGTGTCAACGCTGAGTGGATTGCGAGAGGCTTTAGTGGCCAGGAGTCAGTGAGGCAGCTCCACGGCCGGCCCTGGCTCGCTTATGTGCGGGTGAAAGCAGAGGAGAAGGATATTGTGGCGTTTATGTTCACCTTCCTTTGGTGGAGCCGGGGGGGAGGAGGTGAGGAGCCGTGTCCTCTCCCCGGTGCGCTGCTGTCGCCCCTCACGGTGCCAGGCGCAGGGGACACGGGGTGTTCTCGGTCAGCGCTCAGGTTTTAGGTGTCTGCTCGTCTCTCGGGGTCCCTGTGATGGGTGTTTGGCTGAGCAGACTTTGGGAATTGAAGACCTCAAAAGACCTGTTTGTGTTCTTTATCTTTGTTTATGTTGTTGCAAAATGTTACAACTCGGTGTGTTTATTTACTTGATTTTACTTGTAGTTGTCTTATTTTTGGAATGATACCAATTCTCATCCCAGTTTAACTAGGATAAGCTAGCTCTGCTTCCAGATCTATAAATGTTTAAACTGTACATCAAAGAGAGAAAAGGACTTAACAGCATCTAATTATTTTAATGAGAGCTCTTCGATGTTGGGTGAAACTGTAAAAAAAGGTATTCATATTTCAGTTGCACTTTCAAAGGGCAGCTGTGTCTTATAAAAAGTAATCAGGATGCCCTGCATTGAAAAAAAACTCAGGTAGGCAAGTTTAATAATACTGCTTTACTAGGAGATGCAATCACTGACTGCAGGTAGCTGGGTTATATATGGACATACCTCTGAAAGACAGTATGATCTTCATTGTAATAAGTCTACTCTTAAAATTGGTATTCTGGTTTAATCTCTGCAGTATAGAAACAAAGGGACTGATATTGGCTGTGATAAAGCTTTACTAACTTGAACTGGTTGTATATTTTTAAAGAATTTTGTATGCTGCCTTATCTGAGTCCGTTTGGTCAAGGTCTAAACTGAATAACAATTTCTGGTTGATTTAAATACTAATAAGGATTAAATAAATTTACTTACAGAAAAAATCTGAGAATTTTTCATCCTTTTAAGAAAAATTTTACAGCCGCAAAAACACAATTTACTTGGATTCATGACAAAGATGCTTTCAAATGGGGCAAGTAGAAATACTTCTGGTTTATGCTGCTTGTGAACTTGTGGGTTTAGAATCCCTTTATCACCTCCTCAGTGTGGATTTTGAGCTATATTTTAAAGGTCTAGTCCTGTAAGTGCTTCTAGCTTGAGCAGCTTAGTACTATCCATGGACTTTCCCCAATGACACTGTAGAATAATTCCCTTAAATACAAAATTATACTTGAAAGCTTGAGAGCTTTTGGACTGATTTATTCTCTTGGTATGGGACACTTTGTTACCAAAAGAATATGGATTATTTTTGTTTGTAAAATAGTTTACATTTGTTGTTTGATTTCAGTGAAAAAAACACTGTAAGTGAGCCAGTATGTTTTTGTTAAAGGGTTTTCAATAAACTTTAAATAATCGCTTTGCCTACAAGTGCTTCTTAAATCACAGGAATACTGATGGAGTTCAGACTCAACCCCTTTTCATGAGTGTGTGGAACCCTTGGAAGGAGAAGTGTCTGCTAGTTTTACTGATTTTCATCTTTTTAGCTTTCAGTATGAAGTTGGAAATTTTGATAAGTTGGAATTCTCCCCACTTCCCCGTTGTTTTTCATGAAAGGATGTGTGTGGGGAAAGAGATTCCTTCTGGGTTTTGAACAGGAAGAATCAGGAGTAAGGTTTGGTATCACATTCATACATTTCTTCATACTTCCTATGCCATTAAAGCGTTAGACTTGAAAATTAAGGTGCCGAGATCAAAACATCATGACCTAAGCCATGCCTGTTAATTGGAAATGGCTTCTCTTTATGCACTTAAGGTAAATACTTATTGTTAGCTTAAAAAACCCCTGCAATCTAAATCCCCCACAAAAACCCTCAAGTTCATTTTAGAATTGAGTTGAGATAATGAAGTGTGAAGGCTAGGTGAGGTAATGAATGGAGTGATAACCAAAATAAGTGCTTGCTGCTAGCTGTCTTTAAGTGATTCTTGTTAGTTACTTTTAGCTGTGTTAAAAAGACTCTTCCTGAAGACTGAAAAGGAGTGAAGCTACTGATAAAAATGTACTATCTTTTAGGCAAGTCTTCTTCACTTGCCTGCTTCTGCAGAGTGTAACATTCACCTGAATTAAAAAAAAAATAAAGAGAAAAACCCTTCTGGCTCTGCCAGAAAATCAGTTGCATAGTGACTCAAAATCAGAAAAGCTGCTCCAGTGTGCCTGTAATAAAGTGTCTGAACTAGGGCAGGATTCCCCAGTTTCTATGGTAGTGTCATATTAGCAAAAATCCCGCTATTTTTTCTGTCCTTGCGAAACTTGTAAACCAGAACTGCTGAACTCATCATTTGAGTTCTGAGTTGTGCAATATAGTGACACTCTTCTATATTCTCAGGTCTGTGTCCCAGTGCAGGCAATAGGAGCTGGTTACATCCAGGTCCTTCTTTCAAAGTTTGCTGCCATTGCATCAGTAGGCGCCACTTTCTGTGTCGGTGTTCATTCAGATTTTCTGTGGTGTGCTGGAGATTCTCCTGTGGTTACATAAAGTGGCCCTAAGTAAGGATCATTGGAAATACTGGAGGTGTCACCACTGTTTTCTTGAAGAAAAATAATATAGTTGGAAAGAGAAACCTCCTCTACTTTATCAGCAGGAGTTGGGAGTGTCCAGAAGAGGCATTCCAAAGGCTTGTAAAAAAGATGAAGTCTTAGAGTGGTGCACCCTCTTTCCCTTCCCTGGCCCTCTCCCCTGTAGAACACTGACATGGCACAGTTTTTGCTAAAATGTGCTATGATACCTTTAAGAGAGAGTAAGAGTGAATTTTTGTTTTTAGTTGCTTTTTGTAAGTGAAAAGCTCTAATTGCTGCTGCTTGTGATTTGTATTTGCTGTGTTTGAGGAGCTGCTAGTTTAATCAGACGCGTATTTAAGTTTAGCTCTGTTTTCCAAGTGTAGTGTTGCTTTAGAGAGAAACACTGGAGATTCCAGGTAAGCTGTCAGCTGTCAGAGTGGTTATAGGATGTCAGAATTGTTTACAGGGGAGCGTGCTAGGTTTGGTTTTGTTTTGTTTTCATTGCTTTTTTTTTTTTTTTAATTTCTTAGCGTTCCAGGGAAAGTATGTCAGGAAAACCTTTAGGTTTCTTTTACATATAGATTTACTAATTATTGCACATACAGTAAGAAGTAGTTAATCATTGCAGGTTTACATGACTGTACTGCTGTAGTTTTATAGCAGCCTATGTATGACAAAAAACAATTATATTTTGATTTGCTCTCCCGTCAGTCAGTGTTGAGGACTGTATAAATTGTTAATCTAATGTACAGTTTGATAATGCAGTGCTGTCAAAAAATCACTTTTAAAATCCTGTTAAAAGAGAGTATGGCTTTGGATTTAACTTACAAATTCTACTTAATTTGCAAGAATCAATTGAAATTTACTGAGCTGGTTGTGTTACTTTATAATGGCTTTTGACTAAAATAAAGTCACCAATAAAATTGGAGTGAAGCATGTGTTTAACAAAGCAGATTATGTTCTTCAGTTTTTATTAGCCACCCTTTTTCTTTTCATTGGAGTTTGTTAGATATGCTTTTGTTCAGCTTTAAGTGGCTAGCATCTGAGCATACTTAAATGTAACCAGTTCTAAACCTGAATACTTTTTTCTGAATAAAATTATCTGTTACACAGTAGGACAATCTCTTGATTTGTCTTACATGTAAACGGCATTGAAATGCAAATGCATATTAGTATCTGACCCCTCAAGTAGTTCAAACAGCATAGAATTACTCCCATCTACTTCGATTCCATTAGGATTTTAGGTTTATTTTGCAGGATATTGTCTTGAAGATAGAGGAAAGCAATTTAAAAACTGATGAGAAGAGGAAGTCAGATTCTAAAGATAAGCAGCAAAATAATTCTGGTTTATGCATTTAAGTGTCTTCACCTTGCAGCCTGAAGTGGGCAGAGGAGAGCTCTTATCTGTGCTTCTGTGAGCATGAGAGCAGTAAACAGGATACTGTGCACACATTTCTCATCACTGGGGTTTTTAACCCAGATCTTTTGGTATAAGATCTGAATGGAGCCGGAGATTAGCTGAAGAATCCTTTAAAAAAGGAAGCAGCTAAAAACTTCTACCTGTTCCTCATGTAGGTGGGTGAAAAATATAGGAGGATTTAGGATTTTATGTGCATTTCAAGATAGCCAGAAATTCTCAATATAAATCAAATCAAATGAGTTGTAGTTTTAGAATGGGCTAAAGTAAACAGGAAAGATAAAGTTGATAATTGGTAAAATTGCACAATATGCTTTGGCATCAAAACTGAAAAAATAATACATGTCCAATTTTGAAACAGAGTGCTGTGGTAGTTCTTGAAAAATTCAGAAAGACTTTTTTTTGTTTGTTGTTTGTAAGGATGGAGTAAAACTGTTGAACAGATCATGATACCTTAGTCTTAAAAGCTGACCTTGTTTTTATTAACTGGTGTACCAAAATTACATACACAATGTATTTCCTAGCGTCTGTGATGACATAAAATTATGTTTGTAAGCATAAAAATTAAAAAACAAAATAAAATATAAGAGGAAAGCTCAATAGAAGATGAATAGTAATAGGATTGGCAAACTTCCCTTTTCTCCTCAGGTTAGAATCATGGAAACTGCTGCTTCTTAAATTTCAGTTCCCTTTTTCCTCCATTCTTGGCACAATTTATTTTCCACTTCCAACGATCTTTGTACAGTGTTATCTTTTTAAAAATGATCACTTTTCTTACTTAGTAGCTGAAAAGATTTTGGGCATTAAAAAAAAAAAGAAAGGAAAAGAAGATGGATTTTGACTTCAAGATGCCAGTTACAAGGACAGTAAAAAATCAGTTAGTATTGAAAATTTGGTGGAAGACTGATATCTGTATGTCATTCCAGAATAAAATAAATCCCTGACTGAGTGTCTTGTAAGAGATTGCTGACAAAATTTTGTCATGGGATGGTGAATTAAATTGCATTGTTAAGGGAATAGCCATGGAAAAGAAAACTATTTGGAATCTTAGTTCATAACATGATGAAAAGTCTTCTGCTAATGAACGGACAAAATTGGAAATTGAGTAGTTGAACCTTCAGATGGAAATAACAGTGGGTAGTGTAATATTTGGTGATAGGTACATTTTCTATGTTAACATAGGAGACCTAGTGTTGGAAAGAGTAGCTACAACTATTCCTCAAAATGAGGTGTAATGAAGTATTGGTAACAAGAACCAAACATAGTGAAGAACTGTTTTACGAAAATGTCCCATCAGAAATGGAGTAAAAATCTACATGTTGGAATGTATTCAGAATAAAACATATATGAGCTTACATGCTATTTTTATATTACTTACATAAGCATATTTGTTACTCTTCTATGGTAAATGGTTTTGGGGATCTCCCAGATATTTTACAAATGAGCTGTTGGGTTTCTTTATTGTTTGTATTCAGTGTTTGATCAGGAAAATATAACTGATTGAGGAGAAAACTATCAGAGTAGTACAGCTTCTGTGCAAATAAAATGAAAAATGTTGTTAATTTTTAGCATTAAAAGTAAGTGAAGAGAGGCCTCTAGCAGAGGCACACAGAACCTTAAATATTTCATATATTAAATATAGCTTTCAGCTCATGCTTTTAATCCTGTGTCATATAACTAAACAAAAAGGTATTAGAGAACACTTTGAAAAGTTGTGGAGGGTAGTCTATCAAGAAGTAATTCTTACACAGTTCAGTTGAGATTAACTGATGTATGATTCAAAATAAGGAATAACCAGACAAGGAGAGAGAAAATTCATTGCTAAGAAATAGGGATTTTAATAAAAATATTATACAGATTGTACTTTAGTACATAAACTAAATGCATTTTAAAATACTTTCAAAGAGCTAGTTAGACTGCCCACTGTAGCCTTTTTTTTTTTTTTTGGTTACAGTTTTTTATGTTTTGGTTTGGTTTTTTTGCATATAACTATCAGGGACAGTCTACTTTCAGAGTTGGTTGCTGTTCTTGTCTCTTTTGTATGAATCTATCATGCTGGTTGCTTCAGTTTCAAAGCTTTAAAGGCTATAAGAAATCAAAATTGATTAAATAAATCTTTATTAGCAGAGACATATACTTTGGGCTTGTTTTCCTGCATATTTGAACATTTTGTGTTTCAGTCCTTCCCTTATAACAGAGGGGAACTAAGAACATTTTTCCAGATGTTCAGTGACACTCCACAGCTTAAAAACTGGTGTTTCTAAAGGTTAATATAGAAGATGTAGGAATAGACTAAAGAATAAAACAGACAATGTCATCATGCCACTGTTTCTGTGCACAGTGCATTCCTAGCTTGAATGAATGCTTTGTGTATTTTTTCAACTTTTTCTGTGTCCTACCCCGTCTTGAAAGCTGTACAGTACAACTGGGGAAGGCATAAGAAAGGACAGCAAGAGGAGGAGAGATTCATATGGATGAAGACTTAGAGAATGACTAAGCATTTTTAGTGCTCTTCAGGCTGAAGGCCTGTGTGTTGACCGTATCATGCAAGTGTATATTTTGTGGGTAAAACATGCTGGAGATGCTTTTCTCTTGCTTGTCTTTCCTTTAATATCTACCCTCACAAGTCCCTCGAAAATCAACCTGAATAACTTTGACCTCCTTCAGTGGGAAGCTGGTCTTTTCTGTGCACTTTTTGTAGCCACCTGATTTCAAAGCAGTGTTGCTCACAAGAGTAAGCTGTTAATAATTTTAAGTTTTATAACTTAGTCTTTAGCTTTTCTCTAGAAAGGATACTGACCTTCATGAAGGTGTGTTTTCATTCACTGTTGCTTTTGTAATGATGTGTTAAACTTACTATGTTAGATATTATTGTGGTTCAGTATTGACCCTTGAGAAGTCAAACCTTGGGCCCTTCTGGTATGACCTGTTTTTTATTAATTTTATTAATCAATTATTAATTTTTATTTATTAATAAACAGTGACGTGTTTTTTATTAATGTTCATGTTCTCAACTTTGATTTTTTTTTGTAGTTAAATTTTGGAATCATATTAACTCAGACTAAAATTGGACTGGAAAATAATTAGCAGAAACAGGCAACTCTTTGTTTTAAGACATGAGAATTATTCATCAGCTTAGAGCCTTAGTAAGGATCAGGTTGAATTCTCTAGCACTGTAGAGACTGAAGGGCTATTTTTGAAAAAGCAAGCGACAGTGCTTGGCTGAATGCTCTCAGGTAGCAGTAGGTAAGATTAGTGCAGTCTGTGACTGGAAGTAGGACAGACATGTTTTAGTGTTTTAACACTGCTGAGATTGACAGCTGGAAAGAGCCTTGCATAGCACTTTTAAAAAATCAAATATTCAGAGAAAAGAGAGTGAGAACATGCAGTGAATTCTACTTATACCTCTTTGAGCTATTTTTTGAGATAAAGTTACTGGTGAGAGGTGGATCACATCAAATGTCTTACTGACAAAAATTGTGCAAAACCCTTTCTGCCACTTTCTCATAACACTGAGTAGGCTTCTCTTCCTCTCTTTGAATTATTGTTTTTTTTGTGACTTATCAAAACAATGGGGAGGCTGGGAAACTATTTTGTGGATCAGTAATAATGTATTTCCCATTATTGGTATTCCTTAGTCACCTTTTTCATGTCCCATAAAAACATAGGGGGGGGATGGAACAGTAACAGCAGCACTTTTGGTTAATGTCTTTAAAGTTGTTCCATGGTCGCTAATTTTGCTATGGCTGCAGCAGAGATGTGTTTACACCAGTCAAAGCTATTATAACTAATAAGGTGGTGCTGACAGACGCAAATTCCTGTGAGTGGATTTTATAAGCTATCTGGGCACTCTTGGTATGTGCTCAGGCTCTCCTCCTGTTCAGAAGCTCATAGTTCTCCATTTTCCATGTGGTGAAAATAGGTTACCTATATAATTTAATATGGAAGTACCTATATGTAACTAGGGGGTAAAGTTTTCTGTTTGCAGTGTAGGTACACTAAAATGTGCCCATATTTTAACAATCTATCTTAATATATTGATTTACATTGCTCTTGATGCAAGTCTGATGAGCAATAATTTATACCAAGCATTAGGATTCTGCATAACAGAAGACAACCGAGAAGCCTTGTGTGGCTAGCATATATCATGTTCTGACAGATATGAGAACTATTCAGCTAAATATTAGAATTAAGGAGAAAATATTCTTCCCTGATTTCTTGACATATGTGTTGGCCTTTACCTACCATTGTTCTGTTCAAGAAACCTGAAAGTTGTTTACTCTGTTTGTTTCACTGGGTGTGTATTTTTATCTGTAACACACAGAGGAGGCATTGTGGTAGGACCTAGAAGCATCATTGTGATTAAGATTTGCAAGCAATGCATGCTGTAAATATTTTGCTGTAAGTTGCTCTGTAGCAGTGGAACTAGGCTCCATACAGACTTTTCTTACAGTTACAATTCTTTGCTTCATGTGCTGTTCTAGACCCTTCTTACTTGTAATAAAAAAGGCACTGTGCACTGCTGCAGCTCAGACTGATTCAGAGCTTTCTGTGGTGTTTGTGTAGCTTTTGAGTCAGGCAGTGCAGAGAGCTTGAACTCACGCTGCAGCCTTTGCTCAGCAAGCACATGAAATTGTGTCTCTTTCCTCTGCTAGGCTATTGAACTTTGTGAAACTCATGAGAACCTAGTGTTTCAGAAGATATTACTTCTCGGTTTATTTTAACTGGATTTGGTGGTGAACAGATTCACTTAGAGGGATGGAGATGAAAGGAAGAGGGGGAAGAGGCAGGTGGACAGTATGAGTCATGCATGTGATGTTTGCTTGGGAAAACAAAGCTAAAAAAGGCCAAGTATATGGCAGACCAGAACAGGCAGATGTGTGCAATGGAATCATAGTCATTTGTCTGGGCCTCTTGCATAACACTCAGAAATTCAGTTTTTTGTAAACTTATGTAATGGTAGTATATTTTTTCTTAGACCCTTGTATGAGGCTGGTAATATGTTATAGATAATGCACAGATCAATTCTGCAGCATTTGTAGCAATGGTCAATGAATGTACTTGAAAAAAATGGAGAAAATACTGTTTGTATATAGCTTGCTCTCTATATCAATAGGAGTAGATGAAGATTTGGTTTCTGAGATGGAGGGGTGGAAAATGCATACAGCTTGGCTTAAGAAGGAGAGTTTATACTGTATATAAACATACAGTAATATTTATATCAGACCCGATGTGAAGAATGTTAGAATTTGTCCAAAGGAGGAGTAGAGGGCATGACTTATGAGGGGCAGCTCAGGATACTGTGTTTGCTCAGCTTAGAGAAGATGAGACGTAGAGGTGACGTCATTGCTGTCTACAACTCCCTTATGATGGGGAACAGATAAGGAGGTGCTGATCTTCTGGTGTCTAGTGATAGGAGGTGAAGGAGTTGCTTAAAACTGTTTTGGTTGGTTAATAAGAAATTCTCTGCTGAATCATGGAATGGCGTATGTTGGAAAGGATCTCAAAAGTGGGGTCAGGCACTGGAACAACCTTCCCAGGGAAGTGGTCATGGCCCCAGGCTGTCAGTTTGCAATAAAATAGAGTACAGTATTTCAATTAGCAGGGACCTACAGTGATAATCTAGTCCACCTGCCTGAGCAGTTCAGGGCTGACACCAAGGTAAACTATGTTGTTAAGGGCACTGTCTGAATGTCTCTTAAACACTGATGGGCCTGGGGCATAGACCATCTCTCTAAGAAACCTGTTACAGTGTTTGACCACCTTCTCAGTGAGGAAATACTTTCTAATGTCAGGTCTGAACTTCCCCTGACTCAATGTTGAACCATTTCTACATGTTCTGTCACTAAACAACCGGAAGAGGAGATTAGCACCTCCCTCCCCAGTTTCCAGTCAGCAGACTTGCTACTGGTCCATTCAACTCCAGTATCTATTGGAATATGATCCCAATATTACCAGGTGGAACGTGCCTGGACTCTTCTGGCCCTTGCTGCTTGACCAGAGGCGGCAGCTGTGGTGTTTTCACCTCAGAGACACCCCTGGCTGGCTGTATGTTGCAGCTAGGCACTTGGAACAAGTCCAGGCAAGCAGGAATTCAGTTTTTACCTCTAATGGAAAGGCTTTAGGTGAGGTGAAGAGGAAAAGGAGACAGATTCTGCTGGAGGGTTAATCCAGAGTTTTATTCCATGGTCACAGATCCCCGAATCTTGGTAACAGCTCCAACAGAATCCCGAACGCATGGTCCCGTGTCTTTTTAAGCCCAGGGAAAGGGGGAGGGGAAGGGGTAGGTGAGCCACCAACCAGGTGGGAGGGGGGCAGTCTCAGGGGACAATGACACCTAGACTGGCCAATGACCCCAGGGCTGAGAAGCATCTTTTGAACTTGACCAACCAGACGATGCCCTTGCTGGAATGTTAAGCTCGACAGACAGCACTTAACAAGGGGGCAAGGGGGAGGGGAAGGGAGAGGTTGGCACACTTGGGAAACTGGGATAGCTAAAACAGGATATTGCTTCACACTGCAACAAGTATCTGGATCATTGATATAAATATTGAACAGGACTGGCCCTTGAACTGAGCCTTGAGGAACAGCACTGGGACGGGTCACCAGTCAGGTGTAGTCCCATTTGGTACAACCCTTTGAGCTCTGCCCTTCAGACAGTACTTCACTGAGCATACCACAAACCTGCTCTTCCCACAGTTGGGCAACTTTTCCTGAAGGGTGTTGTGAGGAACAGTATCAAAAGCCTTGCTAAAATCCAGAACTATATCTGCCACCTTCCCTTCATCCACAAGGTCAGAGACCTTATCCTAGAAGGATATAAAATTAAACAGGATCATTTCATGATCACAGCTGCCAAGACAGCAAACTACTGTCGCATCCCCCACGAGTCCTTCTGTATTCACGAATAGCAAGTCTGGGAGGGCATCTTTTCTAGCTGGCTCACTGAGTACCTGTGACAAGAGGTTACCTCCTACAGACTTCAAGAATTTCCAAGACTTCCTCATCACAGTGGTATGGTGCTCCTGATTGATATTAATTGAAATCTTTTATGAGGGCAAGGACTACAAATTCATAGGTTTGCCCTAAATTGCCTTGAGAATAATTCATCAGTGATTATGTGCTGGCTGGGGTATCAGTTGTAGACGCCCACTGAAACAACTCCTTTTCTTCCATACCCCTAATCCTCTCTCAGGGGCTCTCAATCATATGTCATCACTAACTGTAAGCCTGTGCAATCAAACCCTTGCTCACAAACAGAGCAATTCCTCCACCTTGCCTGCTCTGCCTTTTGCTCCTGGACCAGCCTATAGCCCTCCATCCCAGTGCTCCAGCCATGAGACTCATCCCACCAATAATATCATAGCCCTGGGAACTGACCAATCCATCCTGTTCAGGAAGCATTCAGACAGTGCTCTGAGATACTTTTAACTTTATGTTAAAAGATGTTTAACTTTTTTGTTGCACTGTGTGGAGTCAGGAATTGGATAGGGTGATCCTTTGGGTTCTCTTCCATCTCAGAATGTCCTGTGTTTTAAGAAGAGTTACAGTTTGCTTTCCACTTCAGTTCTCTGTCCATCTGCTGCAGGGTTGGCAACTTGGAACTTAGTAACAAAATATTTACAGTGTATCAGGGACGTTGGAGTATCTCTGGAGAAGCTGTTGGTTTACTGTCAGGGAAAACTAGTGCCTTGTCCTATTGTCAAGGCCTTGTAAACCTTGGAAGTGGAGAGTGCTGAAGCTGACATTCTACTCTGTGAAAGCAGATCCTAAGGAAACCACTACTGTATTTATATCACCAGTATGTACTGTGGCCTTGGCAAAAAGGTGAGAAATTAAATGCTGCTATATTCCTGTCTGTTCTCGCTGGTCTGAAGATTCACTCCCAAAAGTATGTTGATGAAAACAGAAAGTATGAGGATATTCTCATAGCTTTCTTCTCATTTGTTTTGTTGAAGTACTAATTAACAAGTTTTGGTCCTTTTCCAGATCTCTCAGCCTCAAGTAATTCTCATTTTTTAGGGTAATACTTGTAAGCTGTTCTTAGATAAAGGAGTGAGGGATATTGTAAGTTGAAGATGGTTTTGGTAGTACGTTTGAGTTTTGACTGGAGAAGCAAAACATTCTCTTGGCAGAAGATATCTGGGGGTCCTGGTGGCCATGAGGTTGAACATGATGCAGCAATATGCCATGGGGACAAAGAGGGTGACTGGTTCCTGGGCTGCATTAGGCAAAGAATCTCAGTCTGGTTGAGGGAGGTGGTCCTTGCCTTTTATTCAGCACTGGTGATGAGGCCATACCTGTAGTGCTGTGCCCAGTACTGGGCCACTCAGTACAAAGGAGGCATGGATGTGCTGGAGAAAGTTTAATTAAAGGCCATCAAGATGATTAAGGCACTGGAGCACCTCTACTTAAAAAAAAAAAAAAAGTTTCCAATATTCACTATTAGCGTAGAATATGTCCTACAGTTACAAATATTTTGAATAGTACATTTTACTGTCCTTTCAGGTTTTCTAGATCTGTTTGTATCGGTGATATTTATGTGCCTCATGAAACAGGTTTTTTTTTTTTAGCATATGTATTTTAAACTCATCAATGCCTAAGGAATTGGAGTAAGTACTAAAGGGATCTGAAGGAATCTTATGATCTTGATAAGTAGCTAACTATTCTATTAAATAGTTTCAAGTTGTTAGCTTTGCATTTTTATAAACTATCCTAGATTTTTATTTAAGGTAGAGACCTACATTTCAGTCCCTCAGTATTTGTCTGACTCAAGTTTAGCAGTAGGTACCACAGAAAATAATTTGTTGCTCAACAAACTTTACTACAATCTTTACTACAATCCTGTCCTAGAAGTACTGTCACTGTGTGTTTCCATTGTGTGAAAAGTAAAATCACTGCTCTTAGCATTATTTTAAATGATCGGAGAAAAACTGATTTCCATTTCTAGTATTTTCTAAGCTATTAAACAATGACTTAAGCTACTGTTTTACAAATGGTATCTCATAGGTGAGGAGGCTGTTCAGTACTACTCACAGCCTCTTACAAATTTACTGGCTAATTATTAAACTTATCTATGCTTTATGATTCTGAATACATTTTGTACCATCTTTTGCATTCAGTTTGAGCATAGAACTATTGCTTAAGTTGTTTTCACAGGGATTTTGAAAGTTAATAATCTTTCCTTTATTGAGCATACTGTCAAATAAGTTAGGACTTGTAATGTTTCAGGTTCTTCAGTTTCATGCATAATTTTAAGACATAGGTAGAAAACCTGATGGTAAGCATGCATGCTACTTTGTTCCAGTCTAAATATTTTTTATTTGTAACATATGGATTTCATGTGTACTTTTCTGTGGAATAATTAAAATATCTCCCAGAAAAATTTTAGATTATATAGGTATCAAATGCAAAGAAAAATATACATAGGACTGAAATTTAAAGGTAGTAAAGGTGAGTACAAAAAAAAATAAGGGGTTCAAAAACCAGGAAGTGTTTAAATTCATGCAGATAAAAAGGTATGGGAATTGGCTGCTTGGGGCAAAAACAGAATAGCAGAAGATGTGGAACTTGGTTTAGTCTGTGAAGAAAAAAAAGTAATATCCCAGTGTCATATAAACAGATCTATTAAGTTAAATTGAAAGAATCCCAGACATTCAGGGTAAGGCATCCAGATTAAAAATCAAAGGTTAGAGCTGTTTGTGTAACTTGGACTTTGCTTTTCTCTCATATGTCTAGCAGGAGTCACACATTGAAGCACTGTTTACTGGGATTTGCCTCTGAACCATTTCTTTCAGTGTATCTGTTAGAATGACAAAAAACCCACCTGCTGCTTAATGGTGCTTCATTACTCCATCGTTCTTGTTCAATTCATTTACTTAATTTCAGTTAACTGAAGCTTGTCAAGGCTTTTATTTGACATTGAAAAAAATCTCTTCAATGTTTTTGCAACTTCTAGTGTGACTTATTGCCTGCTTAACTATTACAATATGTTCATTTAGAGCTTTATATACCCTTTTTAAAGCCTTTGCCAGCTAGAAAGATGTGTAATGTGAAATAGCTAAAACAATAGTATAGCTAAGCAGTATTTTCTTTTTCTTAAAGTTTGTTCTTGTGTTTAAACAATTTTGGCTCCTTAACAGTGCAACAGAGTGCATATGTGAAAGAGTTCTTCTAAGTGGCTGAAGCATGTCAAGGTACCATTTTGCCAGCTTTATGAGTATTTTAAATTCTGGCATTCTGTTGAAAGGAATCAAACCAGCAAATATTTTCATTAAGTGTATAAGATGTCCATGAATATAGATTTTACTGGAAGCTAATGTTCACAGGAGTAAGTTTGTCTTTTCTTCCCCTGCCTTCCCCCATACACCGGTTAATTGCTGATTAATTAAAGCTAATACCTTCGCCTACATGATAAGTTGTTTGTATCCCTAGTCCATTGCACCTAAACCAAAATTTGTATTGGGCTTTACTGTATATTCCTGGTTAACATATATTTGTTAGAAAAGAGAATGGAACTGCAGACTTCCTGAATTGGCCTGAAATAGTAAATCTTAGAGGAGGAGAACATCTCAAATGGAGGAGGAGAGATGAAATTTTAGTGAAGAACAAATTAGTTTTGTATTCAACATGAAGCAAGTGTTCAGTGGTTCTCAGAAGGCCCTGCTGGTGTTTGTGATAAGTATTTCCATTGCTTCTTAAAGTGGCATTTGGTTTGTGGTAAGGTTTGTGGCATTCGAGGAAAGAAAACTTTAAGTTCTCTATTTGCCTATGTGTAATTATTACTGTAATTTTAACTTTTGATGATCAGAAATACTCATATAGGGAATGGCAAGTCTTAGATTTTTTTTTTTTGTAAATGTTGCAGAGGGCAAGAAGAATTGTAGAAGTAACTTTACTGTCCTGCTCAGTGTAAGAAAGGCCAACATATTTTTGGGTCTACAGAGATTTCTCCAGATCTGTTTCAGCTCTGGTTTCTGTTTGTGCATCTCAAATTACTGAGGTGAAAATTTCCTGATGGCAAAGGGAGAAATCCTTAATTTTTAAAATGATAATAGAGTTACTGGTTCTCTCTGGAAGTAATACAGATTTGTTTTTTTTTTTTTAAACCCAGTTAATTAGACATGTGTTCAAGTAGCTGTGACAAAGTCATCAGCGTTTTTAACGTTGATAAATAGTGAAATGGACTTTTCAGTCAGAACTGTGTTGAATAAAAATTCTGTATTTTCTAGGTCTTAATGGAAAGAGATTGATTAAGAAACTTACTTGCATCTGACTTAAGAAAAGGCATTTTTCCCCTTTTTTTTTTTCTTATTTTTACATCAATAAACTTGCTTCTGATCCTATACTTGCTCATTTTCATCAGCCTGGTAACTCCCTTCCCCCCACCCAGCCTTGTTTCTTTGGTGGAAGAAGAGGGCCTGGAGGCAGGACTAGAAGTGTGGATGATTTTCTGTGCTACCCAACAAAGTGGAACAGCTGTCTTTTCCTGAAAGATGCTCACACAGGGTTGCTGTGTCACCCTGCATGCTCCACCATGGGCAGAGTTTCCCTAGAATCTTTCCTTCCCATACCTCACACTCAGAAGATCAGAACAGCTACAATACAGAGATTCTGACACCTACAGCCTTCAAAATCACTGTTTACTTCTCTAACCTTTAGCATTAATTGATATTTTTACATTAATGAATTAAAGTAGGAAAAAAAATTAACTGTTTTCTGTGATGGGATTTTTCATATGTTATGAAATGATATCACAGGTAATTGGACCATACTATCTTTTTTTACTTTTTTTTCTTATTCCTCACTTGATTCTTGTGGTATCGTATGAGTAAGAAAGTAGTTTTCTCTCTTGGTGGGTGTGCTCTTTTACATCTGAGTGCCTTGATTCTTCATTAAATATCTCCTCAATTACTGGTTCACAGCATCAGGCAGTTTATAAATGTGTGTTTGCTGCTCCAGTGATACTTCCTAACTTTCAGCTTTACAAGAAATACCTGCACTAGATGCAATCATTTTCAAATGAGTAATGCCATTTAAAATGTGCCTGCTTAAATTCTATGAATAAGTAATTATTCTACTAATGACTGAAAAATAAATAAATGAAATATTCACTGTAGTTGTTCCCTTTGATTTCTGATGTTTTAATAGCATTTTGAGATTTGGAGAGTATTGTTCACAGAAGTGTAAATTTTTTAAATGTTGTTATTGTTAATGAGACTGACTTCCATGAAACTGTTGATTCATATGAATTAGGAGATGATCCTTTAATTTTTTTAATAGACTTCTATGTTGTCCATTCCACAGTTTTGCTTGTGTCTTATTTTGTCCTAATCAATCTGTAGTTACCCAAAATAATATATGACAACTGAAGTAATATTAAGTAATATTAAAGTATCAGCTGTAGGAGTTAATAACTAGATTGTACTCTTCCAGTTGATGTAACAGTTATATATGATGAGGGTGGTTTAGAAAGAAGGGTTGTGATCACTGTGGTCTTTGTGGGGCTCTCCAGAGTCTCTCAGTGAATTTTTGTTGTCCAGGAATTTTGAGGCTGGGAGTGATATTTGTATGTATTGATGAACAGTTCTGAAAGTAAAGCTTCACATGCTTCAGACCAATGAAGTTTAACCTAGACTTTGAATAAAGAGGTGTAGCAAGTTCATATTTGGGAATGTGTGGTGATTGTAGCCCTGTCAGAATTAATCCCCTCATTTTCAGGAAGATTATAACTACAAAGATGGTGACTTACATTTGCTGTATGTAATCCTCTTTTTAAGATTATGTAAAGATAACCTCAAAGATTTTAACCCTTAATTGACATATTCAAGAGCCAAACTGGGCATTTATTTTAAAAGACAAGAAAAAGGGATTTAAGGATGAGGAAAAAAAAATTTGTCCATGATGCAAGAAAATGGTAAATAGTGCCCCTATGACATAGTGTTCCCTTGTCCATTAGTGGTAAGGGCTTGCATTATTTGAATTATGACTTTTGAGATAGTTTAGTTAAAAATCCTCATCTTTCAGTGTTTCTTCACTATCTATTTTTCTTTCTAATGGAGACTTTTTTGTAAATTAGATCAAGAAAATACAGGTATTTTGCTTTTGACATTACCCTGAATGTCAAAACTACTCAGTCCTCCTAATGAGTATTTTCACTTCGCTTGGTCTAATTGCCATCCCATGCATTTCTGCAGATCAAACAATGTGTTTAGTTGAAATTTTGTTTATTTTTGGCTGTGCAGATATAATTTCTTCTGGCTCATCAAGACGGCAGGTTGCTAGTCCTTGAAACTTTCAGATTTTCAGTATTGGAAGAATGCCTACTAGAACTTCCAGAAATCTTCCTCAGGTTATAAAAGGTTTTACTTCTAGTAAAGTAAAAAAACGATGGTAGTCCCATCTTCATATAAGTCTGTCAGTTCTTCTACTTATGTGACTTCTTTATTGTCCCTGCTTAGTTTCATTCATGCATAGTATATGCATGGTCTCTCTGCAGCAGCCTTGCTCCCCAGAAACCCAAGATTTTTGGGAATGTTTATGTCAACACTCTTTACTTCCAGTCTTTGTTAATTTTGGACTGCTCTTTCATGGTCTATTACCCCAGAAAAGCTTTTAATGTCTTTTACTTGAGTATGGCAATCCATACTAGTATCTCACAAATGTCAGTAATACTATTTTTGTCAGCACTGCAAACGGTTCCTGTGATAGAGTTCTTGCCCGCTGTCTCACCTCACCTCACCTCACCTCACCTCACCTCTGCTCCCTGCCATATCTGCACCAGTAATTTTTCTGTCAAAGGTTGAAGGGCCAAGTTTTGGATTATGCTTCTCTTTTTTAATTGTGCGCAGCATTTGTCATATTCAGACCGGCCTTTAGGGACTAATAGATGTTCAAAGCTCTAGATAAAATAGTTCATCTTGTACAATCTAGTTTGGCTGACTTTCCTTCTTGAAGGCTTTGTTTACCTGGAGTAAAAACATGTTTGACTGGAAGTGAGTATGACCCAATGTGCATCAGGCAGTGAAGACTTTTTTTTTTTTTTTTTTAAATATTAACATTAGAGTGGCTTTTTGGATCTTAAATGAAAATGACAAACATTGTCATGTGAGCAGGCTGTCTCCTGAAAGAATCAACCTTCATCTGAGCTGATTAGGCAATAACCTGTTAATTTAAAAATGTCAGTAGCTGAGTTAGTGATGAAAATAACTGATGACTGAAGCCTTAAATAAATTTAATGTTTCCTTTCTCTTAGTTCCTAACCCATTCTTGATTTTTAATCAGTTAAGAAAGGGTGAGTGGGCTGCAGCTGTTAGAATCTTTGGAACCTGATGGAAACTGTTAGAATCTTTGGAACATGATGAAAACAGAATCAGTCAGTTCAACTAACTTGCTCTGTTCAGTAAAGCCCTTTCAATATAAACCATGACACAAAACTTTCTGTATTGTTGGTAAAAACCTATGTTTATTTTTAAAAGTTTAAATGCTTTTTAAAAAACTTTCCTATATTTCAGTGTGTTTTCCTAAATAGTATTTGACATGCACGTCAGTATTTTTTTTACAGCATACTGAAAATGTGGAACTATAATCATTGCTTAGTTGTAAATGCACCTAAGTGTACCTTATTGGCAAGAATATAAAATAGATTTCTGTTATAGAAGGATGTTAATTCAGCAGGGTCAGAGCAGAACATTGGGGGACTTTTGTTGTGGGTTGCAGTCATGCCCCTCAGCCAACTGCAAGCCTAACTTTGTTTCATCTCCGTCAGCTATTGAGATCTCCCTCACAGTGCAATAATTTCTCCCAGGTATCGTGGTCATTTTTTCTTTCAAGAGGAGAGATACAAAGCTAAATGTAGTGAATTCTTGCTGCCCTGTTATCAGAAGATTGACAAACGTGTTTGCCAAATGCAGTTAGCATCTTAGTAGCTTGCAGAGCCAGAAACTCAGGTTTGGGCAGGTGGTATTGCAGATAAATCAGCACATGAAGTTTGAGGAGATTATACAATGAACTGTCTACTTGAGAATTCTGACACTATTTATTTATTTATTTCTGTATTTATTTTGCTTTGCACATCCTTGATTTAAAGTTAAGAAAAGCACACATTTCATCCAACCAACCAAATGAAAACCAACCCCCCACCCCAGCGTTTTAGATCTACATAGGTTAAACAGTTGAAGGAAAGAAATAATCATAATTTGTCAATTACAGAAGTATGCCTAAACTAGTTTTTTAATGTGTGTTTAGAACTAAATTGCAGATCTTGGTTTCTTGGGAAGAATTTGAATTTATTTGAGTTGTTTGAATGTGTTGCTTTTATGACGTTTCCATATCAGCGGCCTCCAAAGTCAGGTGTAGACAACCATCCAGTGGAATGTGTGAAGAAAGCCTAGGACTTACATTTTAACTGACAAATAAGAAAGAAATTAAGCTTTATTTAATATTGACACTGGCACTCTCTGTAGGTCTGTATGTTGGATGGTCCTGTGTCACATTTGGTTCATGAGGTGTCCCGAAGACAGATTTAGTATTCCACAGTATGATGGGGTCACAGTAACACCTTCATTTGTTCATTCACTTCCAGTATATTGTGATGGAGGCAGTTTACTTGGGCCCAGTTAGGAGGATTTGTGGATTATAATATTTAGGTTTTACTAAGCAAACCCTCACAAAGTAGGCAAGTACCTTAAAAAAATTCCTGCAAAGAGACCACAGATTGAAGATAATACTAATAATATAAATAATAAGAACATGGCAGAGCTGATGCTTCTGCTTCTAGCATGAGCTCTTGGTCACGTGTATTAAGGGATAAAACCATTGGCAATTACAGGTGACAAGAAGTCAGCCAAAACAATTTGGTTTATCAAGAATGGTATTTCAAATATGGATGTACATCCGCTATTGGAAATGATGAACATTGTTTCTTGAGGTATCAGCTGATGATAGTATGAAGCCATCACAATTAGCAAGGCATTTAAAAACTAAGCACCCAAAACATGAAGACAAGCATGCAAGCATCTGCAGGTTTTTTTCAGCAACGTTGAAGTCATGATGAACTCAATCCAAGATTTTACAAGATTTCACTAAACTTAGTGATAGATCATTAGAAGCCTCTTTTGAGATTTCTTAGTAGCAGAAGACACGGATACAGTTGGGAAAGCATTTCCTCTTCCTGCAGTACTATAAATGTCTGAAATAATACATGGTAAACAATGTGGTGACAAACTAAAACACATTCTTTTGTCAGCAGATACTGTTGGAAGATGTCTGGGAAACATTGCCAAAGTTCTGAAGAAACAAATATCAGAAAAAATTACACAGTGGGAGAGGCTTGCTCTACAGACACTTGGATGAAAGTACAGGTGTTTGTGGTGTGGCTCGACTTACGGTGATTGCTAGATTCTGGGTGCATAATGAAATTCACAAAGAACTAAGTTGTTAGGGAAAGATGTACCAGACAAGAGACATTCTTAAGCATAAATTCTAAACAGTGTCTTCTTAAATAACTTTTTTTAAATGGAAAAACTGTACAAAAGTAACCACAGGTGGACAGATGGAGTGGCTGATTTGACCAAAGTAAAAAAAAGGTTCTTGGCTACGGTTACAAGTTGAGCACGACTTGCAGAATTCATTCACTGCATCATGCATAGGCAAGCAACAAGAAAGTTGGAGCCATAAGTGCACAAAGTGCTGCAGGATGTCATTATTGTGGTTCATTGTATGAAAACAAAACCTTTAAATAGTTGAGTATCTAACATAATCTGTAATGACACTGGGTGTGACCAGGAAGATCTTGTGTGCTGTGCAGAGGATCACTAGTTATCATGGCAAAGTGCTTAGGAGAGTTGTAAAACTTAAAGATTAATTACATGTTTCATCTCACAGAAAAACAAGTGTTACGAATTTCCTGACCTGTTTGGTGATAACAGTCAGCAGTATGCTGACTGTCAGTTATTAAAAAAAAAAAAGGACAATTAAGACACCCTCACTTGAAGGTCAAGATGGTATTTTAACAAGCAAGAAACCTATTGTTTTTTGAAATAAACTGATGCTATTGAGAAAGTATTTTGAAAATGGATGTTTTGAAATGTTTCCTTATGTGATTTTGTTGCCAGAAAAGATTTGTCATCTGTAAAACCTTCTGTATTTGTAGAGTTAAACTTGGAAGCAGAACTTCCTTATCTGCTTAAAAGTCCTCCCAGTTAAGAGTTTCAGAATCTCAAATTTTTATAGAAGTATAAAAATGTGCCTTCCATTGGTTTACGATAACAAGTGATTGATATCAGGGAAGATGGAAATTTATGGCCATATTTCAAGAAAAACCTTTGCATAATTAGTGGATGGAGATGCAAAATGAGTGTCATGATTTAGAAAGTGTAGCCAGTGATGCACTTTGATTTTGATGTACATATCTTTGTAAATTGTGTTTTCCAGCTATGACAGCCAATAAACTGAATTTGAAACTCGACCTTCAAATCACTGTATTACAAAGTGCTAAGTCAACATTTTAAAAAATGCTGAAGCATATTCAATCACATGGCTCTCACAAAAAAAACCCCACTTTTTTTTAGTGAGAGCATAAGGGTTTTTTACCATTAAAATATTTCAAAATATTGTTTATTTCTTCTTCATTTCATCCTTTTAAATTTCTGGTTTTATATGTTGTAATATATACAGAGTGTATTAGTAAAGTGGTAAATATATTTAATTTAGAAATAACTACACACGTACTGGGGGTATGTTCTCAAAATTTTCATACTTATAGAAGTGCATGATCAAAAAGGTTTGGTGACAGCTCTTCCCATATTGTTAATTGAAACCAGTTGTATTCACAGAAGCAAATATGTGGAAGTTTATCCAGATCAGGGAAAGTCTATTTTACATGTATATATTCTTTTCATGTGAAAAGTAGTTGTCTGATAGACACAGAATGTTTTACTCCTGGATGTGTTTCAGTTGTAATAGCTCAGGAGGACAGGAGTGATGCTGCTTGCATGGGTACGTGCTGGGATGCCCCAGCTGGGATCTGACACACTCAGTTTTAGTTGCTGAGTGGTGAGCTGGGTGTCCTTGTGAAGTGCTTCCTGTCTGAATAGATGAGGGGAGTGATTTGTGGGTGGACAGCAGTGGGGCAGGAAGCTGGTGGCAAATCTAGGGATAGAATGCAAACGTTTGTTTGAATTGCTATTATTACTGTTTGAGTGTATTGTTCTGGTGACAGGATGATTTCCAAGCATGTAAACATTTCAAACGTTTTGTTCATTTGAAATTGTTGGTGCTCAGCTTATCTGAAATCAGACCATAAGTATGTCTTCTAGAGAGAGAATTATTGATATATCACAGCTGAATTTCTATTCTTGCCTTACACAGTTGTTCTAAGCTATGTAAATATATATGTTACTGAAGTGTCTTGGCATCCTTAGAGGTGTAACGTGGGACAAATTTCCAAAGCGATTGCTTTTTTTAGCTGCTGTTATGAAATAATGTGTTCTGCTGTACCTAAATAATACTTGGTAACTTCTTGATTAGTTGAACATTTTATTTAATAGCTGTAGCTGACATGCAGAGATAAGTACTTTTTAATAAACTATCTTGTTTGCTTATTTTAGGCTGAAGCCTAAACCTCTGACATGGCCACAGCCTCACCAAGATCTGATACAAGTCACAACTGTAATGGAAGATTACAGATGCAAGTAACAGGCAAGTAGTGATTTGTTTCATAGAAATTTTTACAGGAAAGCATATGTATTCTACAAAAGCAATCCTGGAAGTGAGTGTAAAAATGAGCTAGTTAATATCTTAATTAATGATATGAATGTTGCAGTTAATAATGTGACTATAATATATGTAGATGATTTGAGGCTAAACAGAGGTTATATAGTGAATTGCATGATAGAGTTTAATAAATTTTCAAAATTAAAAAAAAAAGGTATTCTGTACAACAGTACAGACAATTGCAAGAAATTTTGCTTGGGAACGAGTGCTTAATGACATGTATTCTGAAGAGGGAGCACAGATTACTGAAATTCTAGGAAAAAAGTTGGTGGTTGTTGTGAACCCCAAGCTGAAAATAGGTGCAATGTTGTAGTGAAGGTGGAAAGCTGGAGGAGATCACAAAATTTGCTAGCCCTTCAGAAGATTAAGTTCTTTCATTAAATATCAGGTAAATATTTGTTGAATATAATATCCTTAGGGCCACCGGTTAGACTTAACAGACATATGGAATAACTTAGGTTGGAAAGGACCTTTGGTGATTCCCTAGTCCACTCTTCTGATGAAGGCAGGGCTACCTTTGAAGTTGGATCAGGTTGCTCATTATATTGTTCACTTGAATTTTCAGTATCTCAAAGTCTGTAGATTACCAGCTTTACTTGTGATAAGCCATGTCAATTTGAATGTTTTTCCTTCTATCCAGTTACAAATTGCCATGAAGTCTCCTTTTTCCTTTTGCTCTGCTGGTGTTCATAGTTTGGGGCAGAAATAAGCCATCCCAGTATCCACGGAAATTTCTGGAAAACAGTCCTGGGGACACTTTTTCAATAGTTGTTGAACAGGCCAAGTAGATTATGCATTTTGCTACTGATGGACAAGGACTGGTCAAAGATGTGACAATTGTTGTCAGTCTTAGCTACTCTCTCTGTGGGATGGCAGAACAGAACTGAGGCATCCTGGTAGTCTGAAGATAAGCAAAGTGCATCTAAGTAAACAATAGCTAATAGTGACAGTGTTACAGCAGTTAAAAGTAAAAATGTTACCAGCACATAGGTAAGATACTGTACATAAATACACCTACCTTAAATATATATATGTGTATTTATGTGTATAAGTATTATTTTACCATTGATAACTGACTTGAGCTTTCCAGGGATTTTGAGAAATCTGGGAATGCTGAAGTAAAAATGCATGCATGGCTAGGAATATATTAAAGCTATCCTGAAAAAAATTTGGGAAAAACATGAGTAAGGTACCATGTCTTAATAAAGGCTGCATCTTAAGAAAGGTGCATCTTGCTAGATGATCCAAAGTTGGCCAGGTTATCTGAGAAAAAATATATCGTTGAAGAGTCCCCAAAATGGATATTTTATGAAATTAGATAAGATAGAGGCCTCAAAAATTATTAACCTTATGTAAGGAGCAGATTACTCAATAATGTGATGAATCATCAAAACTGGCAATGACTAATTTGCAACGATGGAGCCGCCTGTAGATTGAATGTAAGAATGTAACTGTAAACTGACTTACACAAATGACCCTTAATTTCAGATCTGTGTCTACAGAAATGGTAATTTTTTATCCTGTGCTGAGCTCCTCCTTATGTAAATAGTCTTGTATTTTTCTGGTACTGGGACTTCTTTTGACTCCAAGAAAGCTGGGTCAGGGCTCAAATGGGAAGAAGTCTTTACAACATTTGTGGTTAGTTTTCTGAAGGTTTAGTTCTCTAAACCTAGTCTTTATTGCAGGATCACAGGAATGAATGCCAGTGGCATTCTGAGTTGTAGGAGGCAGGGGAGTGTGGGACTGTAGTACTGCTGACCTACACTGCATAATTATGTGCAGTTTTGTTTATGCTGCTGTAGAAGCTATAATTTTTTCAAGAACTATACTTAAAAAGCACTTTTATAAAGGCAGCAAGTATCATAGACTCATTTTGCAAACAAAGAATTTGTATGGAGTGGTGACTTGTTTGAGTTTGGACAGATACAACATGTTGTAGGCATGCTTTGCCATCAGTATTTGTTCAAATATTCTTGGTGACATCTTGTCTTATTAGTTCTTTTGGAAGTATTGCTGGTATTATTACTTATTCATAGTTTTTTTAAGAAGATGTCCTAACCAAAAGATGATCATGGTCTCCTTTTATGTTTGGGGACTCAAAACTTACTAACAAAACATAATCAGACAAAAAAAGGGGAAATTAGGAGGAAGCTTGAATATCATTACTAAATACCTGTGTTTTAATAAATGTTGTATTTTCCTTTGGAAAGTAAATTGTGGAGGAAATGTGGAAGAAGTAGAGGTTGTCAAAGCTTAAAAATATATCATGATTTGAGATGAAAAAATATGACTTGTGTGTGGAATTGCAGTTTTAGTTTACTACAATCCAGCTTTCATCATTATCAGTTGCCTTTTATGACCCATGATGCATTACTAAGACTGGGCTTTTCAAATGTGAGGAAGTTAAGTTTGCACCTTTTATTTGAAACAAATAAAAGTCCATGGCTAGCTCCTTTAGAACCTTGGATGGTTGCATCCCACTAACTTTTAAGTGACTAATGTTTATGTCTCAGAATACTGCAATCCAGAAATACGTCTCCCTTTCAGTTTAGTAAACTTCCATGTTGAGTTAGCAAGTACCATAAAGGAAAGGAATGGGGAAGAATTATTTTCAAATGGCTGAAGATACTCAGCCTTGTTTTAGTTTGCAAGTGGAGGAAACAAGAACCACACTGAAGCAAGGGAGGAATTAGAGAGAAGGCAGAGCCAGCAGGTAAATATAGTTGAGAGTCCATTCTTGTGGTCTTTTCAAGACACCATCTGCCTGAAATACAATTTAAAATCTTGGCAGTTGGGCTGCTGTTGGTTTTTATAGTGACTTCCTCAACTGGGCATGGAAGAGGGTGAACAGATTTATGTTCAGGAGCACAGAGGAACTGACCACTGATTTGGATGTGAAAGTAGCTTCTTTGGTCAGTGGTGTTTCTTAATTTTTGAATATTTACCTGAAACCTTTGAGTTCATCTGCAAAGCTGTTTAAATAGAGGAAAGGTAAGAGTAGCTTTCTTAATTGTTACAAACTTATGTGTAAACCCAGAAATTCAACCATGCAGTAATACAGGCAAAGAAATGAAGCTCTGTATACAGGCTTTCCTATACAGGGACATTTTGAAATAGGCGTGAACTGCATCGACTTTCATAACAAAATATAACTAAAGAATAGTCTGTCTCATTATCCCTCAGATACATCATCAGATATACTTAGGCATTTTTCAGTTAAGGGAAGAATAGGGAGAACAATGAGAAAATAACCTACGTTATTTCCAGTGTTTATCCCTAAAATAATTGTGCTGTCTGTACAACCAGTCCTGCCAGTGTGTGGGGAAAAGAGTGACAATTGGTTTCAACTATCTGACAAAGTACCTTTTGAAAATAAAAGCTACTAATAAAATAAAATGGTAATTTTTGCATTGACTTCTTTCTGTTCAGCAGAAGTAGAGTAGGTGAGGAAAAACATTGCCTTGCAAAGTATTTCATACAGTGTGTAGGCAGGACATTTTCTGTTTTTCAGCAACAGTATACTGTTAGAGATAAAGCAATGTATTTTATTAGTTTCTAGTGCCAAACTGAAACGGAAAAAGAATTGGTTTGGAACAACTTTCTACACGGAATTAACTGCAGATGGAGAAATTAAGAAAACAGCAAAATCAAGTAGTTCTTCAAATCCCAAATGGGATGAGCAGCTGACAGTGTAAGTAGATTTTTTGGTTGTTTGATACTATTTATTAGACAGACATTGCAGGCAAATATTTACTAAGCTTGGCTGCCTACATAGTTTGCTCTGGCTGTTGATGTCTAAATGCAGACGTGAGTTGGTATTTATCTCAAATGATTTTTTTCTGAATCCTTACAATGTTTTGAGAATATTTTTTTCCTACAGAGTGTGTTACTTGCATACAGTGGCACTACATGATATAGTCTTGATATTTGTCAGCACTGTATTCAGCATACATTGCCAGAAAGACTTACTAATTGTAACCATGTCATTCTCTCTTTAGAAGGAAAAGTCTCAACTGGATAAATAGTAGTTATGAGGAAGCTCACTTCTTCCTTTGAGTTTCCCAGTGAAGGGATGTGCACACAAAAACTGCAGTTACCTCGCACCTTACCCTGATATTTGACTGTTTTAATCTTCTTGTGGTTTAGTTTGGTTTAACTATGCCAGGGGTGTAGATATACCTGAATAGAACTCCATGAAGAGTTGGCAATCTTGCACTTGGTTAGAATGCTTTATTCACAAGCAAGATTATATTGGTTCAGACTTGGGTCTGGGAACAGCATAGCTCCTATCAAGTGGCGTTGAGCCTGGGCCAGTACATTTCACAGCATCTGACGTGTCTGTGTGCAGTAGCCAGCTTTGTTAGCAGTAGGAGCCATGCTAGATTCCAGTAAGTGCTGGAGAGCGAGGACTGGTACATCTTTGGGGAACTCTTTGCTTGGGAACACTTACTTACTCCAGACCTGCTCAGAAGCAAGTAGGTATTCCTGTGCCTCAGTTCTTGGTATTTAGGTTTAGTGAACTTATTCACCCTTTGCAGTGTTGCAAAAGAGAATAACATAGTCTTGGACCTGAGGATGATTTCTGGGATCAAGAACTAGAACAATTACAGAGCTATCAGTATACTCACAGGGACCTAAGTTTCTCTTGAGGAGGCAGGTTTGCTTTGGCAGGATTTGGTGATCTGATAGAAATTAGGTAAATTGCAATGCATAGTAATGGCAGACTCATTTCATGAGTATTGCTTACTCAGGGTCTTACCCTTATATGTATTTTTGAGGTATTCTGGCCCCCTCTGACTATTGGAATAGTATTTGAGGTTAAGTGACCTCTCTGGCTTGCCAAATTCCCCTCACTTCTATGAGTCAGCTATATATTTGTGTGTGTAGGTGTTGGGGACTTTTTCCTTTACTTTGTTGAGCTGCTCTTTTACTAAGACCTCCCTTAGAAGGCAGCCTATTCAAAATGCAAAAATATATTTGCTTGTGTTTCAGCAAAAATGATCCAGCTTGTCCAACATATTCAAGTGACTGTAGAATTAGTCCTGTTGTTGGGAGAGTGGGGCTTGTTTTTATTATTATTCTCATCATTGCTGATACAATTTTCTGTATATATTAGGTCAATACTTATGGATATGTGGCCTTTGGCTTTTTGCAATGAAGTGCTTCTACTCCTATTTTGCACAGCCAGGACTACCTTTGCAGTACTAGACCCTGTATTACAAAACTTACTCTCCAGGACCTAGCATAGCTTGAGCAGGGGAGAGATCAATGCCAAACCTTGTCATAATATTACTGCAATTGGGTCCTTTACCTTCTGCTTCCCTCCAGTTTTTACTTTAGCTTCATCATTTGAATTTTCCTCTCTGATTTATGTGAGTATGCCTTATGGTTTTCTATATATTTGTGGATTCACAAAAAATGTTTATCAACACTTCCATGGCAGGCTGATACCTGTTGAGTGGGCTCTTGCTTGAAAATAGATGCTTTGTTGTTTTTTTCCTTTTTGAAAAATACTTATTATTTTTCTTTTCAGTGACAGACAAATATACTTCCCACCTTTTTCTCTACATTTAATAATGCAAGTTTTTAGCTAAAACTCTGGAGGACGAGGGGAAATAAGTCTTTCATAAATCAAGATTTGTTTTATATAGCTGAGATTTGAGCTGAGTGTAGGTTATTCTGATGCTTCTCAAATTCCTTAGGCTATCATAGTAATGTACTTTAAGTTTCTTCCTAAGTGTATATATCATAGTGTTTGCAGTTCTTAGTCAAAAGTTTCCCCGTACAATACAAAACTGCACTTCATTAGTATCAAAAAATAGAATGAGAAAGTGAATAAAGTTCAAATACTCCTAATAACAAGAATTAATTCTTAAAAATCTGTATATATCTTTTGTTAAATTTATTTTTTATGCAGGCATGTGACTCCACAGACTACGCTGGAATTTAGAGTGTGGAGCCATCACACTTTAAAGGCAGATGCTTTATTAGGAAGAGCCACTGTAGACTTGAGACAAGCTTTGGAAGTACACAATAGAAAATGTAAGTTATCATGAAGGATATTTTGAATAAAGTAAAATTATTGCTACTAATCTATATATCAAAATGGCAACCAGACTACTAACTATACATGTAATTACAACTGACTCTCAATTGAAATCTTTACTTGTCTCTTCTAGAGATGTCTGTGCTATTGAGAGCATTTTAAATGTAACACTGGGGTATAATACTATTGAAACAAACAGTAGAGTATTAATTGCTGAAAGTAAAAGCAGAAATACAATGTTTTGTAGCAAGCTAGTAACCAATTTGATAGAAGATCTGTTTTAGATTTGGTGACCAAAAAAATAATTAAACTTTCAGAAAAGCTGTGTAATTTTTCAAGTTTTTCTTCTCTGGAGTCACTAATAGAAACACTGGATATTTCTCCCTCATAATTTAGCTGCCCAGAGAGCAATAGAAAACATTGATTAATGAAACAATTGTGATCTTCCTTTTAGTACATTAGAAATTGATTGTTCCATGTAACTTCTAATATTTTCTAAATATTTTTAATAGAATATATCTGATTTGCTATTCAAAATTTTTTTTCTTTAGTACAACAAGATGGTGAATCCACACTTTAAATTCCACTCCAGAGTGGCAGTAGAATTCCAGCTAAAAGCTAAACCAATCTTAACCTTTCTCACAAGTTATATATATATAAACCTGAGGTGAATGTTTTGAACAGTGGGGATAAATGAGAAAAAAAATAATAAAAAAAGCTAAATTTTTCTGATTCTTACAGAAAATTGAAATAGAATCCAGTATTGAGTAAGTCTTCTTCAACAGTATTATAACGATTCAGCAGTAAATTTCATAGTTAGGCAGAAAATTTTCTTTTACCTAAGAAAACTGTATCAGAATAAATTGGGTTATAATAATGTTAGCCACAAAAAGTATTTCTAAATACTTTCTACAAATTTCTAACAAAATTTCTAACAAATTTCTAACAAAATATTTAACATTTTATTACTGTAAATCCTGGGGAGGTAGGATCTAACAATTTGACAAATTCTTTCAGGGAATGGTTGACTGAGTTTGCTGTACATTGCAACCAAAGTAATTTATGTGCAATGTTTCTTATTTGAGCAAGTCAGTAGTTAGATACTTACTGGATTATCTAAGAATTCACTGGTAGAATGGTCTGACTGGTATCCTTAATTCATTTAGTTATTGATACCTATTCTAAAATGCAGCACTTGAAAGGCTCTTTGCTGATGAAAATGGAATGGAAAGTCCTCTAAATGCAGAAACATTAGAATTAATTTGGTTCCTTTTTCTGCTAAACACCACAACTATTAAATTGCTGCCCACACACCTCACAGTTTTCTTGCCAGCTCAATTAAGCTACAGCCAACAGCTGATCTAGTTTAGGAAGATAACCTATAAAATAGCAGAAGTTAAACCAACCACCCTTTGCAAAAATTAAAAAATGTGTTAATTAAACAATTCAGTGATAGGTTAGTTTCTTCTCTTCTTTGAGATAGTATTTTTTTCCAAAATGTGTATTGCTAAATCAGTAACCCTGTAGATTTAGGAGTTTTGTGCTTGCTACAAAGGGTTGAAGTCCCTTAAAATCCATTGTAGCCCAGCAGTGTGTGTCTGCTGGTAACTGCTGCCCAACTACACTGTCAAACCTGCTCTTTCAAGTAATAGCTTGGGGGTATCTGGCTGTAGGTTATGGCAGCCTCCCCTGTTTTCATGTTTATTGTTCACTTATGATGCATGCTAAGAATGAAAAAAATGGAAATGCTAGTTTAATGCATAGAAGTGCCTAGTTTAAATTTAACTTGGAATGCTGTCATATGGAGGGAAATATGATGGCATGTCTTTAAAAACTAATCTTTTAATCTGAGAGCGCAAATACTAAAAGGTCTTAAGCATTTTAACCTGATTAATGTGAGCTCCTAGCTGACTGTGTTTGGATTTATGACATGTAGCTTTAACTGTTGTACTTGTAGCAGTTGATTTAGAGAGAATTACGTAGCATCCTCAGCATGTTTTACCTCTGGATTATATATGTTTCTCTACAAATGTGTGTGTTGCTTGTCAGTCAGATTGAATTATTTTACTGCACCATCAGTTATCTCAAATTTTCTTTCAGTGAAAATAATATCTGATTTAACTTTTGGTTACCTGAGGCATCCTCTCTTACTGTTTAATCCTTGGAGTTGCAATCTATGAAAATGCTAGTAAGGATTCATTAAAAATAGTTTTAAAATTGAGGGAGGACACTATGCAGTCTTTGCATTTTCATCTTCCTCAAAGAGATGGTTTTTTCAGTGGTCTTTTAGAATTAGGTTTGAAAGGTGCTAAGAGAAATTAATATAGGCTCTGGTTGTAAAATGAAGGGTTCCCAGTGACTTTTTAATATTTGGATGTGTGGTTCAGAAGTTGTTTGACTTTAAGCCATCACATGTTATGTAAGTAGTGCTTAATTTCCAAAGGGCTTAATGGAAACGGCAGACCTGGGAAATCATTAACAACAAAGTACTGAATCCACATGGATTCTTTGGCATACCTATAGAATATACAATGTAAACAGACAGTTCTTTTTAAAGTGTGCGTGTACACACAGCAGCTGTAAATATATACATTTATAGACATACATACAAATATATATATATACTCCATAGTGTTTTCTACTTTGATTTGAAGATCTCTGGTGTTCAGTTTTATAGATCTAAATGCATATATCACATTTGTGTGTTGAAGATCTCTTTTAATATTATTTAGAATTTAATTTTTCCTCTATCCCTTCTTTCCTTCTTGTCCCTTACCCACCCCAACTCCATTTTTAGTGGAGAAGGTGAAAGAACAATTGAAACTCTCTTTGGAAAACAAGAGTGGCATGGTGCAAACAGGTGAACTGACTGTTGTGCTAGATGGTTTGGTTGTTGAACAAGAATCTCTTACAAATCTCAGTTCATCAGCAACCAGTAAGTTAAAATAATTAAGTCAGATGATAATATTTAGATTAAGATTTCAAACAGATATAATAGAATATTTCTGTTGAATTTGTTTCTTACTGTTCAGTAGAAGTTCAGCAAAATGGCGAGGCTGTACATGAAAACAGAGATGCTTCAGCAAGAAGTTCATCCAGGTTGGAATTTATTTTTGTGTTTTATGCGATATGAAGTGTATCAGCAAATTTATCAGTTGAAATGTTTGGGTTGTTTGTGTTTTGGTGGGTTTTTTGTTGTTTTTTTTTAATGGTTTTGAAGATGAGAGATTTTCACTGTTGAGGTCTAAATTATGATGCCACAGGTTTTAGAAACCTTATTTGTTTGATAGTTACATAGTTTAGTTCAGCTGATTTGGAAATCTATAAAAATGCTGCAGCAGAAATTAGGGGAGCAGTAGCTCAGTGTATTTTTATGTACTTACTCAATTTATTTTCTTTTGCTGCTTAAGAACCATTTCTATTAATGTCTAGCAGCTTTTTGCAATGTAGCACCTGAACGGAAGGAAGAGGAAAAAAAAGCCTGAATTACTTCCTCCAAAGCCTTTTTAAGGTCATAATCAGGGACTTAAGAGACTTGTATTGAGTTTCACAAGCAGTATTTGTAACACTGAGGCCAAGGCCTGTTTTTTCCTCCTGAAGTGGCAAGAAAAAGACATTCAGACCAATTAAGAGCTTAATTCTTGGTTTCTCTGCCATTCTAACCTGCTCAAGGACTGGCTGGAGAGAAATAGAAATAGATTTTTTTGTCCCCTCATCTCTAGTAAGACAAATAGGTCAATTCAGATCAATTTAATGTTACTGGTCTGCTCAGTTACCTTCTGTGAACCCATTTCTGTTTAAGTTATTGACACTAACTGGAGTGAAAAAAAATACAGTTGCTATGCATTTGAGTGACAGGGACACATTTGTCCTTATATGCTTGACTTGATTCTTTTTTTGAATTTGTGGATATTTCTCTCTTCCCCAATGGATGCTCAAGATGACTGAGTGAGAATAAAACAGTGCTTCTGCTTTTTTCTCTTTGTTAGAAAAAATTGGGACTGCTAAAAGTGATTTGAAACACATCTGCATACCATTTTGAAGCAGTAGTAACAATCATTTGTTTTCATTCAGCTATTGTTGCTGGAGATAATCTCTCTTACTGGGATCCTGCTTTTGGTGTTGATATTTTAATTTACTGCAGTTTTCTACACAACTATCCAGCTGTGTTGATTTACAGTTTTAAAATTAAGAGATGAAGAAAAGATTTAAGGTAGCTTCTCTCCATGTCTTTTGGAGGTAAATTGAGTTTGTAATCCAGAGCTGATCAGTCTGTCTATACTGATCTTTTGGAGTTGTGTAAGGTAGCATGGAAATGCTGCTTCTTCCCTTCTTACTCCACAAAGTTGGACTTCTAACTGTTCTGACATTTTTTGTGAGATAAAATAGTAAATAATTTCAGTATTTAACCTTTACTCCTTGAGGTGATAAGTAGTTGGCATTGAGTGTAATTTTCAAAATATGTCTCTGGTGGATGGCTTTAAGCATTCTGAAAGAGATTTAAGTGGAAAACCAATGTACTACTGTAACTGAACAAAACTTTCTATTCATAAGCCCTTAAAATACATTTATCCATGTGGCCTTGCAAACACAGAGCTGCCTATGCTTAGTTGTCCTCACAATGTCCCATCCTGCCATTGCATAGAGAAGCTCATCTTATTTTCCTTTTACTGAGGGAGAATTTTGTTGCTTTCTTATGTTATCAGTATTTTTAGTGATATGACTAACAAAACCGGTTCTTCCTCTTAATGAGAGAAAAGGCTTTCCTGCTCATAGCTGCACTTTGGAAGGGTCCCTAAGGCCATTTTGGAAGATGCAGCAGGTGCATCAGTCTGTTCAATTAAATTCTGATATGTCATGAAAAGTAAAAGAGAAAGTAAAAATGGAAACTCTTACCTGTTACAAGTATCTGAAATCCTCAAAACTGATTCTTGCCTTTTTCTTAACAGTCAAGTGTGAAACCAAAATAATTATCTAGGCTGCAAACACCACGATATAAACAGTTGTGAATTTCCCACCATTTCTTTATTTGTTTCTATAGCATGGTTTAGTGTAGCATTTAGTTTAGTTGTGTAACCATTTAACATGTTGCTTATAGTAACCTGAAATCATCTTTTATTTTTACCAAGATCTGCTTGTGACATTTCTAATGGGATAGACAATCAAGTACCTTCCAGCTCTGTAATACAGAATACATTCTGTGTGGAAGCTGTTAATGGAGACAGCACACCATCTCCTAATCACGTTGCAGCCAGACCCAAAAATACACCAGTACCAAAACCACTTGAAGCTCAGCCTGTCAACAGCGCTGGTAAGAAGGGGAGAGTTACGGGAACGTATTCCATGAGGCTTTTTTGTCTAGTTGTATCTCAAGCTGAGCTACTTTTTCTATCAACTTTTTGTTGGAATTCAAAAGTACTGAAAGGATGTGGCTTGAATTTATAACTTTGTGTGTCCACTTCTGTAATTTTTTTTGCAGTAGACCCATTCTTAAATATATTGAGTTTCACACTTTATTATAAGTTCTTTTCTCTGATGAAGGAAGATCAAAGTGTCCAAAATCTTCCATTTTTCTGTCCCGGATGATGAAACCATATTACTGTTTGTCTGGAGGAAAAATCAGGTTTCTTTCACAATTAATTTGAGTAGCTATGGTTAAATTTTTCCTGATATTATATAAATCTGATTTAGGCAGGAAACTGCTGTGCTCTGAGTTGAGATGTGTTGCAGACTTTCCGTGCCTTCAATTTTTTTTATAAATTCCATTTAAAAACAGCTAGTGGCAAATACTGAATGTTGTTTCCCTCTTAAACACCAAAACATTGATTCTCACTACAGTTCACTTTTGGTTCAGTGAAACTAGTTTTTTGATTTGAAAAAAAGGTTTTTTTGATTTTCATTTCTCTGGTGCCTAATAATGACTGTGCTTTGTAAGCCCTTTGTCTTTTCTCAGCTGTTTGGGAGAGATTACAGTGATACCAGAGAGAAAAGAAAACTGTAAATAGAAATAGGCAAATTGTTACTAAGTTGTAGAACAGTGATTGTCAAACTCTCTGTAATAGACTGGTATAGTTGGAAGATAACAGAAAGAATTATGAACTTTTAAAAGTTATAATTAAATTAGGTCTTCTCTGAAGCTTTTCTCTATTTGGAGAACTTTAATTTGATTCCCCTCTCTTTTCAGCTCGAGGCTAGAGGGCATATATATTATTAAGGCATTGCTCCCTTTTTCTTCAACAGCAGAGAGAGCCATTTGAAATCTGTATTAGAATAGGGTAGTTGAAAAATAATTGATTTGTTCAAGTGGTAATATTGACGAAATCATCACTGACCTTGCACTGAGGCATTGATATAGGAGTAATCAACTACTCTACCAGCGGATGAAGATGTTTTTAATGCAAGGCATAAAACTGGTCTCTGGCATTTTTCGATGACACTTTTTTCCCCACTGTTGTGCTTTAGTAGGATTGTAATTTTACATGATGTTGCCAAAATTGCTGTATTAGGCATAATTGGTGAAGTAATCATCTGATGTAATGTTTTATACATCTGTTTTGGAGATGAACTTACTAATAGAGCAGATGATTTGTTCATTATTTTGCTTCTAACTTTGTTATGTAATCCAATTCATTCTTTAGTCTGGATGAGTTGAATTTTTTAAATGGAAGTTGAAATTTCAGTTGGCTTTTTTCTTGTGTAAATTAAGTTGTTGCTAGTATAAGCAGAAATTTGAGGAAATGTGATCAAATTTTCATGTGCTCATAGTTTTCATGTCATGCTGAAACAATATAAAATCTTGATATGTATTATGTAGTTAATTTCTTTTGTGCCATCTGGAAGCAGTGTGTGTTACCCTGGAAAAGTTTTGTTCAAAAAGTAGTGCCTTTATAGAACTTAAAAATCTGTTGCCTGTAAAATCATGCTCATGCTTATGCTTACGCATATCAGGAAAATGTATATGGTGTAGTGATAATTCTTTAAGGAAACTGACTTGCTAATTGAAATTCTGATGACAGAATTAAACAAGTGAACTCTTTAAAATGATGGAACAACATTTTATAGGCACTAGTGTAGGATTAAATTTTGCAAATGTGTATCAATAAGGTTAAGGGTATAGAATTAAATTAGTTTCAGCCCTTAGCAGGGTAAGGTGATAATATACTGTAAGGTAAGAAAATTGCCTGAAGCATGTATTGCATATCCTTAGTCCTTAGAAAATTGGTGCAACTTTTAAAACAGGTACGAGCTACTAAGAATTGTCACCGTTGGATGTTGATTAGTGGTGCAGAAAATGAAAGTGCTGAATGGTGTGGCGCTGTGTTTTATAGGGCCTTGACTTTTAATGGATGTCTTACAGACTGCTGTACCTGATGTCACTTGTCTAAGTTAGACAAGATCTTGATGTGCTGAGGGACTGTTCAGTTAAGCTCTGCAGATGATTGGTGTATTGTTTGCCAAGTGGGCTTGGGACTAATAAAGCTTTCTTAGCATCCTTTGTCTGTTAATCCATGCCTGCTTTAAACCTTTTAAGAGATTGTGCTTGATTCAGTTTGATGGCATATTTATTGTTCTAGAAAAGACAGAATTTATTTACTTTGTAATTCTAAAGTAATTTTCTTCAGTCATTGAACTATGTAAGTTGTGTTAGCCAGTAATAGTTTTTATATTTTAATCCCTCTTTTGGAGGAGGATTTTTTTCCAAGTTGCACAGGTGTAGGGTTAATTGTAGGGTTTGGTACGTCAGCTCTGAAAAAGAAAAGAAATTATCTGTAGGGAATGCCTCTTAGTTTTCCAGATCTCATAGAGTAATCTCATAATACTTGTTTTCATGTCGTACTGATTAAGATTCATTTTTGAACTTCACTATAAATTCAGAGTTTTAAAAAAGACTGTACAGTTTTGTGGAAAGCAGATGGGTGACTCTTGCTAATCTAGACTGAGGTGCAACATTGAGTTGACCAAGACATGGAGAAACTAATAAATAACTTTTATATATATATATATATATATGTGTATCCCTATGTAACAGGGAGGTACAGAGAATGGCTTTCAAACTGTAAGTTTTAACTGAATGCAAGTGGGTTGTGACTTTTTGTCATCTTAGCCAACAGTGCTACTTATGGCAGGTGCAATTTAAATACATTCCTTTCAAGTAATTTACTCTGGAAGTTATTTGAAAAGTAAATCTCATCAGATCCTGATACACAAATGTTATTTCCCATTTCTCAGTTAATGGCGAATCATCTGCCTCTGCACCTGAAGCTGGCAATTCCTCTGTCTCCGAGGCTCCGACGGGTTCAGATGAAGCTCCTGTGTCTTCAGCAGATTGCACTAATGATACAGCAGAACCTCAGTCAGCAACAGAAGCAGCTAGTTGTTCTGAAAGCCACACTTCTGCATTACCTGTTGTGTCTGCTGGGCTAGAACCTGCAGCTGCCACAGAGTGTGCTCAGCCTAATGCTCGGAACAGCGCAGCAGCAGATGCGGCAAAGCCGAGGGAATCCTCCTCCACGGCAAGTGCGTCTGCAGAACCTGTAAGACAGCAGCCTGGTAGTGCCAGTACAGAACCTTTGCCACCTGGGTATGTTGTTTTGCTTTAATGCTATCATTTTGTGTCATCTAAATGTGCATATAAAGAAACAGAAACTTAATTCTATACAGGGATTTTCAAATGCAGGTCAGCTGGCTGAGATGGGGTTATTTGATCTAAAATGGGATTTGTACTGCTGCTATAACTGGCTAGTCTTGTCCCAGAAAGTAATAACTGATAACTGATTTGCTGAGATGGTATTGTGATCTTAACAGACAAACTCTTGGATGTAACAGATGTGAAGACTTTTCATTTGATATTTTCAAACTTATTTGGGCCATAATTAATTATTCCTATGTTTCTTAGTAGTAGGGACCAAAGCACAAAGAAGTGAAAATGACTAATCTATAAATGCTTGTAGGTGCTTGCTGTGTAAGAATGAGTTCAAAAATGTTAGAGTTAATAATAAGATTTGATGTGTATGTAGGTATGTGCTAAGAAGAGCTGGAATATTTTAATTCTACTAGATTATTTGAAATTGCTTTAGTAGTCTTTAGTAGTAGCAGGCCAGGTGTTCTGCCTACATTTTTAGGAACTAATTAAGTGTTTATGTAAGAAAAATAAATATATATCAACTGTGGACAAGCACTTCACCTTTTCATCTAATGTTTCTCCTGGTTTCCTTGTCATTTATACATACTTTTATTGCATTGTGGTAGTTCTCAGCATTATGAAACTTCAGCTGTTGGTCTAGCTCCATCTTCAGTGTAAGATTGTTTCACAAAATGAAGTAATCTCCAGGGATATCAGATACAGAATTTACCAGGATAGGAAATAGAAACACAGGAAAAAGAGCTGATAGCACACACTTCAGGTTCACTCTGAAAGATGCTATTTGTTGGATATTGGGAACAGAGCTTCAAAATGCAAACACTCTCATTTTTTGAGAGACATGAACTTGGAAATACAAAGAATGCGTCTCTCTAAGAACTTTTGGAATGAGGATTTTTTAGAATCCAAGCATTGAGCAGATAATTAATGACTTTGTTCCAAACTTAAATATAATAGAAAAATGCTTGTGAATATTGATGTATGCTCATTATGTGCTAAATCCTTTAAAGTCTTTACAGTGATATTAGTTAAATAGGAAGTAAGAGATCTGTATTCTGTTATGAATTTTCTTTGGTGTTCGAGAATGGGTTTTGGACCATGGTATTTTTACTCAGTGCCAAGATAATTTATTGTCTTAGTGGGAAGCCCAAGGATGTATTTGCATCTTCACTTATGTGTGAGTCTCTTTGTCTTCAAGGTGGGAGCAAAGAAAAGATCCTCATGGTAGAACCTATTATGTTGATCACAACACACGAACTACAACATGGGAAAGACCACAGCCCTTACCTCCTGGGTAATGTACACTTCTGAATTAAATATGATAAACTTACTATATTTTTGTTTGTTTGTTGCTGGGAACAAACAGCAGCTCATCAAAACTGAATTCTGTATCATATATTAAGAGATTCTAGCTTTCATTTAATTATATAAAATTACAGCTGTTGTTACAGGAATGTTGATATTGGATATGTCACTAGGTTTGATCACTTGTTCAAATATAGCTATTAAAGTATTTTGTTCTTCCTTTAAAACTTAAGCATGAAATAATGCATATTTGATCACCTTCATTTAGGTGGCACCACTAAGTGTAGTGCCCTGGTTCCAAAACTCAGATTTCCCAGCAAAGTGTTCTTTGTGAAGTCTGCCAATATTACTTGTGTTTATTTACCTGTAATATTTACCAATATTACAGGTGTTTACAAAGTTAAGAATGAGGTGACAGAGAGCTGAGCAGGCAATTGCTTGTAGTCTGTGTATGCTCATCAGTTCATCTGCCAATTAAGTTGAGGTACTTTTGTGTCCTTTAGAACATGAAATCATGCCTGTGACTCCAGTAGTTAATTTAAGTACCACTTAGGAATTTGGCATTTGGCAAAGAGAAAAATGGTTAGTAACACTACTGAAAGAATTAACTGTTAACATTTGTTTTCCTTGAAAGCTGGGAAAGGAGAGTTGATGATCGTGGGAGAGTTTACTATGTGGACCACAACACCAGAACGACAACGTGGCAGCGACCAACAATGGAGTCAGTGAGGAACTTTGAGCAATGGCAATCGCAACGGAATCAACTGCAGGGAGCTATGCAACAATTCAACCAACGATACCTCTATTCGGTAAAGTACACAACATTTCAAATTAGTACAGAGGTATAGGTTATACTCTGTTATACTTTTTGTAATTTAACTTCAAAGAAAGGGATTTTGTAACTATTCAACCATATGGGTTAAATGATATTTAGCATCAGTAATTTAGATTCTGATTATTTTGAAAAAAGTTAGAAATCATCCTTTTATTGGATGAAAATCAGAAAGTACTTTCGGACAGAAAGTACTCCCTTCTGAGTTTGTTTCCTGACATCAGCTTTGTGTACTGCATTTTTCATAACATTATTAATGCCAGTAGTAAGAGGTACAACTAAAAATGTCCCTTAAACTGGAAAGGAATGTAAATGCTGTTAGGGGTCATTTTGAGCATTAAATAGCCTTAAAAACTGTTCAGGTGATTAGAGTTCCTTCACTAATACAAGTGGCAATTCTTTTACTTTGAAGGTTATACATCTGGTTCAACTCTGGAATTTCCTAAATGGTTTTCCATTTCTCTAACATGATTGCTAACTTCTGCCTGAAGAAAATATGAGTAGCTTCATAGAGAATATTTCTCGGTCAGATTTTCCCATCTGTGACTGGATAAGCAGAATAGTTGTTTTTTCAGAGTTAAGAATTATGGTGCCTGTGTGTCACTGTCACTCTAAACACTTTAAGAATTGTGCTTGGCTTCTTAAAAAAATGATCTGATCCCAGAAACTTTGTAAGTGATATGCAGAAGAGCTGGACTGTTTTAAACATGAAACTTTTGAAGTACAAGTCTAAAACAGCTTCATTGGAATAGGACTCTTTGCATGTGCAGACCTAAGTTTAAATTTGATGGGCTTTATTCACACACTCCTCTGAAGTAAAGGATGCTGCAGTGCTACATTTAAAAATTCTCAGCCTCTCATTATTGAATTGGACATTTTATCTTGTCACTAGCAATAGCAGAAACATGCATCACGACTAATTTTCTGAACTTTCCCAGGGCTATGTATCAAATTCAATTTGTTTTATGGAATTAGAGAAAAGTAGAATGGTCAAGGCTAGAAGGGACCTCTTAAGGTTATTTGGTCCAATGTCCCTCCTTAGGAAAGGCCACCTAGAACCAGCCATCCAGGACTAATGTCTTGTAAATATCTCCAAGGATGGAGACTCCGCAACCCCTCTGGGAAACCTGTGCCAGCACTTGGTCACCTTCCCAATAAAAAGTGTTTCCTGATGTTTTGAGGGAACCCCTGTGTTTCAGTGTATTGCCTCTGGTCTTGCTACTGTGAACCAGTGAGAAAAGCTTGGCTTCATCCTTTTTGCGCCCTCCTTCAGGTATTTAAACACACTGGTAACTTCTAATGCAAAATCAAGAATCAGCTTGAAGCACATAGAGCCAAAATCTCTTGGCCAACTTTGTGTACTACTTTGATCAGTTGCATAATGCATCTGAGAAAACTTTCACTTTTCTGATGCCAAGATTTTATTTTTGCTAGATTTATCCTTCAGTGAACAATATATTTTAAAAATTAAATTATATTACTTCCTTCCTTAGGGGATAACCCTTACTGAAAACCACAGACCTATTCCTTAAAATGTCTCATCTGACCTTAGAATCAATAAATGAGGATTTGTTAGTGAGACAGAATATACCTGGAGGAAAAGAAAACTTGACTGCTTGTATCTCTTTAGAATTCTGTTTTCTAACTATTATATCTGTTGCACAGATAGAACTCACAGTTTATTGAGGGGGAAAATTGAAATTTTATTGAAGAAAGAGTGGGGTTTTTTGTTTTTTGAGGTTTTTTTTTTTTTTGTTGCTTGTTTGTGTTTTTTTTTTTTTGTGTTTTTTTTTTTTTTTTTACTTTAGTGTGATTCTGTATATTTTTTCCTAGAATAGTTAAGGTCAAACTATAGCTACCTTTTCATGCTCTGGTGACATACCGGGACTCTGCCTATATAGCAGTTTGAGTGAGACTGTCTTTTATTTTTGGGAAAAAAGTAGATGAATACTTTCCGTTAAAGAATGTTTCAATTACCTTGAATGGTCAAAGCTAAACTATGTAAAGAAAGAAAAGTAGATGGGATATGGTTATTTGAATTACTTTCATTTTTACCTGGAATAATTTATGGTAGTCATTTTGGAAGTGAATCTGCCTGGTCTTTCACTGTGTTCTGTTAAATATACAGCTCTGTGTAGCCAGCAGCCATACACAAATCCTTGGACCCATTAAGAAGGTTGGAAATATCTGAACCGTGCCAACATTCAGTTCCTTGGCAGACAGCTTTTTCCTTTCATGCTCTATTCTTTTACAGTCACCACAGAGAAGTCTTTGGTTAGAGGATTATTGTGATTGTATGTTCTCCTAAAGCAGAAAAGACTAACTGCTGAAAAATAAATAAATTCTCTGTTCACATGTAGTAGCTGGTGGCTGGGGCAGCTGCACAGCTCGATTTTGAGTGTAACTAATGCATTTCCTTCTGATCCTTGATCTATTTTTCCTTCAGAGAAAAAATATCATAGATTTGTTTTGCCTGAATGTGCTCCTGTAAACTCTTATTTGATATTTTTGTATTGCAAATGCTATATAAAGCAGTATTAGTTCCTAAGACACTCTTGGAAAATATACCCTATATCAAAATTCCATTCTGCACTCACACACACTAAAAGTTAGAGTCCACAAATTTTTAGGGGTGGATGCGTTTAATTATAAATCAGAGCATGAATCCTGAGTCTGTGGGATTTCTGTGTTTTATTTTTGTTTTTTCCATGCTTTGTATTTTTGGGAGCTACTTGGGGACTTCTGCAAGGTTACAGTATATTATGAGCTTAGCATGTGTTTACATAATAATATAATCCCTTTTTTTCCCCCTTCTAACCTTACTGTATGCCGGTATAATTTTATCCATCCGCATATAGATGCAGCTGCATTTTAAGAAAAAATGACAATGTTTGAAAATAGCCAAATATTCAGGGAAGTTATCATGTATTGAGGAAGTAAAACCCCCTATGCTGGCAGTAGTCACTGTGCTTGGAAATGTTTATTATGGTAAGATGTGTTCTTAGGCAAGACCTTAGTGCTTATCTGCTGATCCATGCTTCCTCAAAACTTGTATGAACTGTGCCTCTTTGTATGAGCACTCAAGTTTGCTGTAGGAAGGGAAAGGGAGGGTACATTGCATTGAAAACAAGTGTGGAAAGCCTATCTTATCATATAATCTTAGTTTCTTTGCAAAACCAGATTAAACATGGCATGATGGGTTTTTTTTTGCAGAATGAATAGTCTTCAGGACTAGTGATAATCTTAGAACACACTGAGAAAGTAATATGAATAATATTTGGCCTGACTGAAAGTCCTCTTGTTTTTAAATAGGCTTCGATGTTGTCAGCAGAAAATGATCCACTTGGGCCTTTACCACCAGGTTGGGGTAAGTTAATTAGCTGTGGATTTCAGGAAGTGGCAGCTACAGAAATTTGGAATGCAGTTGTTGTATAGTGGATTTTTTTCTTTTTTTCCCTTAGAAAGAAGAGTGGATTCAAATGATAGGGTGTATTTTGTAAATCATAACACAAAGACAACACAGTGGGAGGACCCTCGAACTCAAGGGTAGGTGTGTATAATGACTGTACAGGTTCAAAAGATCCTGCTTAATTCTTTTATGTCATGATATGGGGGAAAAAGCACTGCTTGCAATTTCTTTTGCAGTTTACAAAATGAGGACCCTCTTCCAGAGGGCTGGGAAATCAGATACACCAGAGAAGGTGTCAGATATTTTGTTGATCACAATACAAGAACCACCACCTTCAACGATCCTCGTACTGGGAAATCTTCTGTGTAAGTGAGAAATTAAATATATTTTGGAATGTTTTACCTTTTTATAATTAAATAGTGAAATTTTCTCATACTATAAAATGAGCTTTTAGCTGGAATTGCACACTAAATTATGAACAAGTTTTTCTATTATAAGTTTAATATATTTAAAAATTTTATTTGTGACTTTATGACACACTTTGCTGTACTGCTCTGATGTTCAATAGTTTTTATATGCTTTTGAAATACCAAGATTGTAATAATTTTATAAATAGAGAGGGGCAATGAGGTTAACTTGAATAATGAACTAATATAACTAATAGTTGCATTTTTAAAGTAACAGCAAATGGACATTATGTATCATTCCTTATAATGATACACACTCAGTAATGGATACACAGTAATGTCTAAACAAAGTAGTTCTAAATACTTCTGAAAAAGTTTACATGCAAATCTTCTTTTAAATATTTTGATTAAAAGTATTGACCCAACCTATAATGGCTTTCTTAATGTCTTTTGTATGGGTAGGGTTTACTTCTGTCAAATAGTGATGATGGCAACAAGTCTGTAGAATGCTGCACCAGAATGTCCTTCATAGTTCCAGAAGCAGCTGAATTTATAAAGCCTAACTTAGCAGTCTTTTTCTCAGTGAAGATGATAAATTCGATATCTCTCTTTTATGTGACTTGTAGTTTTTATGCATTTCATAGGGTTTTTATGCCCTCTTGATCTTTTATCTTTCTATCAAATTTGGTAAATTGACTTGCAAAAAAAAAAAAAAAGGGCAAGGAATCGTGGAAAGGAAGACTGGCATTCCAAACCACCAGCTGCATTTGATCATATCTTACAATAACAATTTTTGTGTATTTTTGAAATCTTCATGCTGTTATTTAGCATTGATTTGATGTCTGCATGCTTAATGTATCTCCAATATGTTTTCTTACAGAAATAAAGGGCCACAGATTGCTTATGAGCGTAGCTTTAGGTGGAAACTTGCTCATTTCCGTTACTTGTGTCAGGTACTGATTTATTAATTATTTATTTATTGAAATTATATGAGTTTTTACAAATGTGTGTGCTACCTTTTAATGTTATTGCCTTATGATTACAGTCCAATGCACTGCCAAGTCATGTGAAAATCAATGTATCCAGACAGACTTTGTTTGAGGATTCCTTCCAGCAAGTAAGCCTGCAAAAATTATTGTATTTGTTCATCAAGACAAAGCAGAAGAACAAAAATGGCCATAGCTAGTTCAGACTAATGGTCCTTCAGGCACAGTAATCTTCCTCTGGAATTAGCTAGTGGGGGTTTCTTAGGGAAGACTGTAAGAAAAGAAGTATTGTATATAATACTTTTACCATATGATCTTTCATTTTCCAGCTGTATACAGTTGAAATTATTTTTGAGGTTGAAGTGGTTTCTGAGTATTTTACTAATCCTCAAGGGATTTCTCTTTTATGAGCTTGCCTGTGCTCCTCTTGTGAACTTTTTGCATCTACAGCCTCCTGAGGTGGAGTTCCATAGCTTAACTACTGTGGCATCAGCCACATTGGATTTGCTTTTCTGATTCCTGTGTGTCTTTAGATACCTTACGACATGTTGTTTTCTCCAGTTAAAACTGCTTTGTCCTTCAAAAATTAAATCTGTGTAACTGAAGCTTACAGTCCTTGAGCCCTTACAGTCTGCAGCCAATGGTTCATGAAAATTCTTGCTGCTCTCACCACAAGACCTCTAGGCAGGAATTCTCTATAAGTTAAAAAAGTATATTATAAATTAAAGTATATTGAACTTAGTCTGGATTAAATTATTTATTTTAAGTGATTTCCCTAAAACTAAAAATCATATATATCAGATGAAGTGCCTTTTCACCTGTTTTCCTTAATTAATGACTGCCTTAGGAAGAATGTAAGAACAGGATACCCATAAAGCATTACTTTCCAGATATTCCTTCCACTTGCTAGCAGTCTGCTGCTAAGGGATTTTAAGTCCAAATTGGTATTTTTGTGTGTAGTTCATTGATTGCTTGTTCCATGAGATGGTCTACTTGCTTTTCAAATTTGTGTAACATTTGATGTATATACAATTTCTGTATCAACATAAATTAAATCTGAATGAGTGGTGTGGTAACAATGCATAATTTATAACATTGATTTATTTTTTAATAGATTATGGCATTAAAGCCCTATGATTTGAGGAGAAGATTATATGTTATATTTAGAGGAGAAGAAGGATTGGATTACGGTGGCTTGGCAAGGTAAAAGAAATTTTCTTAATTTCCCAAATTTCTTAGTTTTTATTTTTTTAATTGCACTCTAGCCTTGATTTCTCTTGCAGTCTGACCCTCGGTACCTTTTTAGTCCCCCTAAATGTATTAAGGAGGTGGAACTGGCAGCACTGGCTATTGTCACAGGTTATAACTTCACATTGGTAAAACTATGGTCTCAGTTTTTCAATTCTTTGACAAAGAGTGATGTTTAAATTGGAATGAAATTAATTGCTTTATCTGAGTTATTTCAAAAACTTTCTATCAGAAAGTTTAATTTTCCTAGAAGTGGGAACTGTGGGAAAATAAAGTGTTCTGCTTATTTGGAAAAATGGCAAGCAAACACCAGATTGGGGCTGATAAGAACAGAAAGGAAATAAACAAAAGGAGAGTAGTCCAGGCATGAAGGAACAACTGACAGACAATGTTGGCTCCACTGGAATGTGAAACAGCTGGACTATGGGTTTTTCTAGAATCTGAAGTGGAACTCAGAGGGGAAAAATCTGATAACAGGAAAACCATAGACAAGATTTCATTTCTTGATCACTGAGAATACAGCCACTGACTACTGCTGCTAGTTACTTCAGTGAAATGTTATTGCTTGGTAAAAAATTTCAGTACTACTGTATATCCAGAGAACAGGAAAAGGTCATAGGTGATAGAATTTTTCTTGTTAGGTTGTTCTGGGTTTGTTTTTTTTTTTTTAATATGTAAAGATATTCTGGTTTGGTTTTGTTCTGGTTTTATGTAGCTTCCTGCATTGAAATTGAATTCAGTGAAAATGTATAGTATTTATATGCAAGGAAGGTTGCCTCTGAAGGTTGAGCTTCTTTTGGGTATGTGGTGTTTTGCTTCTCATTACAGTATCACATAGAATTTGGGGGAGTGATTTCAGGAAGGAATTCAATTTTTGCTTTGCATGGGTTTTGTTTTGTTGGCGTCCCTATTGTGAGGGTCATAGGTTTAGGGTGGGAACTGGAACAGTTCATAGATCTTTTCATAGAAAAGATGTTAGAATAATTCAACTGAAGTGTGTTAATCAAATAAAGTAGAGAATGAATAAATAAAAAATATATAACCAGTGTAGTTTCATAGTTATTTAAGTCTTGCCCAAGATTTTTAATGTGAAATTGAGAACCAGCCAGGATCTCATTGTAAATTGAGCTGAGAGTTCTTAAGTGACACTTAATAAATGTTCATGTACTGACTAATGAAATACAGCATTAATACAAATATAGATCATCTGTCTCTCAGCAGACTAAACTCAGTGTTCCTGTCAGATTTTTACCTTGCATGTAGCAGGACCAATCTGACATTATGTCCTGTGGCAAGTTTTTAGCTGTTGATATGAAAAATTCCTTGCTTCTGCAACTTCTTGTTAATGGCTGATTTAGTTTATTCCTCCCTTGTTATCTGACTTGTTCTAATTTAAATGCCTATTAAATTTGATGCCTCTGTGTAGTTAATGTAATTGTCTCAGTATGAAACTTGCCTAGAATGCTGTACAACATTCTCGTGCTTGCTGGAAGATACACGGAACCCTGGTAGGGTTATTGGATCCTGGCTGCCTTTCTCTGTTTACTCTTTCTACTTGGCCTTTGGGTTGGAAGTGTATCATAGTGACCCATGATCCATGACTTGAGTTTCATGGCACTGTTAGGAGAAACATGCCAGCAAACCTCATTTCTATTCCTTGATCTTGAATAAATACAAGGATAGAAGAGATGCCTTTTAACTATGACAGCTGAAAGGCAGTCAGAATGGAATTCAGTCCCTACAGTTATTATAGAACAGACTTTCAGCTGTTTTACGGGCTATCTCTAGGCCTGGTTGTTTACTACCAAACATTTATGGCCTGATAAAAAAGTCCCTGAGTATGTATGACTGTTCTGAGGTCTCTGCAAATACTATATGCAAATATTAGAAAGCAAGAAATACTATCAAAATCACCTATCTGAACACTGAATACCAAATTCTGGTATTATTTCAGATCAGCTGAGTTGAAAAAAATTAAACTGGTGAAAAACATGTATTCATTTAACCTCAGCAAAAAGATACTTTTACACTTTCATGTCATGTAGGCTTAACCAATGCATGGTAATTTGTTAAACAACAGTAACTCAGCATGTGTTTTTGCTGTCAGACTGGAAAAGCAAATAAGGTGTGCTGAGGTTTCAATTGCTTTGTTTTATTTTGTTTTATCTAAGTTGTTTATAATAAGCGTGGAATAATCTGTGATTTTTTTGAGTAAAGATGTGAGTTGTAGACAGTAAAGTAGGCATGACCAGGTAAATGCTGTGTACTGGTTGAAGCAAGGACTGTGTAAGAAAAAAATGTTACTGATAGGCAGCTAAAACCTGTGCTGTGAGGGTGTGTTCAAGATGAAAATCTTAACTTCTAATAATTTCTAAACTTTGGAAACCATGATTTTCTAACATTATTGGGTCTAATAATTAATTTTCTATATTTAAGAAATATATAATACCATATATTATTCTGTGATTCTAATACTCAGTATGTAAACACTGTTTATATTATTTTTCAAAGTTTGCATATATTTTGACCATTTTGCTGGTTACCTAAGGGGAATGGTGATAAACATCTGTATTTGATGGTTTTTATGTGTATACATGTTTTTTTTTCCTTAGAGAATGGTTTTTCTTGCTTTCCCATGAAGTACTGAACCCTATGTACTGCCTATTTGAATATGCTGGCAAGAGCAACTATTGCCTGCAGATAAATCCAGCATCAACAATCAATCCTGACCATCTTTCATATTTCTGTTTCATTGGGCGCTTTATTGCCATGGTAGGTTAGATTTTTAAGGTTTTATATTTGCTGTAGCTATACATTTACTCCTGAACAGTATTTGTTTGTACAGTTATTAAAGGTTATATTAATCTCATAGAAATGGAAGATTAAGGCATATAAGTTTATTGAGCCAATTCCCTGAGAGTTAAGCGTCTTGCACACTCATGTTTCCTGGGAGAGTTATCAAAGTTAATATGACGTTCGGTATAATATTTTATTTTCATCAATTGGATGTGTGTACTTCATGCAAACTGTTGTCTGAGTGTCTGAATACTGATGCTCTGAAAAATGTGACTAAATATTTTGTGAAAAAGGCTCCTCAGTTGGACCTGGTATACCTGAGGATATTTGAAAAAATGAGTTAGAATGTTTTGCAGAGTACACTGGGCCTTAATTTAAATGTAAATAAAAGTCAGACACTGAGGAGAGCAGAAGCTGTCAGGGAGCTGATTCTCTGCCATCCAATTTCTTTTAAACCACAAGCTGATCAGGCATGTTGTATCATTTCTTTGGTATCACTAAGTCAGTCTTCTATAGTGACTCCTGTTCTGTCACATTTCTTTCCCTCCATGTAGTATACAGTCATCTTTCCACATAATCATTACGTCTACAGGTAGTCTTCAGCAACATCCCTCAACCTGGTGAATAGTGAAACCAAAAAGAGTAGAAAGCATTTTCATATCGCCTCATGTTGTTCAGGTTTTTTGTACAAAATTAGAATTAACACAAGCCAAGCGTAACATAAATGAAAAAATACTTTCAGACTTAAAATAAATTAGGTTTGGGTGGTTTCTTAGTTCTGCTTTTCTTACAGATGCTTCTTAAGAATTATATTCAGCTATGACAACATCTCTCATTTCAATTGTTTTATGGCTGAGTTCACAATTGTTGTGCTGTCATGAAAATTTAGCTCATTGGGTTTACACTTTCAATAGGCTGCCACATTTTTTCTTTATTTTAGAGTCCTCAGCAAGTTAGAGGACTGCTTACCAGGAAGGTGTGATAAAGCCAGTTAGGTGCTAGAGCCAGTGTTTCTTTGCTGGTGATTTTTGATCTTGTCTGTAAGAAATGTTAACTTTAGGAAAGCTATTTCATAACAGTACAGATCATAGTAGAGAACTTAATTAAAGTAATTAATGTAATTAAAAGACAAACTTTTATTTCCTGAAGTATTTATGTGTTTATATTTTAAATTCTCTAAGTGGGCCAAGAGAGAGACCCATGTAATGCTGCCTGATTTGGTTTGTTGCAAGGTTTGAGTGTTCATGGTTTATACTGGATGGAACTTTCTGCAGTGCTTCCTGGGATACCCTCTAGTGGCTTAAGATAGCTCAGGTAATAATGCAACTGGGAAATGAAATGGCAGTTTCTGTACTTCTCGCAGTTCTAAAATAGTCGTGAGATTTTTAGTTTTAAGTACTGAAGTAGCCACAGTTGTTTTCAACTGAAACAGGATTAAACATAAAGAGTACACATCTTGCTTCATAATAAAAACCTGTTAAATGAAGTTGGCTGTGGCAACTTTTATATTTTGCTGTAAGATTATCATACACATCAAATAACCTGATTTTAAGAGCTTAATTTTGCAAAAGCAGAAAATCATATGCCCAGGTGCTGCACTTGACGTGGAATTTCTACCAGGTCAGCCTCCCATGAGAAGAATAAACTAGTTTCAAAGTAAATAGATGTACAAACAAACAAATAAATACAGGCCTTTAAGAGAACTTCTTTAAGGTCTCCTTAAGCAGAAGAAAATGCATGATAGGCTAAGCCTAAAAGGGGGAAATTAGGTGGGGAAAAAAGATGGAGCCTAGAGGAAATGGGCTGTTAATTGGCTCTTCTGCTCTCAGAATTTCAGCTGAGAGGAAAGAGAAGCAATGAATGCCATACATGGCCTATGTTTAGGATGTTTTTTTTAAAAGAGCTATTTAAGTGGAGAAAGTATACTTGATAAAGCTAAGAGGAAGAAAGGGTTTTCATGGTTATGGTTGTGCTCTGTGAGCTCTTAGAGACAACACTGTATGTGTGTGTGTGTGTAATGCTGTGCTTCAGTACTATTATTACTCAGCTTACACCCTAAGTGCATGTGTGGTGAGACAAGTGTGACCATGTTTTGGGTTTGGGTTTTTTTTTTTTTTTCAGTTTTGTGGAGAACCTAATTCCTCAGTTCTGTTACTCACCTACAAAAAAATGTGGTTCCCAAAGCTCTTTCTTACAAGCTGCAGTAGCATTCTGTAAATGATGATGTTGCTGGATGTATGTATGTAGTAAAAAATGGCAGTAATACTCAAGTAAGATCAAATATTCTGATCAAGTAGGATAAAGTAACACTTGGCAATTATGCCTATTCACATAACTAAGGGAAGAAGGGATGAAGTCCTTTTATGAGAAGTTTTATTTTTAATCAAAGAATTTCTAAATTATAATATATATGTAATATATATAAAATTGTAATATATATAAATAAATACTAAATTGTAATATATATAAATAACATATGCTTGGATAAATTTTGTCCAATTTTTTTGCTTCCCATTTAATTTAATGTTTTGTTCCTTATAAATATGGCTTTATAAAGCTGCTACTGCTATTTGGTGCTTTTCATTATTTGAAGGAGAAAGAAAAAAAAAGACTTCAAGTCCAGAAACACTTTGATAATTCAGTAGTTCAATAAAAACGAAACGTATTTTTCTGTTCAACAGGCATTGTTTCATGGGAAATTTATTGACACTGGTTTTTCTCTGCCTTTCTACAAACGAATGCTGAGCAAAAAGCTTACTATTAAAGACCTGGAATCTATTGATACTGAATTTTACAACTCCCTAATTTGGATAAGGTTTGTAGTTTATTTTCTTGTGTGTGTGTTTGATATTTTATGGATTTGTTTTTGTTTATATAGAATTCATTGCAATATTTTTTTCTTTTCATCCAGGGATAATAACATTGAGGAGTGTAACTTGGAAATGTACTTCTGTGTGGATATGGAGCTCTTAGGGAAAGTAACCTCACATGAGCTGAAATCAGGAGGCTCAAATATCTTGGTAACTGAGGAGAACAAAGAAGAATATATTGGGTAAGGAGAACAAAGAAGAATATATTGAGTAGGAAGGTGTAGATGCTGAAAAAATGTTCCATGTTTCTCCTGTTGCTCTAGTCTTTTTTGACACGTTGGTTTCTGGTGGTTTTGTTTTGTTTTGTTTTACTTTTTCTTCCCATGTTACTATGTAATTCTTGTGACTGTTATTGAAATAGTACCTTGGTACATGTTGCTATCTTGATACACAACTGCTTGGTACAAAAGGAGACCATGTGGAGAGATGACCTGAAATGCTCTTATATGTACAGTGAGAACAGCTGAAACTGAAATGAGCAAGTGTGTTTTCAGTAACTTCAGGTAACAAATCCAGGTAGAGGGAAGATGTCTGTTTGACAGAAGATCCTAAAATTGTTTAGAACTTTGCTACAAATGTGGAAACTGAAAATCAGAATAGTGTGTAACATGCTGTGATTTCAACTGTTTTTTAAACTCTTTTTACTACTCTTTTTTGCTTATTGCCTAATTTTATCACTGCCCTTTTTTTTAACCTCTGTTTCTGATCTATTCAGTGATCTCAAAAGCAGATGTACACAGACCCTTTTCTGTGATACAGTGTATGTCCAGTGCTGCACATAAAGTTTCCACTTACATTAGCAGTCTTCAGTTTCTCAGAGAAATAGTTTCTATAATATAATAATAATATTTATTTTTAACTGGAATGGTAATCTAAGTTACCTCTTGCTACTTTACTCTTATCTAAATGTGAAGATTTGTGATAATATAGTGTAGTAGGTTACTTATAGTTAATGGCATTGAACAGTGTAAGAAGTGAAACGAGGGATTCTTACCTGATGGGAACACATAGACAATCCTATGTGTTTGAACTTCTTCATGTTGAATGCTAAATGATGTTTAATTTATGTTTGGTTTTGTTCTATCCCAGGCTAATGGCAGAGTGGCGATTTTCTCGGGGAGTTAGAGAACAAACCAAAGCTTTCCTTGATGGTTTTAATGAAGTAGTTCCTCTACAATGGCTACATTATTTTGATGAAAAGGAACTGGAGGTGAGGGTTTTTATTCAGCATTTTTAGCATTTGCTAAGGTAATATGTATGGAGAGATTAAATGGATAGGTCAGGTTGAATCTCTCGTCTGTTTATGCTGCATTTGATAGCTTCTGGAACATGGAGAATTTATTAAGAGCAGTGGGATTAAATCAAGATAAAAATTGAATCAATGTTCTTGAATCAGTGTTCTTGTGTTCAGCATTAAAATGTATTTTTGAAAGTTTTTGTGAAAGTATATGAGATCACTGATGGATCTGTGAGTCACAGACTTTTCCCTCTGTGGTAGATGGGTAGAATTACTCTGCAACAGATGACACAGAAGTTGACTGTAGTTCATAGTGATTGCTTAGGATCAAATACAATGTCTAAGACAGGTTCTAGGGTTCTTATATTTAAAGCTTGGAGGAACCAACAAGGCATGAAATGGAACTTTGCAGATCCTCAGTACACAACCCAAAGGCTGATAACAGGGATTGCTTGCATGCTCCATGTTTACTTAATAATCAGCCTGGCCTGTGTTTACTCTTGGGGTTTGTCATCTGGAGTAGGGACAAAAGGCTCTGTAGTGCTGTGCTCATTATTTCTGTGTGACTTGACAACTTTCCTTGTATTATTGAGCAGTTTTCTGAAACCTTCCTAAGTTAAGTAGGGAGGATTTTTTTCTAAAAAAAAGACTTTGCTCAGTCTTATTCAGTGTTGAAAACTTTGCCTTTAGAACTTTCAGCTTTCATTGCTTCTTGTAATGAATAATTTTCAGACTTATACTTTTCAGTATGTTTTATCTTTATTAGTAGTAGCAGCAATTTAATCATCATCATTTTGGAATATGAGGTGAAGATTTAATGGAAAGGCTAATATACTCCTTAATATAAAAATTTCTCTTATGAAAAAGGTAGTAGCTTTTATTACTGAGCTATTAGTTGGAAGATACCATGTCTCTAGTATTCAGTCTTTCAGACCACTTATATACATACACAATTTTGGATAACTGTAAACTTAGGATAAAGGAAAATCTAATTGTGCAATAAAGTGAAAAAAAATACCAGTCCTTTTTTCAGGGCAGAGACTTTGATTTTTGTTACCATGTCTCATACAAAACAGAAAATACTTTTAATTTTTGTGTTTAATATAAAGAAATTGTTCTCTTTTCTAGGTTATGCTCTGTGGTATGCAAGAAGTAGATTTAGCAGACTGGCAGAGGAACACTGTTTATCGTCATTACACAAGGAATAGCAAGCAGATCATATGGTTCTGGCAGGTTTGTTAATCAGTTACATTTCTAACTTCTGTAGGTTTTGTTTTGATCTGTAACACAAATGGTATATGTAGTGGAGGGCTGTCCAAATGAAGATTCTTACAGCTTCCTTTCTTTTGTCTTTTCAGAGAAGGAAAGGAGGATTACTGGTCTTTAGGGAGGATACTTTAGGGTGAGAAATGGTAGACAGATTCACACATTACATTTGGATGCTGGCTTATGAATATTTTCTTCTGTACCTTGTCCTTACTGATTATTCAGTGAGGTTTATTTTATTCTTAGTGATCTACCTTCTAATATTCTTACATGTAGTACACCTGAACATCTTCACTTTCCAGTACCTGAAGGGAGCCTAGAAGAAAGGAGGAGAGTGACTTTTTACTAGAGCATGTAGTGACAGGACAAGGGGAAGTGGATTCAAAGATATAGTAGCTTTAGGTTAGATATTAGGAGCAAGTTCTTTGCTGTGGGAGTGGTGAGGCACTGAAATAGATTGTCCAGAAAAGCTATGGATGCCCCATCCCTCCAAGTGTTCAAGGCCAGGCTGCATGGAGCTCTGAGCAACCTGGTCTAGGGGAAAGTAGGCCTGCTGTGGCAGAGGGGTTGAAACTAGATGATCTTTAAGGTCCCTTTCAACCTAAACCATTCTGTTTCAGTGATCTAAAAATTTCACTTAGTACTTATGATTATTTGTCATATTAACTGTTGTAGTCAGTCTAGCACTGACTAATCTTCACTCACATTTTAATGGAGTTGGCTAAGAAAAACCCTCAAATACTATTCTGGCATTATTCTACAAATTTTCCTAAAGAGAAGGCAGACCTAGGGTCTTCCTATCTTTTGAAAAATCACCATTTTAGAGATGCTTTTGACTAAGTTTCTCTGGGAAAGTGGTGCAAATCAGTTATTTCCTATCTTATTTATATTATAAGATCTGATGATAAATCTTTTTAAGATGCTTGGTACTGAAAGAATCTAAACCAGAAGTTTAAGTACCAACATTTATATGCAAGTTTTTCTTAGTCTTGAAATACCCAAAGTCTGTGGCTAGTGGACTAGTGCTGTGTTTAATAACAATGGCAGTAGTCTTTATACAAAGCATTGACATGATTTATATTTTAGTGTAGAATATAATAGGTAAGGATTCTTCTTATTTGCTGCTCCCAGCCTTCACGTTGTAGTGGCTGACAGTGCATTTAATCTGAAATCACTGTTCTTTTCTCTCCACCCCATTTTGCTAAAGTTAAGAAATGCAAACTGGTGCTAAACAAGGTGGTGGTTTTTTAAATGGAATTCTACTTTTTCAACCATCTCATGAGGTTCTTGGTTTTGTCCAGCTGTGTTAAAGCTTTTTATTAAATAATTTGAATTTCTATGCCTAGTTTGTAAAAGAAACAGACAACGAGGTTCGCATGCGACTTCTGCAGTTTGTCACTGGCACTTGCAGATTACCACTGGGTGGATTTGCTGAACTTATGGGTAAGTAAAAGGTGACCAGAACTGTTTTATATTGTCACTGTTTCATTTGGAAATGAATCATGCTGCAAGTGTACAGATAGGAGGAAATTCATGTTCATCACCTTGCATCTAGAAGGGCGTTTATATCATAAATCCCATGAAAATGTTTATAAACTATTTGGAAATTAGCTTGTTTCTGTGAGAAGCATGTTCATGTAATTAATGAACTCTGCTGTGTCTGAGTTCTGTAGTATTCACGTATGTATTATGTATGGTACTTAAAAGGAACAGATTACACTTTTCAAAATCTTATTTTCTAGGAAGTAATGGTCCTCAGAAATTCTGCATTGAAAAAGTTGGTAAGGAAACCTGGTTACCAAGAAGTCACACTTGGTGAGTTGTTATGTGATAACATTCTGTACCTTTACTAGTTTATCTCTTCCAGGCTTGCATTGGCCAAATCAAATGAAATCTAATTTGGATCAATTCTCTGTCTCCATCTTCAGCTTCATTTGATTGCCCTGACATGCCAGTATTGAAAACTTTCCTAGTTGCCCTCTTCTAAAATTTTGCAACTGTGCTCAACAGTTTGTCAGTGTCAGATCTATCAAAAATATGAGAATATCCTTGTGTAGGACTGAAAGGTGCTTTCCTAATTCTTTTAGAGAATATTAAATAACTGAACAAGTCATGTTCATAGTAGGCACAGAGTTGTTAGGTAGAGTTATTATGAAGTAACATTATAGAAGATAAAATGTATAGTCACAAGAAGAAGTAGCATGAAAGAAATGACAGCAAACCTTCAAAAGATGGATGCTTAGCCAAGAATGCTGATACTTTTTCCCACCAGGCTTCAGATGGGCCATTATTGGCTTGGCATTCCTGTGCATACTGAACTGGTGCATCAGGTACACAGATCAGTTTTTTATATAGACTGTGCAAAATGGACACAGCTTCCTTTGGCAACCTGTGACAATAATATTCATCATATTTTTAAACTACTTAAGGGTATCCTTCATTTTACATTTTCTCCACTGGATTTTGTTTTGAGTGATGTTTGCAAGAGTTAAACATACCTTGTTTAGGATAATTTTGAGGAAGACATGGAATTAAATGTTTTGGCAGAAGTCTTTTAGGGAAAGTTTACAGGGAAAAAACACCCACCTATATCCAAGCATGTGTAGGAAGGAGAAAAGTTCAGCTTTTTCATGATGTTGTTGAAATTTGGAGATGCATCAAACTAGGATTAAACTTCATGCTGAAAATTTCCTTTTCTATGTATTACTATTATAATCAATTATTATTGTACGTATCATGTTTTTATATTGTATTTTTTCAAAGTATTATAGTTCCCTGTATCTTGGACAGTCTTTCACCATTCTGGTTTTTCATCTGGTAATAGTCTTTTGTTTCTTAAAATATTGCTCTGAAACTTCGACTGTTTTTCTTTCTTGTAGAAATGCCAAGGCAGTGAATTTGTGCTGATTGTTATTTATTTTTTTCTAATTGTTAGATCAGAACATTTATAACTTCTACTATAACAATTGAGTTCTGTAGAGTTCTGCATGGGATTTAAGTAAACTTAACAAAATTCTGTTTTTTTCCTGCTCAGTTTTAATCGTTTGGATTTGCCACCATATAAAAGCTATGAACAACTAAAAGAGAAGTTGCTCTTTGCCATTGAAGAAACAGAGGGATTTGGACAAGAGTAAAAGTGACTTCTAGTCAAAAAGGATATCTTGAATAATAAAAGGCCCAGCCAACGAAAATTGCACACCTTATTGTATATAAGCTTTCTGTTCTGTACAGTGATCTTTCTGGAACTCTAAAAGTTTAATTGTTCTCTGTTCTTCCACAAATATATGCAAAACAGTTCAGCCTTTTCTACTTTTATTTATTGCCCTTTCAAAAGACCAGAAATACCCCTCCATAAATTTTGAAAGCAGACAAGAGACTTATTTAAAAAATATATATATAAAAATATAAATATATATACTAATGGGCTCTAGTTTTATAGAGCTTTTAAGTGTATGAAAAGTTGCAGCCATTTAAAAGGGCCTGGATTTGCTTTATCTTGGCTTTATCATTCAGAAAAATGTTTAAACTGCTCAGTGTTCTCTAAAGAAACATCTCCAAGTTTGTTTTACTGCATGGCTGTTCTAAAAGGTGTTAAAGGCTTAGGCCAAATGTATCCTAAATATGTAGAAAGATGCTGCTGGTATTTGAGACGACAGAATCTGTTCTTCTGTCAGTTAAATTTTTTTTAATACATAAATAGCTGATATATCCCTCTCTACTGATGTAGCCAAGGTCATGAATAAAGCCTTTACTACTTGCACAAGAGTCATGTACAATGAGATGAATGTGATGTAATGTTGAAAGGAATTGGTGCCACTGTTCTGACTTACTGCAGGAGCTGAACAGAGTATTTTAATTCATTTGAGCAGCATTGAAATTTGTTTACATAGTACCTTGGGTTATTACCATGAGGATGTTAGGTAATCTTCAGAGAAAAAATAATAAAAGAGAAAATACTACCCATTCTCTTCTTGGTCTGGTGTCTTGCAGGCTTTTTTTTTTTTTAATTTGGTTTTGTTTGGTTTCCTTTTCAATCTGTGATGTCCTTTTTATAAATTTGTAGAGTTATGTTAATGTAAACTGAGCTATAAGGGTATACAAAAGGAAATGTGAATTTTGCTGCTTTCCGTGTTCTTGTTCAGTTTCAGATACTGGATTTAGTAAACTCAAATAAAATGAAAGTTACTTAAGCTTTGCACAGATAAAAATATTATTTAGTATTAAATCTCTCATTTCTCTAAAATTCTTAAGGGAAATTTAGATGTATTTGAATAAAGTACATCTAAAACCTGTCATCCTTTTATGTAGATCAGGTTTGTCATAAGTGCACAATAATATAAAAACATTTTAAAATTAGTTTTATTGGCATTTTATTGGCATATATTTGCTGAACTGCAAAGACATGTTTAAAAAAATACTAAAATTTAACACCTTATTCATGTGAATTATATTAAATGCTACTTTTAGCAAACTGTGCTTCCTTATTATAGAGTAAAAATGTGTTTTAAATCACCACTTGTAATATGCTTTAAATATTACCTGTAAATTCCATTACATTTAAATTACACAGAATTTTGTACACACATGATTTTAGAATATGATTCAACACACTTGTGTTAACATATCATATTGCACTGTTAAAAGTGTACATGCAGAAAATAACAGCTATATCTGTTCATGTATCTTTCCAATGCAGCAGCTGAATTCTGCCAAAAGTTTATTTTTCTACATATTGGATTGTCTCAAGGCTTTGTATTCAATATGCACAGCTTACCCTGGAGCTGTAGCTGTACAGAGCTCTGGTCACAGCAGTGGTGCAGCAGGCCCAAAGAGACTGCTGTCTTACATTAACTTTTCTGTAAGAGCTTCAGAAATTTCCACCACTTTGAGGGTTTTTCATACACCACCAAATATCTTTTGCAAAACCATTTTTATATAGCACTAAATTCATTTGAAGTGCAAATCCACGTAAATTATCACTTACGCTGGTTAGAATGGAGGAAGTTTAAGAAAACAAACCAAGAAGGTCAAAGGCCAGGCACCAGGAGTGTGTGTGTCACTTGCCTAAAAGACAAGGAGGGCTAAATGTCACAGTTAATGAATTTGCACTAATGAATGACGTGGTGACCCACTACCAACTGCTGAATTTTGTGAATCTGTGAGTAACTGAACGAAATAAAAAAAGACAGCACACCACAAGAATGTAGTTGTTTTATTGTTTTGGTAACTTCAGCTGTCTCATACCTTCAGTAGTTTTTTGTGGGGGTAAGGATTAGTAAGCATGAAAAAACCAAATCCAGTAGCTTTCTGTTCCTGTGTATGACCTGTGTCAAGGGCCTGACTGAAAGAATGACTCTGGAGGAAAAGAAAGCAATATATATACCTGTGTGCATGTGTGTACTTGTGTACCGTACTTGCATTTTCTGGGAATTTCAGACGGACTGTGTTGTAATTTTTTCTTTTCCCACTTGAATTCCCCATATTTCACCTATACTTGGGGAGAGTGAGTAAGATAGCAAAAAGAGGGAAGGCAGCAATGGTTGGAGATCAGACCAGGGAAGTAATATAACTTGAAGGAGCTGTTGTGTAGTTTATGGGTTTTGTTGTTTCCTTTCTTCCTGCAACTGAGCTGCTTTTCACTACACACTTCACAGCTATTACTTTGGATATTCTTCCTTTGTGCAGCAGTAGAAAAGGCACCTAAATAAAGATGCCTCTGCCACAAAGCTACTGGAAGCAACTATGCAGATGTTTTTTTAGAATATGAATGCAGAAAATTCTCTCTCAAACACTCTATCACCCACCCTGAGACACTGTAACACAGATGACTTCATTATTATGCTCTACTAACAGAAAAAAAATAGTTCCTTTATGGTAGTTGGGAAAACCCAGTTTTAACTGTAGTTTTGTGGCACCAGGCTTCAATTCAAGCCCCAGATTCTCTCTCAATCATGAAATTTTACTACTGACTTAGCTTGGTTTGTTAGTCTAAGCAATTTATGCTGTTCTTCATCTTACTCCTAGAATTACAATACCCTTTCCTAGTAAAGCAAATACTAGGTATTTTCTAGTAAGTTTTTTTTTAGGCTGTTCTATTGAGAATACCACATCTTTGGTATTCCTTCATTCTTTGGTCCACTTTTTCTCTTGGGTAATTGGAATATATTGTTTGGCTGGACACCTAATTTAGATGACTTTGTATTTCTGGTGAAAATTCCTGCCAACACAGTAGAAGGACCAAGAAGAAAGTTTTATGTCTACAAACAGAAGCCCATCTTGTTCCACAGTAGTTACTTTCTAATGTACTGGGAGTATGTATTTCTCCTGTTGTTACAGTCTAGGGTAAAGAGTGTGTGCTCAGCAAACATTTACAGCCACTAAATCATCACAAAGCTTCTCACTGCACATGATGGTATCACCCATAAAGGGATTTTCTTAGATGTTCCCTACTTGTTCTTTTTTCATTCATTTTTTATTTCAAACCACAACACTTTCTGCAAAGTCAAACACTAGCATTTAAGACCATTGGAATTAAGATGGTGCAGCCTTAATGATAAATATGTAGGAGCATCTATTACTCTTGAAGGCCATTGAACCTCACAAGAAAACACTGTAGAAAAAACTGCAGGATTATAATTATGTCATTATCCTGTCCCTCCTTTCTTTAAACTTACACAAGTCACATATCTTATTATTCCTCATAAATAACTTGTAGTTTAGAAGTGTAAAAAACTTAATTTAAACCCCAGGCTATCACTCTCCCAGCCTTTTCTAACTATCAACCCTGCTTGTGAATGAAGACCCCTTCATTCCCATGTAAATAAACAGACAGGATCACATAATGAAACAGATCTTTCAGTTCAGATTTTAATAGAAATGAGAGGGAGATAGAAGGTCTGAGCTGTACTTTTAGTAACAGCTTCAGTAAACTGAAGTAGTATTTGGGGCCTTTTTCCTATGCTGCTCAAACCTGAGGCACTTACTTCCCATTATCTTGTTTCTTCTTATATAGAATTAAGCAGCTCCACAGCTTCTTTCTGCACCTGAAAGAAATAAATGTAACATAACAGTCCCAGATAGTTACAGACTCTTCTAGCAAAACTTCCCTCAGAAGCACCCAAATGTTTCCCTGCAGCTGTGACAGTCCTAGGACGAGTCATTTTTCTTCCGTAGTTTAAGATGCTAAGTACTTGAAATATGAATCAGAATAAATCACTTAAGCCAGTGTCTTCAGTGTCATTCATTTACTACATAAATGAAGTTTATTTGTGTTGAATACAGACACTAGTTCTTGATTTGCTGCAGTCCAATAGGAGCATGCAGGAAACTGTCCTACCTCTGACCATACCAAACCAGCCTAGGGATTTCAACACCTTAGACAGCAACTAAGAAGTGAGACCATTTCTGAGGCTCTGTTTGCTTGGAGCAATGGTTCTAACATTCATATTAAAACACCCCCCAACAACAAAGTGAACAGCAAAAAAATCTCAACACCCTCTCCTCCCTTCTCAAACCACAAAAAACCTCCATCCTAACAATGGTAATAACATAGCAAGCCATGCAGACAGTGTAAGCCAGATAACCTCTGAGTATCTGGGGTAACAAATGTTCAGAAACCCTAGTTATGCTGAGACAAGATTCAGGTGTCTTTGCACAGGCCAGTTTCCTTCATAGTGGACTATCAAGTCTATTTCCCAATGAATTTTGCATTTTACACATTCACCCAGAGAATGGAGAGAATACTGCCTTTCTCAGTTCAGCAGCTCTGCACACCTCTAAGAGATTAAGAAATAGATGTCAGTACCAGGAGGCCACAAGTAGCTGAAGCAGATCAGTGGTTTAACAACTTGGCCACTGCACAGAATTCACTCCTGACTATACTTTTTGAATGGTTCCTAAAGACAAGCTTTTGGGATCACTGGTTTCATGTGTGCCTCTGGCTACCGGTAACTGTCAGAAGAAATGACCAATTCCTTACACACCTGAGACTACTACTCCTTTAGGCTATTAAATTCCTAAACATTGTGCAAGGCACTAGAGGAATGCAAGACTTGTTCTTTCACTGAAAGATGTTACTAAAGAAACTCAGTTTTGGAAGAAACAGTTTGAGGCTTACTAGCGAATCTACAGAGGGATTCTGAAACACTGTCTCAGTAGTGTTTGTTTCTAAGGTGTGAAATGCAAACTCCTACCAAAGTATTTCTTATGTTGGACATTCAGAATGCTGCATCTCAACTGCAGCTTTAATGCTAAATGAAATAGAGGTCAGTCAACCACAAAAAAATCAAATGCAAATTGAGGCTTTGTTAGTCGTGATGCTAACAGGATTGTTTTTGAAAGGTAACTGCAGTTGCATTGGTTTATACTGAATGCATTATCAGGTGTGAACAAGTCTAATGGATTACTTCTCCTGGAAGTACTTTGAATGTTTAGGTAGGAAGCAGATGCCTAGCCTCCCAACCAAAATCCTTCTGCACAGTTTCAAAGGGTAATTAAGTGACTCATGACATCTAGCACTGGAGATCTGCTGTCAAAGATACATTACCTTAATTTGTCTTACTCAGATCATCTGAATCTCTCCCTGGGGGCCTGGAAAGGACTGCAATGTTAAAGTTTTGGTACATCTGGGTTTTTTCTTCCTTGTGTTCACATGATTGTGAGCTATTCCAAAATGTAATTCCTACCTTACCCATTTCAGGCACATGAAAGGTGATTCTGTGTTCACACAGAAACAGGCTAGCAAGGTGCCTGTGTGACCTTCAGTAACACAGCTAAGGCAGGGTCGTTGTTGGCACTGTGGAACTACCATGAAGAAGAAAGGGTAACAGTTCTCTGCTATGAAATAAAACAGAGTATTTCCAACCACAGCTTCCAGAGGTGGCTAGTAATATACTAGAATTTTTTTGGTGTTGCTGTGATTCTGAGCTAAAGGTGCTGAACTGTAAGTTGCCCTGAGTTACTTTTATAAGACATTCCACTGCCATGATGTCATACATCTTGGATACGATATATGATTGTATGATCACAGTTCTTAACTTCCCACCTGTTTGTCCTCCTCTGTCTGTGCAGGATACTCCTTTGCTTTGCTTAACCACAGAAGAGCCATTTTCTTATTGTTTAACTTCAAGTATGTTTTCCCCAAAAAGAGCAAATTTTTGCTGTAGAAATTTGGATCAGCTGCATAGAGACAGGAGAAAAGCTTCAGATGAAAATTAGCAGCATATTATACTTTGATACTTGTTTTAGAAAACATGGTTTGGCTTTGGATCAGAAGGAAGCAAATGTAAAATTTTCACTTGCTAGATTTTTTTTCTTCTCATAAACAATTATATTAATTAGCAGCTTACTAGTTAATATACTAAATGACACTACATTCCTCACAAAGAGCAAAGCAGTGAGCTTAAAGTATAACAGCTTTGCTTTGCAGATTTTGGGCTTTTCTGGACCTAGGAGGTAAAACAGGCAGTGCAACCAGCTTAGCAGGTATAGGCAAGGGAAAATAGGGCACATTTGCTAGCACATACAGATACCAGCTTAATTTTTGCTGCACAGAAGAAACATTTTTTAAGGAGAGATTTTAACCTTGCTTTTATAAAGCATCATTCAGTATTAAAGACTAATCTTGCCTGCTCTTCATACTTACAGCACAGGCTTTCTCTACTGCTGGATTTAAGGTCAGGTTTCAAAACATATGGAGGTGTTTTGGAGGCAAATTTTGAGATGAAGTTCACTGTTCCAGTTCACAGCTGCATTACCTGACACTCAGGAAGACACACTATGAGCCTTTCCTCTAATCTTCAATAATTTAACTATGTACAAATCTTTCATAGAACACTGCCTTCCCTTGTCTTCCTTTATCTTTCAGCTAGCGAGTTTTGCTTATGGCTTCACTCCTGGAGAAATAACACGTTCATATTTTATTTTATATCATGTGTAAAGTTTAACTGTCAGATTGGCATAATACATTCTGAAATAATAAAAAGTCTGCTTTTTCTGTTTTCTATTTAGAATAAAGAGGACTTTCGAACTCTTAAGAAAATTCTGAAAAAGTAACACAGAATTCCTTTTTTTTATTTCTTCTGACTCTCTGCACTCCTGTTGAATTCCTTAGAGAAGTATACTTTATTCTCAGGAAGGTTTAAATTTCACTTTGGTATTTATACTAGATGTGTAACATACTGATAAAATGTTGCAATGTAACAGCTCAGTGTGCTGAGGGGCACACCACAGTTGTCAGCTGATCATATTATACTGTTTTGGGTTTGGTGGCTACAGTTACTGAGGTAATACTGACAGCTAGAGGTTTACTGAACTCATCAATCCTAAAAGATATTTTTCAGTCAAAATGAGCCACAGGTCTTACCTTCTTCTGCCATGTGGAAGTAACGGAGAGCCTGAAAAAGACAAAGTTGTATTCTTTAAAATGGAGAATAAACTCAACACAATAGTCAAACTAAAGTCTTATGCACACACCTGAAGAAGGAGTTCCTGTCCATGATATGTTTTTTTATTAATTCAGAATGCTACTGATGTCCAATTAGATTTGACATCATCTCAAAAGAACTAGTACTTACCCAACTATCCTCCTACTACTTTTCCCATAAGTGTAGTACATCCTATCTGTTCCTACCAAACTGGATTGTGTTTTTCCAGTTCAACTTGTCAAGATAAATTTTGAATTTTGTTTGTACTATCCAGCACATCTACAGTTTTCCCCATCTATTTCTCATGTATAAATTTAATAGATGAAAAAAATCTTACTATTTGGGTCATTAATAAATATTGGAGAGAGAACTGACTCCCACAGAGCACCAGTCAGTAACCTCTCTTACATAAGGATAAACATCTATGATATCCACACATTTTCAATAAGTTTCCCATCCAAAATCTCAGTCCATCCCTACCTTTTCCTAATGAGAGCAGGGGGAGGGAAAAAGCTCTCACAGAACTTGAAAGTATGGATGTATCTACAAAACAGTTTTTGTACTGAAACTGCAGAAATCTTACCGGTACAAGTTTAATTCTTCAGCAAGTTTAAGTGCTACAGAACTGAATGCTGGGACTGGCATTATTCTGGCAATATTTGAAATCCTGGCTGACACTTTGTATTCTTCTGAGAGTGGTTTTTCAGGAAAACTTACAAGCTTGACATTCTGTTAAAGAGTTTTATTTATTTTTCAAACAGCTCCTAATTTGTTTTTTATGTAACAGCAAGCAGCCTGCCCACCCCCACTTTAAGAGAACAAAAGAGTTACTGGTTGCTCTAAACAAACAACGATTAAAACAGCTGCACCAAATTTTTCTATTACCAATTTAACTGTCAAGCTTCTATATATGTAGGGGTGTTTAAAAAAGATGCACACTGGTTTAGATGCACTATTTTAAAGGATTAACATGTGGATAGTATGTTGTAGGGTGTATGACTGCAGGAATCTTCATAGAAAAGAGGAACAAAAGTACTTTCAACTGAAAAAAGCCCACACCACATGTGGCCAGAGAATTAAAGGGTATTTGTTCATCTTAAGTAACAAAGCGAGCTGTTGCTTTTTGCATTTAATATAAGGGGACAAATTCTGTTAACTAGCAAATAGGTACATGGCATAACACCACCATATAAATCATCAGCATTGGACTAGTACAGACAGTTATCTCCAACAGGGCACAACAGTAATTACAAGCTAAGTTACATATAGTTTATTATTTTCTCATGCAAAAACTACTAAAATAATTTACACTATTCTTTGTGTGCTACAGCTGAAGAAAATTAAAGGTTTTTATGTTTTTAGATACCTCTCACTCTCATGTTCTCATTTTATTATTGACAGTTGTAAACTCACAACTCCATGCCTATTGCATAATCAGAGGTCAGTTTTTGTCAGGAAAATAAGTACAAAGTGTATCATCAGCTTTGTGGGTGGAATAACAGTCTGTGAAATGTTTTCATACTGTACCTCCTGAAATGTGGAAGTTGGTGGTGTGGCAAACAGTGTTGCAGCTATTTTTCTTTGGTACCATGGCATCTCAGCAAAAGAGTAACACCTGAAGGAAAAAGAAACATTTATATCTATCCTTCACATTTCACTTGTTTTCAAGCAACAGTCTCAGAATTGTTGTTGGACATAAAAACTGGATGTCATAATTGTTGGTTCCAAGAGTCAAAACTGCAGACACATTGAAAGTTCTATAAGCATGTTCTTACACCTGTAAAAAAAAAATAGCAAGATGTCTGAAGCTGCTACTAAAGAAGTTTTGGTGTGTGTTTTACTGGGAACTACCTATGGTAGCTAAAACTGGAACAATTACTAAGCATGAGACAGATTTTGAGCTTGAATGATTTTAATGATTTATGTTTATTTTGTTCTAATGTATTTGCAAAAGCAACACAACTGAATAATGTCATTGCCTTACCTCAACACTACTTTGCTTTTCTCAATTATTAGTATAAAGTAGATCTGCAGTACATTCCTGAGACTCTGATCTATAAGAATGAAAATAAATTCAAGAATCAAACCACTGCGCTCTAGGCTAAGCCATACTATGGTGGTTTTCTATCTACTAAGTAACACAGGTAATCAATCAGTCACCTATCTTATTGGTGCTGGAAGGATTAAACATTTTTATTGAAGCATTTCAAGTGCACAGAACATTCTGGGTGCAAACATTAAACAATGATATTCACTTTAGCGGCCTCCCACAATGAGATTACAATTGTTATTCACTGTGTAAAATAGAGCATTCTAGAGGAGGTGAAAAATGAGTAACTGTAAATGTTTGGAGGAGAGGCAGGCAAGACATGGAATACACTGCTGGAGTTGAAATTATGTCATTAGATGTGCCTTATCAGAAACAGATTTAGTCCTGAACAGATTAGAAAAAGAAGAAAGAGAAATACTCAAGAACTGGCTGATACTAAGTGCCAGTTTCAATTCAAGATGGCTCTGAAATTCAGTAAAGAGTAGATTTAAATAGACAGCATGGGAATATTTTAGAGCCAAAAGCAGCATTAATCTAACATTTCTGATAATATTTTCTAATTTTCCTTGGGAACAATGTCTGAAGTACTTTCCAGAACATGCTTCCTATCTCAAAACGGACTTTGAGGCTTAGTCAGTTGGTAGCATATACTTCTGCTTAAAAATCTGGACTACTGCAATTGTTGGATCACGTGGGAATGAATGGTGGATTCCAAAGGTTCTGAACTAGTAAAAAACTCTGGAGCATTTATCATTATCATTTTCTTTGATACTTAGGATCAAAAAAAACCCACAGAAAAACTGACTGTAGGTTTCAGTATTCTTTTAGGCTAAAAATACATTGCCTTTCTTTATTTTCAATCTCTCAATCTTATAATAGAGATCTCTGGTAAATCAATGTGACATCTTTGGTCTTTTTCAGACAAATAACCAAAAGTGCTGTCTAGAGTCTCTCACTAACATGTACATGCTATTGCTTTCCATCACACCACTTGCACAGAATACCCTGGTTAGTATGGAAAGTTCTATTTCTAGTCCATTTATCTGCTATGTAACAGTAGTTCTTAGTATCATTTTCATTGAGAAGTAAATTCAATTTCAATGATTTTTGGTTAATATATATACATTTATAAGCTCCCTTTTTTCATATAACTTTTAAAATACTGTATCCTGACAGATAGTAACAAAAGTATTTTCAGAATACATCTCATTTTTGATAGCTTTTCAGGGACTGTATTAAGTTGCAGCCATCACTGAAATTCAATGTAAAGTCAGTGCTGAGTTTTGACCCCATTCATACTCCAGAAAAAAATGAGCTACTACTTCCTATCACTGATGCCCACTATGGATTCCATGAAGCAAACTTAACATCTGCAAAAGGACTTTTTAACAGTTCCATACAAATAAATTAAATGAACAATTATTTTTCATCTTTTACAACTGCATAAGAATAGCTAGACTTTTTCAAGGCATGACATCCTATATCTGTTCAATATGTTTTCATGCTTGCATCAATTACAAGTACATTCTATATTATTCCAAGCAGTTCTGTAATTAATGCAAGATATTTTATTCTCTTGCATTTTTCTGTGCCATGCGCTAATTTTACTTTGAAAATACATCTTACCAAATCCCTATAAGATGAATTGTTGTAGCATCTTTGGGATTCAGTTCAATGGCTCTCTGGTGTGGGAAGAAAAAAACAACACAATATGTAAAGAAGTTGTTCTGACACATGGATTAAAATATATTTAAATATAGGCTTGTTAGCATACTGTTAATTAAACCAGACTGTGGTGTGTAGAATTTCAAGACAACACACCACTTATTCAATGCACAATTTAATCAGCTCACCTCCAAAAGTCTGATGACACTGACAGATGTCTAAGCACATCTCTTTAGTAGGTTATTAAACCTTGCATTTGAGACTTGGCATGTTCAGATTCTGATATAATCTCTGGTGATATAAAAGTAGTAGTTCTTCATCTTCTCCAGTATTTGTCCTTTACTGTTACATAATCCACAGTTAAAAGGACAGCCACACTGCCATTTCTCAATATCACAGTTACAACTAATCTAGTCCTAAGAGGTGTGTGAAGCACTTCAGCTATTTCAAGACTCCCTTCTAAAGTGACTTAGTTTACTGCAGGAGAGAATTTCTACTCTGTGTTTCTGGGGCATTTCTGGAGCATATGTCACAGTAACCCAAACACCAAAGTGCTACTAGGAAGTCTGAACAGAAGTATGCTTTCAATATTTCACCAAAAATTAGTTACCAGCTGTCACACAATATACATACTGGACACATTAATCTTGTCATATGCAAAAAACTGCATTACCTGGAAATGCTCTTTGATGATAATAGCATTTCCAATTTTAGTCTTGATTCCTTCATAGTCCCCAACATCACTGAGGCAAATTCCATACCACTGTAATTCAAATAACAACAACAAAAAAAAAATTAATACAGCACTACATTAACAGTGCCCTTTAAAAAACTTCCAAGTAGAACAGCTGCCGCTGCCACAAACAACCACAAGCAGTGTTGCAGTTCATGTTTATTTCATTAAGTTACTGTTAAATGGTTCATTTTGTTACCCTCCCACGTTCTCCCCAAGTTGGTTTTTCCCTAAGTTGTACCCTCCCTTAAAGCTGTCCCTCAAGTCTTCCCCTCCCTTCCTTCTAGTCCCCTCCCTGCCTGTCAAGGTAAACCTTCCCCTTTTCCTGAATGTGCCCTGCCACACACCCCTGGGGCAATCCCTGATTGAAACACCCACTTAGAAATCCCCTCATCTATTGGCCCATGTGACCTTTCCCTCTCCTCCCCCTGTCCTGATTGGTCCCACAGAGTTGATGTAATCCCCTCACTCCTCCCCTGAGGATTCCCTATTGGTTAGCTGTTTGTATCCACCACCTGACTTGTATCTGAACAAAACCACTTCCACATGGGGGCAAGGCGCTCTTGTTGTCCTCCTCCCTCCACCTAGAATAAACTTTCCCAGTGGAACCTCAAGACAAAGAGTCTCCTCCTTCCTTCTTCACCTGGTCCCTGCCGTGGCTGTAGCAGTGTGCACTGTAGAGCTTGCAGCTCTTTAGGTTTGGCTGTGGGCAAATCCCAGACCCCAGCTGTTCCCCACTCCTGTTGTGGCTACTGGAGGGTACAGAGCTAGCCTGGGTTCTGGTGAGCTTTGGCAAAGCAGTAAGTATTTGTTGTGAACAGCTCGATCAACATCGGAGCAAGCTGCTGGTCTGCATGTGTAAAGGGAATCAATGTCCTCTCCTGATCCAAGATACCAAGGCAAGTGACTACATTTTCCTACCTCTTTGCCAGTGAGAAAAGCAGCACACACAAAAAAACCCCAAAACAAACAAACAAACAAACAAAAAAAACGGGGGCAGAATGTAGCCAGGGCCTGAAATATTTCCAGTGAAACTCTACAGAGCCCAGAAAAGGCATGGAATGTGTGACGTACAACATTTCAACATCTTTAAGGCGAGGCTGGGGCAGGAGGAGCTGATTTCATCAGCTGTTATCATCCTGACCAGTCGCTTCTTTCCATGGTCCTGCACTGAATGTTTCTGCTTCCCTAGAGGAAGTTTACCTGGAAAAGTCTGAACTCAGATCTTCCAAAAACTTAAGGAAGAATAAGAAGTGTCATTCATTCACAGCTGAAAAGTTATATTATGCTGAAGTTTCCTAAAACAACACAATGACATTTGTTGTGTTTTCTATAAGCAGAAATTAAACAAGATTTCAGTTATTTTGCAAGGCTCACCTTGTGTGCTGCAAAATTTGATTCATTTTTTTCAAGTGCCTTTTTTGCATACTCAAGGGACTCATATGTCAGTTTTTTCTTCTCCTCTGCAGAAGTACTACCAAGCTGAGCCAGATCTCGTGATGACCGTGCCAGCCGCCATAACAACTCTGCATCATCACTGGTTAGGAACAGAAACACTGAATTTTTAAAGCAATCAGAGAAACAAAGCAAAAAAGTAATATTTTAAAGTATATCTAAAGTGGATGATAGGACAACAGTGAATCATCTGTCATGCTATGCTATGTACAACTCCAAGGTAACAAACAGCAGATGAAAGTCCAGTATTACAGACTGTCAGAAAATACCTTTGGTCTGCCATTCTGGTCTGCAAAGCAAACACATCTGCAGGAAAGGTTTTTGTTTTCTCCAAAGAAAGACAGATTTAAGAAACCCCTATGGTACCACTCAAAACACCAGAAGGAAAAAGAGGGCTACTCTCTTCTTAGCTAGATGGTATTTTTTTCCAGCACTCTGCCGATTTGTATTGATGCTTACTTGGAATACTTAAATTATTATGGGTTTTTTTTCGTTCTAATTGTATTTAAATTATTAAATTCTTCCTAGAAAAACAATGGAAAAACCACAGATGAGCTGCACCACCAGCACATAAACCTGTAACTTTAAGTATTTATTTATATAATTTACCAAATGGTGTATTGTAGGTTACAGTCCAAGCTTATGGATCTTAATTTTAATTTTGTTAACATACTACTTTGGAACACTGCTTACACTTCATTATACTTTAGATAACTACCACTGGCTTACTAATTTACTACAGACTTTAAAATCTTTCAGAATTTTGCAGTGTATTCTAAGGGATTCTTAGAGTAATGAACAACCATGACTAAAAAACTTGAGGGTTAACCCTCACCTTCTACAACTATCAGTTCTTTCTTCATTCATTTTTCCATCAGGAGGGAAAACATCACAAGTCCTTCCTTCCTACTTACTTAAGGGTGAAAAATAGGTTCTCCAGCATTCCACAATGAGTATATCAGTTGATAAACTGATACAGAAGAGCATAGAAAAGAAGCTACACTAATGTCCCAAGGCAATGAAGTACCTGTTTTTATGCTGAACCAGCAACCGATACAGCTTTTCAGTTTCTCCACTCCCATACAGGTAGTCTGCTTGTTCAATCACATCTTCCACTTATGAAGGAATTAAAATTGTGAAAACAGAAGAACGAATGGTAGTTAATTAAGACATTATCACCAAAACATTTTAAAGCAAGACAACTTAGCTGAAAATTATGTAGCTCATTTTTAGGCCATCACTTCAAACTTACAAGCACAGCAGGATTGAGTAAGCAACATGCATAATGCACAACGAGGATGACAACTAGTGCCTCTCCAGTGACACTACAACAGCTTTCAGCATGACAGCTTTGGTTGCTGGACAGATTTAACATCCCAAGGTGTCTTTCTCAGTGCATCAGACTACTAGAAATAAGTTATTTTTTAACTTGTGAAAATGGTAGAAAAGAAAAAAAAAGTATGGAAAATGGACAAGGAGAGCAAGTGCAGTACAGAGTTGAGAGTAACAAAGTCACTTCATTAGTACATGTAAAGAATTTAAATCTTACAATAACAATGAAAAACCCTCAACTTCTAAAAATAGTCTTCATTCTCATTATGGTTCCACAGTTTAGCCAGAACGTTACTGCAGTTTGAGTGAGTCCTATTATTTACTCACAAGCCAAAACAAAACATTGCTTAAAGGTTTTCTGACCGAAGTCCATAGGATTTTCCCAAATACAACCCCAAAACAGACAATCTACCGGAACTCCTGTGTGTTTAAGATACTAATAGCAAAAACAATTTTGAAAATCAGAATTGGCTTTCTAGAATATCAATTTATGAGCTAAGTTCCATTATTTTTATGCCTTTTCTAGAAAATACTCTGAAACACAACAGTGGTGGGGAAATATAATTTCCACAACTGCATGAATATAATAATATATAAATAATATATAAATAAATATAGCACTTGGAACAGCATACAGGAAATAGAATTATCAAACACCACACTACAGAGGATTATAGCATGAAAAAGGATAGAATTAGAAGGAGAAATACCCAAAGGGAAGCAGATGGGTAATTTTGTTGATGTAGGTAACTGTACAGGAGAAGAACAAGCTTCAAGTTTACTCTTCTGCCAACATCAAAGCATTAAAAAAAATACCTGTTAAGTCAAAAGCCTTGTCTAATTTTTTACAGACCTACCTATGCTTATTGTCTCTTTGGTATTACTCCTGGGTCCATGATCAAACTTAAGAAGTCAAAACATAAGTTCTAACCCCTTTCATAAAAATTAATCATGTTTATAAGGTTTCCTTTACCAAGTTGCCTACTAAATACGGTAGCCAATTTAAAGTCAGCACAGTTTTCTTTACAGAAGAAGTAAAACATTGAAGGTGACTGAACACAAAAGCCTCCTCTTCAGCTTGAAAACATTCTAGAATATAAATCAATGCATTCTGGGTAATTTTTAACCTTGCTGTCTCTAAATGTCTTCTTTCAACCCTTTCAAAGATAAGATAATGGTCTATGTGGGCTTTGGATTTTAGTGTCCAAAATGAGCTTCATGGTACATCTTCAGTATGATCTTCACTAAATAGTTATGTTTGCTTGCTGACCTGAACACTACTAACATATCTAAAGACTAAATGCTCAGAACTCAAAACTTCTGAATGCATTTCCCACAAGGTGTTTTATACACATTATTATATTTTTATTATTTTAGAGTATTTTTCAGGTATTTCTGTTTTACCCTTGTTTTTACCATATTTACCATGTCTTGTATAGAAAGCACATTAGCATTACTTTTCTTGGCAATGTAAATGTCAGATTTATGTGGGAGCACTGAAAAGACCAACTAAGCAGTGTTATTTATGTTTATATTCCTCATGAGAAATGATGAATTCTTTATTCCTCATTATTATTATTTCTTAATTGTGTAGAGTAGCTACTTCAGATCTACTCACTGATACTCCTGCATATGAAACAGCTCCTTATCCTTTTATAAATTTATTATCTGAATTTTTATTTCTCTCTGCATAAACATCTAAGATCTTCCTCTTTTTAAGACATGGAGAAACAGGTTACCTGAACTGGATACTACCTCAACTATACAGTGAGCACACATCCAGTTTAGGCTCATTCTCCTTTCAGTCAGGCTTACTCTGAAATTCCTTATTTAGACAAGCAAGTTTTAATTCTGCAACAATATCCCCTTTTAAGATATTGTTACTGTCCTTCCACAGTGAATCTATTCTTATGCAAAGGATACAAAAAAAACATTTTACCACTTGTTAAATTGTTTTCTAGTCCGTAAAGCAAGGCTTTGCTTCCCACCTTTATAGTGTTAGGGAGACAGAAGACATTTCTCAATTTTATATGAGGAACTATCTTGGTATTGCTCAACTAGATTAAACAGAAATGACAGTGTTCATACTGAAAATCTCAACTAGCTAAAATTTCTAGAAATAGATTAAGTTCCAGTTTGCATTCCTAACAGACCCATTAAGACTTAATTAAAGTAAGAGTAAATAAGCGTAATTAAAGATTGGGCAACAAATTAGTTATTATCCACCTTGTGCATGTGTTCTATCCCTGACAGGATGAGCTACTAATCTGCTTTCATTTATACCTGAAATAATCACGTGTTGAAGTGCTACCACATCACCCATAACCAATTCAAAAGCATTCTATCATGAAATGACACTGCATGCAGTCTTAATGGAAAAAATCAAAAGCATTACACCATTTTCCTCTATAATTCCGGTACTAAAAATTTTAAGTTTCATATCAGAATACGCAATATACTTCAAAATTAGAAAATATTACCTTTGAAGCTTGCATGAACCTCAGCAAAGCCAGAAATCAGCTTATGAGCTTCATAAACCAAAAAGGAGCCTGTTGAAAGCACGACTCCTCTCTGAAGGCTTTTCCTAAGCACCTGTGTAGGATCATAAAATAGGTATTAATGAACATTATCACTCCGAGTTAAAAAAAAGCTTTTTCTTGTCTGTATCACCGGTTATATTTCAGATTCTGAGCAAAAAAAAAAAGACTTTAAAATTTTAAAAAAATCTTCATAAGACAAAATGTCACTTCATCAAGCAAGGATTTGAAGTATATTCACCAGAAGCTCACGATTACGCCGGAAAACGAACAGAGCACTAGACTGGACATAAACCGTAAGTACGGAGCAAACACAAGGTAAGAAGCAAAAATCAAATGCGTACTGCTCAAACGAGCCCAGGGCAGTTTTCGCACCAACAAACCATTCCTTCGCTACCCCCGCGGTGCCGGAGCCTCCGCCCGCCTCCCTCCTGCCGGCGGAGCGGCTCCGCGGGGGCGAGCGGCGGCCACACCCCGTGGGAATCGGAGTGAATTAGGCTGGAAGAGGCCTCTGAGATCACCGAGTCCAACCTACGAGCGAACCCCACCACGCCAAATACAGCACGGCACTAAGCGCCCCGTCCGGTCTTCCTAAAACACCTCCAGGCTCCGTGACTCCCCAGCCCCCCGGGCAGCGCATTCCAAGCAGGCCCTGGAAGCGGCCGCGCTCCCCGCAGCGAGCGGCACCCTGGCTACCTGAGTCCCCCGGCCGCAGGGGCCGCCCATCGCCTCTCGCCGGAGTGCTGTCCCCAGGCCGGCGGGGCCGCGGCGGAAGGGCCGCACCAGCGCCGCCATGAGCGCCGCCATCGCCGCTGCCAGCACCGCCCCCCGCCTGCGGAGGAGCCGCTCCGCCCCACGGCCCTGCCCGGGCTCGGGGGCACACAAGGGCAAGGGCCGCCCGCCCGGCCGGGCAGCCCGCTGTGCCGCGGGCCGGACATTGCGCGGCCGGGCCCCGAGCCACGCCGGGCCCAAGCGGCCGCTGGCCCGGCCGGGGCGGGGGGGCGCGCACGGGGGCTCTGCGCCTGCGCCCCAGGGTGGGGCGTGTCCGGTTGCGTGGGTGTGGCCGCCGCGGGTCGGGGGTCCGGAGGCGCCGCGCTGCAGGTGAGGGTGGGGTCCGGCCGTGCCCTGGGGCCGCCGTGTCCCGCGGGGCTTGACATCTTGGCCGCTCTACCCCGTCCAGTGGGACCCGTGCGGGGCTGGGGCGGCAGGGCAGGGCTCCGGGCGGCTGCTATCCTCGCCCTTCCTCGTGTGAAACGTCCCCGCAGCTGCGGCCCCGCTTCCTGCGGGGGGACGCGGAGCGCGCTGCCAGCTGCGGCTGCTGCGGGGATCGAGAAATCGCTGCCCCATCCGCCGTCCCGCGGGTGGCGGAACTCGGTGAAGTTAAAGCTGTGGGCCTGAAGGTTTGAGACCGTAGTGCTGGTCTCTGTGGCGGTGTAAACGCCGCTCTGAAAAGCACCCTTACCTCTGAGAGAGGAGGGTTTCGAGAGTCAGCATCGTTCCTGAAAACCGCAGGCTGTTCTTTCTGAGCTCCTGGTTGAGTGGGTGGTTGTTTTCTTTCTTCACTGTAGTTGCATAATATATACAAGACAAATCTTAGATAATGTTCATGTTGTCATAACTTACTCTTCCACTAGGGAAAAGTTTTAAAATGTGAAATCTCTTCACTTTTGCTTACATGCTCCTATCTTCAAAGTACGTTAAGTATCCTCAAAGTAATATTGCCCTGCCTCCAACACTTACATTTATCTTCCTGGAGGGTTATGTCCCTGAAGGTTCGAGTTAAAAACATTTTTGTGGTGGTGCAAAAAGTTTGTTTAATAAAAGTAAATGCAGTCAAACCTAATCCCGGCTTTTTTCCCCCCCTTTTTGTTTTCAGTTGGAGCTTTAAATTTTGACATTATATGTGTATACTCATAGAGAGAGGATGTTTCAAAGTGCATGCAGAATACTAAAAAGCATTTGAAGGGGAAAAAAGTAGGAAAGCTGTTAAAGGAGTAAGAGATAGAGGTTCTTTTGTTCTCTTTTGTTATGTGGTGTTAGGAAGAGTGCAGTGTTTTTGCAACAAGTATGTTTGTGCTAAATGTCTTAAAATTAAACTATGCAGATTCATTATAGGTGACTGTTAGACTAATTTCATTTCAGGTAACAAAAGCAAAAAGCTATTTCTGGTAGGCTGAATAACTAAGCTATTATTAAATGTCCAGAAATGCATAGCAGCAGAATTAGTACCACAGTGTTTGTACAGTCTTCTTTTATGCCAAATTTTCCCCCTGAATTGAATACTAAAAGGAAGCCCTAGTGTTAGGGGTAATAAAATTAAAATCTGAACTGTACACGTATTTGGGAGGGAATTTTAATTTTTTTAAATTTGATTTAGGAACAAATGCTGTCATTACATGGTTTTCAGGGACAAAGTTAGGGAGTAAGATACCTTCTATTCTTTCCTGTTTTATTTTCCTGTGAAAGTCAGGATGCTCTTCCAACATAAGTAATATATGATCAATTTATTATTTGTAGATCTTAGTTCCTGTTAAACCCAAGAATATTATTTCTGTTCCTGGATCAGTTAGGCAAAGATTAATACTGGCCCCTCCTAGTGTGACATTTGAAGGTGTGGTATGGCATGTGCAAGCCGGTAGGGAGGAAGTACAATTGTGGTGTGGGTTTTTTTTATGATCTTAAAGGTCTTTTCCATCAACTCTGATTCTATTTGATTTCTTTGGTTTATCTTTGATATTGCTTTAGATGAGATGCTTTTGCTCAGACCTTTTGAAAGGGCATTATTAAGTGTCTGAAGGATTAATGAATAGAGGAATTTTAGGGGCTTGGTCGCTGGATCCAAGCTTCTGTTTAAGGAATAGTCTTTACTGATTTGAATCATGCTTTGTTCTCTGATTGAAGGAGACTATATCCTTTAGATCCATTCTGTCTTGTAGATGGATCAAGGGCACTTTCACTCAGTGCTTTATCAAAGGCACAGTTAGGAGGCAGCTGAAATAGTTCTAGTTGTGGGCAGTTAGCTTCTGGTACTTCCCCTACCTCCCAGAAGGGTTTTTGAAAAAATCCTCATGGCAAGTGATTAGCATATGTGATGGTTCCAGGAATTAGCATGATTACTGTGTGCCTGTCTTAGGACCCACTGCCTGTGGATATGCTGAGCATGAATGATGCCTCCCAGGTGCAGAGAATGCTGAGTGCAAGTAGCTGCTGTGATACAGAACTGGAGAGCAGCTGATTGGAGAGCACTTGGTTTACATACAGGAAGGTTTGAAATACTTCTGGGCTACAGTAAAGTGCAATTTTGTAATTGCTGGTTTCAAAATGTTATTGTTTATACTGAGATGTGCTGGACCACTGTGGAATACTGATTTCATGGACTTTCCTTTGTCATCCTTTAGCTGTGTAATGATGTACAGCTTAGTTATAGCATAAACAATGTTGGGGGCTACTGATTTTGATCTATTTACTCTAATCCACTGTCACCTTATTGGGAAAAAAAAATGAATAGGACAAAACCAGTAATTGGATCTGCGTTCTTAAAATCTTAAAGGGCTCTTCTTGCTGGACTTTTATAATATTTAGTATATATTATTCTCTAATAAAGGCTCTGAATTACCCTTGAGCAATCCTTACAGTGCTGCTGTCATGGACACATAAAACTGTTGGACAGGTTATTTATTTTAAGAGAAACTGTAGTTCCTCAAACCTCTTACTTTGATTGATCTATGGGAATAACAATTCTTCATTTTAATTTCCTTTCATTTCACTTTTTAGTGCTACTGTTGCTTGAAGCTTTAGCCTTTTGCTGAGAGGCCTGGAGGCAGACTTCTGTGGTATGTTACTGTAATTCCTATTTAAGAACTAATATTTGTAACAGTGAAGAGGGACAATGTCCCTTGAAAAGAACTGTTAAAAGGATTAGTTTAAGGCATGTGTTCACCTGCATCTTGTTTCTACAGTAAAGTATAGCAAGTTTTACTGAGATAAAGGTTTTTTCTTTCTTGTGGTTAATGTTAATTATGTAGTCAATTAGTCAGTGGCTCTACACAGGGAAATTGCAATGAAGAACACACAATTTAAGATACTATTCACATTGCATAGTTGATGGATGGTTTTACATGAAATAATTGGTATAAAGATACTCTGATAAAGCATATAAACATATATGCAAGGAATGTGTGTTCCTCTGTTTTGCTGCTGTATGCTTAAAATAATTGAATTTTGAAGTCAGGAGATCTGTATTTCTTAATTTTCTTGTTCAAGGCACAATATTACCTTTTACAGTTTAGCTCATTCGAAACATCACCTAAATACTTTTGTGTGAGGAAGATGCTGGGAAGAACTAAGCCTTAAAGATGTGTCTAAAGGGCAAACACACGTATGCAGGATTAAAAAATAAAATATATAAAAAAAGACCAACAGAAAGATATTTAGAAATAACTGTTTTGAAGTAATTTTGTGAGCAGGTATCCTATAAGTCAAATTAATAATTTCTTTGCAGTGGAGTTTTTATTTAAAAATAGAATTCTAAACTTGTTCTTTGGCAATGTAGCTTACTGACAGATTTTTATATACGGAAACAACCTGCAAATAGTTGTGTAACTTGTTATACCAGTGTGCTACCAATCCAGTAGAGTATTATAAAGCTTGTATAAATAGGTGATTCATTTCCCATACAGAAAACTATGCTTCCATTCTCATGTACGCATGTATCTCAGATTTCTTAAGTATTAGCTTGTGTTTTTGATTGACATAATCCCCAGTCAAATGAGTGGTGTGGTTATTAGGGTTTTATCAGCCTGATCTTACTTGTTTAGTTCAGAATGTTCTAATTCCCTCCTTTATACTGAATTGTGAATATGATAATCATGGAGTCATTTAGGTTGAAAAACACCTCCAAGATCATCAAGTCCAACGTGTGACCTATCAGTGTCTTGTGAACTAGACCATAGCACTAAGTGCTACAATGAGATGCTTCTTGAATGTCTCTGAGAGCGGTGACTTCACCACCTCACTGGGCACTCCATTCCAATGCTTATCAACACTTTCCATGGGGAAATTCTGCCTGATGTCCAACCTGAACCTCCCCTGGCACAGCTTGAGGTTATGTTCTCTTACCCCGTCACTTGTTGCTTTGGAGGAGGCCAACCCCCACCTGGCCACAGCCTCCTTTCAGGGAGTTGTACAGAGCAGCAACGTCATCCCTGAGCCTCCTTTTCTCCAGGCTTAACACCCCCAGCTCTTTCAGCCATTTGACATAGGACTTACTCTTTAGACCCTTCACCAGCTCTGTTGCCCTTCTCTGGACATGCTCCAGCACCTCAATGTCCTTCCTGAACTGAGGGGGCCAGTAGTGGACACAGGATTTGAGGTGTGGCCTCACCAGTTCCAAGTGCAGTGGAACAACCACAGAATTACAGCCCTTGTCTTGCTGGCCGTTCTTGTTTTGCTACAAGCCAGGATACCTTTGGGCTTCTTGGCCATCTGGACACACACTGGCTCATGTTCAGCCAGCTGTTAACCAGTATGCCCAAGTCCTTTTCCACTGGGCAGATTTTGAGCCAATCTTTCCCAAGCCTGTGGTGCTTCATGGGGTTATTGTGACCCAAGTGCAGGATGCAGTACTTGATGTTAGTGAACCTCATACATACTTCCTGAGCTATCACTCAGGAAGTGACAGCTGTATCAGTTCTAGTAGAAGATAAAGCTTACACTCAAGATTTTGTGTGATTCTTCAAATTCAGAATGACTCAAGCTGCTTCTGGTACTTAGCTTGTCAGCACATCAGCTGGCAATTTTTCCAGCTGTATTGTCTGTTAACAAACTGAAAAGAGGCATCATAATTCCAATTTGGAGGTAGGATTTTTAGAGAAGCAGTTTCTTGGGGATTTTTTTCAAATGCAGTGATGAAATTAGGTTATGAAACAGTCTTAGCTCTTGTAACCTCATATGAAATGTCTGTTTCCTGTGAAGCGCTCTATTTCCTTGAGAACTGAATGGTTACCTTGAGATTTTAAAAAATGTATATTTATGTGCATGTAGCCCAAGATCACTAGCAATTGTGTTGCTACAAGCTCTATCAGTGAGAAGAAGCATCCATTTGTCATAATTTCATTGTCAGCTTCTTGCAGCAGACATAGCATTTCCTGCCTTTTTCAGTCTGGCACACAGCTGACATAAAATGCTGAAGTGTAACATTATGGCAAGATTAGCTGATCAGAAATAGACTTCATTTGCAAGTTTCTGGTTTCTCGTTCTGGTTTTGTGTTCATTTGAGCCCTGAGATATCTGAAAATTATGGATTTTTGGTCTAATGCCATTAGCAGTTCACAGGAGCTAGGAAATGTTCAATGACAGCAATAGTTTCTGTCAGAACAGATTTGAGGCTTGTGACTAAAGACAGTGATGCCAAACCCACTTCAATAGTTTTTCTGTGTTTTAGCTGGGTATCTCTGCTTGTCAGACTGGATGCACCTATAATTGGGAACAATGTCATTGTAATGCTCTGCAAGGTTATCTGGGCAAGCCAGTACTGTCCTCTGACATTGCAGCACAGAGAGGATTGCTACAGTCTAGCAGTTCCCAAGTGCGCTGATAGATCATTCTGATAATAGATCTGTTCCTTTCCAGGTAGAATGCCATGTTTGCAGTTTCTGCTGGAAAACAGACAATGACTCAGTTGTTTGATCTGTCCCACTTATCTTCATTAGAATCATCACTGGAGTTGAAAGAACATTCTGATCTATAAAACTGCAAGACAGGACTAGTCCTTGACTTAGATTTTTGCTTTGATAATTACAGCTCAAGCAGAAAGACTTGTCATATTCTTAGTTGACCTAATCATGCTCTCGAGCAGCCTAGACATGGCAGAGGGTCCCTTGTGACTGTACATCACTGCAGTTCAGGTGTACATTATATATAGTAATTTTCAGTCTTTTCCTGTCCAGATATGTATTTTTAAAGCCTGGCTTCTGCAATTATAAAAGCTATTTCAATAAAAAGGATGACAGAGCTATCACCTGTACACATTCTGAACTGCTTTGCCTCCCTTTATGGTACCCTACCTGGAGGGCAAGTTGATAGCTTGAGAAAAGCAAAGGTTTTAATTAAATATGACCAATGTGGAGCACAGCTACTTTAATAACACTAAGTAATTCAAGAACTAAGTTTCTTGTTATGTGTTGTAACTTAGTGGCAGTCGAGGCTTATCCTCATTGTCTGAACAATATAATCTGTCCATGTTAAGTTATTCCAGAATTCCAAATGTTCAAGTAATCTGGTTATGTATCTAGAATATTTTACATTTGGTTTGCCGACTAGATGTGTTGTAGAATGGTATTTCAAGAGGTAATGCACCCATGGTTTATTTTCACCATCCTGAAAATATGGCAATTTGCCAGACTTTATTACATCAAGTCCTCAAGAAGAGTTTGCTTGCTTACCTGGCAGTGACTGATCCTTGAGGATGTTTATCATCTTTAGAAACCCTACCATCCACCTCTCAAACCTTGGGAACTTTTCAGCTAACATGGGCTTTTAGAAGTGAGGAGAATTGGGTGGAACTGGTGTAATTCTTTCTTTCATGCATTTGGGATGATGAGGGCTTGTGCAGCATGAGCAGAACCCTAGCAGATAGTGCTGTTTGAAAGACTCCTGACTTCACACATGTGAAGCATGTGTGCCCTCTGCAAATTCTGTAAGGTGTGCAATGTAGTAAGAGAAGTATCTCTTATTTACTAAGTTTCACTATCTTAAACACTGCTTTGGGTTAATGAGACATAACTTTTTCTTGCTAATAAGTATTTTACTAACTTTTAACATTTATAATGTTACTGAAAATCAGTATAACTATTTGCAGTAAAATGTATTAGTTTTTCTGAGAAACATTTTTTATAGTAAAATAGCAAAATTATTTATGGAAATGTATTTGTATTACAGACCTCTTCAACCTATTATACAAATATATATTCCTAATAGTCTCCAAACTTCTTAGAAAAATGCCTTGCCTTATTTTTCATCTTGGATTTTTCAAAACTGGAAATGGTAAAGATTAAAGGACCGTCTTGTGACTTGTGAAGTTTTGCTCTTTATCTGAATTTTAAGTGTCCTCCACTTAAATAAATGCATGTTCTTGTTACAAGTTGTCTTTTATCTAATATGAACACAATCGTTGCATCTCAAATGAGCATTTGCATTTCAGGGAAGGGAAATCAGCCTTTTTATTCTTCCCTTCTCTATGCTAAAGGATGCTTTTTGCATAGCACCTCTTTCTTAATCTTCTCTTTTCCTGCATTAGATGCATAGTGGGAGAGTTGGTGACATGGAGGAGGAGAGGAAGTAACAGAATTGATGTGTCCATGCGAGAAAGTACTTGAGTTGTACAAGAAGTGTGAGTACACACACAGACAAAGAGGAAAAAGCTGACCATATTTTTAGGTTGACTCAATGCTATCCATTTACTAGTGATTTTGGAAATATTACCTTGGAAAAAGAATTGGGTGCTTTCAAGAACTCTTACTAATGAGGAGTTTCAGACAGTTGATGCAAGAAAATTTTGACTGGTTTGAAGATCCATCTCAGTTCAAGTTTGAATTCTGTTGCGTTTCATGCAAACCCTTTCTACTTGCTGTTGCAGCATCAGTGGGAGTTAGAGCATCATTTTGTCAGCAGAAATTTGTTTTTCTGAAAACTGTCATTAAGGGGTCAGGTACTGGTCTGCACTGGATTCTGTGGGAAAGGCACTGACTGTTAATGAGCTCAGTCTGGCAGCCAGGAAAGCAATAGGGAGTGGAAAATACCAGTATAAAAAGAGAACTAGGAATAAAGGGGCAGACTGCTTTTAAGAGGTGTGCTTTCTAAGCCTAAAAACCATTGGTCTAAAAATTATTTTAGTACTTAGACCTTCACTCTTTTCTCCTCAAGGTCAATGAATTAAACTTTATGGAAGTCATGGGAACAAAAAGATACTCAAGGAAGAAATCACATTTAGGTTTTGGGAGGTGCATGAGGACTTCTATGAATCTGACATGCTTCTTAAAATATGTGCATGGATGTTTGAGTGTTTCTTTTTACAGGTAATTTATATGTACTTCAGTGTCCAAAAGGTTCATCACTGAGATAGCAAAATGAAGACGAGACATGTGAATTGTGCCCTAGAGGAATAGAAGAAGCCTGAGGAAAATTTCCTCAGACCCCACAACATTTTCTTTCTTCTATTTTCAGTTTCTTCTTTGTATTTTCCATGTTCCTTTTCCTTTTTTCCTCTAAAAAATCACTCCTTTTCATGAAAAGTCTTATGAATACAGTGAAAGGAATGGAGCTGGGTTGGGTTAAGTACAGTTTCATATTCAAATATGAATATGTATGTTGCTAGGGAGCTGACCAGATAGAAGCAGATGCCTTTCCTTCTGCCTTGTTCTCTTTGATGTCTCATGCACTTGTAAGATAAATTAATCCAGAGGGATACTTGGTCTAGACTGTGGGTTTACTGGAAAGAAGGTAAGCCTGAAACTAAAGAGGCTTGGGAGCTTTCAGGGTATGCTTCTTGTGGAAAGATTTGGAAGTTTTAGTCTCTGAGTCAAGGACAATTGCACTGTAGAGGTTTACTTCCCTAAGAGTTGATGGAAATTATCAACTCTATCCTTGAAGTGTATCATTATGGATATTTTTATATATATGTGTATCTATAGAAAATAATCTGGTGCTCAGACCTTCTTGGGCTTGCAAATGCATGTTATGCCAATGTGGGACTCATAACAGATAATCAAGTAGTTGTTTCTGTAGGTTTGTAATATGTGTTGGTCTTAGTGGACATTGTCCAGTGGACAATGATGGAGGTACTTAAAGAGAAAATGTAAAAATGCTTTCAGTTATTCTTCTTTTTTTTTAATGGATCTTCAGAAAGAACAGTTCCCCCAATTTCTCTGTTATTACTTGACTTCAAAGTATTTATCTTTATTATTAAAATTTGTAGTTGTTTTTTTGGATTTACTAAAGCAAGATAACCTGTTACCTGCTTAAATGACTTTTCCAATTCTGCCATGCTTATGGTTTCAGCACTTTGTTACAAAGATTTGGTAGAGGACTATATAATACAATGTGTTTTCCCTATTGATGGAATTACTAATAATATCTCTAAGATACTGGCATTTATGTGGGCTTTTGGATTTCATTTAAAGCTTGTGAAGTTTTATTGTCAGCAATTCAAACCACTGTGCCTTCTTTGAGGTATATCCCATTTTTCATTTGGTTCCTTGGGCATTCTCAGAAACCTGATCTTGTTTTTTATGAGCAGATTTTTGAAATTAATTTTTATACCTGTGTGGAAAAAAACAAGAGTGTGGCAGTAATAATGTTATAATAATGTTGGTACATCATAAATTTTAAAATTTGCATTTGTAATCTCAAATTATCACTTTTGACAAGCTAACACTTCTTGTGATCAGTTAGAGAGTTAATGCATCGTGACAATCCTATTGTTTGCTTTTTAGTCCATTTTAATGATGAATTCTGTTGCTGCTTTCTAGTGTAACAAATGGCGGCGCAGTGTGTGACAAAGGTGGAGCTGACTATTGCCTGCACCAATCTCTTGGATAAAGATGTTGGTTCCAAGTCAGACCCCCTGTGTGTGCTTCTCCAGAACACAAGTGGTCAGCAGTGGTATGAGGTACATTCTGATGCTTCTCACAAATCTGCTTGCTGGACCTTTTAAAACACTACAGCATATGGTTTCGTTAAAATATTTTAATTTTGTACCAGCACTTCTGAGTACTTTTTATTAGATGATAACTCTAATAGTCTAGTAGGTTAGGATTTGTCCCTTAACTAAAAACCAAGCTATGTCAAACCACAACAAATAGTTACATGGGCAGCACATGAATAATCATTTGCTGTTAAATACTTACAACTGTCTGATTTTTAGCACTGTTCCCAAGCCATATGTGGACCAATATAAGAAGCTTTCTAAGAGATTTAATGTGCTTTTATAAATACAGTATTCCATAACTGGGGTCTCATCCTGGATTTGACAATACAAGACTTTATGTTGGTCTTTTCTGTGCAGGAACAGGTCCCACCTTAGAGGGAGTGATGAAAAATAGGTCAAGTATCCCTAACTTAGAGCAGTGGATTTTGAAATATAATGTGTATATATAATATAGTATTTTGTAATATAACTTATATTTAATGGAAGGTTTATAGGAAGATACTCCTTTGTACTTTAAGAACTTTTGAATATATTTAATAATACCATATTTGATTTGCTTGCTTGTTTCATTTGGGAAATACCAGATAAAGTGGTATCTTTCTAATTTCAGGTTGATCGCACAGAAAGAGTTAAGAATTCCTTGAACCCAAAGTTTTCCAAGAAATTCTTAATTGATTATTATTTTGAGCTTGTTCAGAAACTTAAGTTTGGAATATATGACATTGATAACAAAACCTATGATCTGAGTGATGATGACTTCTTAGGAGAATTAGAATGTACGCTGGGACAGGTAAGCATGCAGATGATTTCCCTTAGAATTAAGTTACTGAAAATCATTAGCCACTTTTACCTTGAATTTATCACTATGTTCTTGTGCAGTCGGAGTACTCTTAAGTTGAATAGGATGCTCTTCATTTGACTTTTAAAGTCTCAGTTCAGTGTATATGCATTTTATTTGCAAAAGGTCTTGAGATGATGCCCTGAAATGTGCTCTAGGATGGTGACTGTTGGATTGCTAGCTAAAAGTAAGTGGGCTTTCAATGAGCACAAAGTTGTAATTGCTGTTTATTTACTCTAATACTCAAATTCCTATTTTTATGCTCCCAAAAACGAGAATCAGTGTAGAACAACGTATGAGTGCTCACAAGGGCCATGTTATCCTTGTAATCTGCTTTCCACTCGATGCAAGCAATGATCCTAGCTCTGCCAGCTGTAGATTTACTTCTATTTCCCACTTATATTCTGCTATTGATGCTATGGCAATTGGGCAGCTTCTTTTAAACTTGTTCTTTTGAATAGATCCTTCAAAGGCACTTCTCAGAAAAGTTGTCTTGGGATTTTTCTTCCCCTGTGTCTTAAGCATTTATCCTTATAATGCACTTAAAATAAAGAGGCATTGTGAACTGAAATTCAATGTCAATTAAAAATTAATAATTCATTCTTAAGGTAAAGGAGGAGTAGACACACTTCTGAGGAAGCATTGCCTGAATAGGGTAAAATAAAATCAGCTGGAAACTGTGCAGGGGCGGGCTGATGATTTTTTTGAGTGACAGGCATTGTGGTTATAAATCTATTTCCTGAATCCATTTATGAAATGTGCCCTGCATGCATTTTAAAGGTATGTATGGAGAACCTAAAGAACAATTTGACATTGGAACCTAAGGTATTATCTTTGTCCATGAATATGTGTCATGTTACCAGAAAACATTTTAATTCTTCTTACTCCTGGAGCTCTGCATATGTTCATCTGCATGTGTGTTTTAAAATTTTGAAGTGAATAAAGTATAACCTATTTATTTATAGAAGATTATGGTAAGTAAATGTAATGCTGTCATCTTCACAAAGAGGAAAATTACTAAAATGAAAATACCTCACTAACTCGTTTAATTCCTCTGAAAATCTATTAAATTGTGTTAATAATTCTTGATACTCCAATTTTGTCTTGGCAGATAGTTTCTAGCAGGACTCTGACAAAACCATTAGTACTTAAAAATGGCAAACCTGCTGGAAGAGGAAGCATTACGGTAAGAGAGTTAAGAAATAAATGTCTTCAGAGTTCATCCTTAATTGTTTCTGGGTTTTATTTTTAGTTAGTGGCTTGAATACAGTGAGTCTATTCTATAGTGCTGTAAAGCATAGTTTTTTCCTCCACTAATCTGTCTTTGTCATCGAATAGCAGCCCGCCTTCTGAATTATAAGTCCCATTGCAAACATCATGAGGGCATCCAATGGGCTTCTGTTTGGGGCATATCTTTGTCAGTGCCATCATTTATGGCAAATAGATGGAATAGAATCCCAGTGCCAAATCAAATTGTTCCTCTCCTTCCCACCCCCATTTTTTAATGCTTCACTTGTGAGAAAACATGGGGGCTTTTTTAATGGGCATGTCATAGGAATTCTGTGAATATGAGTAAACTGAAATATTTTGTTTGCCTACCTAGATTACAGCAGAAGAAGTAAAGGATAACAGGGTGGTTGTATTGGAATTAGAAGCAAGGAAACTGGACAATAAGGTATTTAAGTGGTTGCTGTTTCTCTGATAAAGTAGTAAATCAGAGTCTTGTCAAAGCAGGAAACATTTGAGTATTCTTTCTCTTTTTTGCTTATAAAATAAAATCCATTAAGATTTTACTTATACTAAAAAAGAAATTGAAGTAAGATTCCTGCAGAGTAACTTCATTGACTGTTTTGAAATGAATTGTAATGTATTTCTAAGTAAGATAAATGCATTTCAGGGGTAATCTGTGAGCAACATGTAATATTGTTAAAATGTAAATCTTTACATATATTCATAAATAAAAGGGAGTTATATCCATTGGTTTCAATGGATATATAAATGGTTGCCCATTACCTCTCTGAAATAAATGGTGAAAAGTGTACTTGGTGTGTATGAATTTGTTATGTTTACTGTAGGGCTGGCTACCAAGAGACTTTAAAAAATAAAATTAGAAAAATAATAGAAAAATGTTTCTATTTTTACCTTTTGATTTCATGATATTTTTTTAACTCCTTAGTTTCCTGTCTATCCACTGTAGTACTTACAGGTATAAGTATTTTGCTTGAACTGTCAGGTATTTGATGTGTGGACATTTTTCTTCTAAATTGAAGGACATTCACCACTTTCTTTTCCTCTTTCACAGGTGGTAATATAATCAGATTTGCATTTCATCATCTAAAGCTTTTGTTCCTTGCATTTACTTTTTGTTAATCTAAGTGTGTGTTAACTGGAATTTAATGGTATTCACTCTACAGGCTGTTCTGAAATAATTGCATGTTATTTAAATACAGGATTTTTTTGGAAAGTCAGATCCTTATCTGGAATTCCACAAACAGACTGGAGATGGAAACTGGGTGATGGTTCACAGAACAGAGGTAGGATATTTTCAGTTAACAGCAAAGAGGTTAAGGTTATTTAATTTCCAGTGTGTCACAGCACTAGAGATAAAATGCCTTACAAAAAGAATTGACTATCTGGAGTTGATGTGCAGACTAGTTAGAAATTACATCATCTCTTCCACTGACTTTTCTGGGAAATCTACCTTATTCTCTTTATGCTGATTTCAATATATGCTGTTCTGTTTGGAAGGAAAACACTTTTTTTTTCCTCTAACTTTCAGCAATCTAGGAGAAAAGAAATATTTTGAAAAAGAGCTGCATACTCAGAGACATTTGCTTAGTTCTACCAAGTGCTGGGGTAGGACTTGGGCATTCCTGACTCTGCTATTCTTAGGAAAGTGTCACCTGGCTGTACCCTTTACTAGTGAAAGTAATGGTGCTAAATGCTTGCATAGCAAGGGCAAGCCAAGGAGAATGCAGAGGGAGGGGAAACGTGCTTGAGCAGCAGCAGCAGCAGCCTTTCACCCAGGAGGAGGCGTAGGGGTCCTCTGACAGCAACTGACAGGCTAAGAGTAGTTTCAGAATGTCTCACTGCAGTGGCAGCTCGGGGCCCCATTACAGCTGAGGTGCTGTACCCATAGGAAATGCTGACTGTATTCATTTTGAAGTATGGGTGTTGAAGAACTATAAATCCTTTTTGTCAGACTTACAGTTTCTCTTATGAGGTCATTCTTCTGCTTAAGGTGCCTCTTTTCCAGTCATCAACTTAAGGAGTAAATCCAGAATTTGTGGTTTCAGCCTAGAAATGTCTAGTGGATTAGTTCTTTATGTTACTGGTTCAAAAAAACCTCTTTTTTCTAGCAACTGTTTTTATTGGTTTCATTTTCAAGAGAGATTTTTCACAACACTCCTACAGTGTTGAAAGTATTGGTATTGTAAGGTGTTATTAATGAAGTAGTACATATTATGTGTACTTTCTTGTACTTTTGTAAGATCGTTATTTGGTGTATTGGGTGTATTTACAGATAAAGACAAATTTTGAAGATCTTTCAGTATTATTTGTAAATAACACTTTAGTGTTTTACTTGAGAGGCCTTTTATCCTCATGCACTGTTCTTGCTTTACTACACCATGAATGTCTTTTGTTTGAGAGCATATTTCCATAAATGACATGTCAGAATAAATAATATGTGGGAGTGTGTTGTAATCTCTTTAGCACTGATGTATTCAGAAATTCTAATGTAATATTTTTACACACGTTTTTGGTAATGCATGGCTTTATATGTGTATGTATATATGTGTGCTTATTAAAAGAAAGCAACCAGTATCTTACTTCTGTAATGATAAATTTAACTTTTTACAGTGCAGTAGCTGAAGGATATAAGTAGGTGATAGGGAAGTCTAGCAAAAATGGAGCTGAAAGAGACTAATCTCTTTTTGAACAATGGCATGTTAAGAGTAGTTTGATTTATATCCTGTGTATTGGGATTTGGAGTGCATTGACAGCAGCATTAGTCAATTGTTGTTTGCATACAAAAATCATGGCATGAAGGTATGATCCATCATGATGACTGCTTTCCACCCCTGTGAACAATGGTGTTCTGGCTTTTTTTTCCCAACAGGTTATTAAAAACAACCTGAATCCTGTTTGGAGGCCCTTTAAAATCTCTCTCAATTCTCTGTGTTACAGTGACATGGATAAGTCAATCAAGGTAACATATATTAAATGTGTGTATAAATTAATGCATTAAAAGTTAAAATATGTAACAAGGGGAAAATGTTACTAGTTACTGCAGGTTTTTTATTTCAAATTTAATTGAAAATATTAGGTTTCTTATTTGAAAGACACAGATAGATGTTTTAGGGGAAAAAAGGAAAACCCTGCACATTTTGTCATGCATTATGTGGTAGAAGCTGGTCTTTGAAAATCTGGGAAACCATTTGAACACAAGTATCTTTGAAATGTCCAATGCAGTTTCTTATTTTTATTGTACAGTTCTAGAATGGCATCAGCTAATACTGCTGGTGTTAAAGATACTGTGCAGTGAAAGAAGCATGTTAAAGGCTAGAATATGCTTTGTTGTATGTGATGGGTCTTGTAATACTTTGTTATTGGTGCAACAGGTAACATTAATGAAATTTTTAATATACTGCCTGATAAAATAAATTACATTTAATATACTAGCTAACAGATGTGGGTCAGATATAACTTGTGAATACCAGTTTAAGCAACTTTTCCTCATCATATAAAACTGAATTTTCTGTCAGAAAGTAAATCAAAGCTGTGAGGTAATACTTCTACTAGGGCTTTAATATTTTCTATTTTCCAATTTTATCTTGAATAAATTGTATTTAGCTATTGAATATTTTTCTTCAGGAATTCCCTTTAGGGGTGGAACTGAAGCTAAACAGCCAATCAAAATGCCGTTTATAAGCTATTATGATCATGTTAGAAACCTGGTATTTTAGCATTTGAAAAAGAGCCCTGAAAACCCAAATGCAGCAAACTGCTATATATTTGATGTTCTTCCTTTGGGAAGGAAAACTTAGAGCATGATTTGCATGTAATGGGTATTAGTCATATGATTTGAAGCAGTCCTGGAAAATCCTTAACAGCCACGGGGATCTGGGTGTTACCAGTGCCTGAATGGATTTAAATACATATTTATAGAGGAGACTAATGAACAACTTTACAAGCCCAGAACCTTCTTCTCTTGCTGCTTCTGTGTTTTTTCCATCTCATTCCTTTCTGCTTCCCTTGTCCCCAAAAGAGCTGTGACAGCTCTTACATCTCCATATACTATAAATATATTTCTCCTTTTCACTAAACAGCCATACTAAAGCTATAGACTATTGATCTAAATGTATCTCTAAAGAGTTACTCTCAGCTCTATCATAATTTTAATAAAGTCTGTTTTTTGAAATCTTACCTGGGAAGTGCAGGTTTATATCCAGAGGAAATAGACTTGACTAGGAATAGTTACAGACTTGCAGACAGGCAGTTTGATTATGCCTTAACTTAGAAATGCAGGACCTTTCACTTCAAACATTAAAATGTAGTCAGGATTGTGTTATGGAATGTTATTGAAAGATTAAACAATGCCTTTAACACTTTTATATGCACACAGTTGCATGTGTAATGGGCTGTTTGGCATAGTAAGTAAAACCAGCAATTTTTCTATGAGTGGCTTTTCACCTCTTTAAAGGCTTAGTTTGTGTAGACCCAGCAGTGCACAAACCAAGTTGATCCTTTATCTTCTGGATTCATGGTTATGTTCCATGTGAGTATGTTTGCAGTCAGTGAAGTTTTTCTGTCTCAAATGTGAGTCTTTCAGCTGGAGCATGCATGCCTAATTCTGCTGGGAAAAATATGTTAAATCACATTGTTCCCTACTGCTATTGCATGTCCAGGAGGGCATATATGGAAAAAAAAAGTAAATGCTTCTCTCTTGTCTGGAATAAATATTAAAAATTGGCTCAAATGGTCAAACATATCAAGGAAGACAAATTTTTATGCCTTTGAAATAAAAAGGAGATACATTTACTAACTGTACTAGCAGGTATCAGAACTATTGCGTTAGGAAATATGTTCAATTTTAAATTTTAGCTACTGAAGCACTTCGCTGAGTATTTGATTGGCATAATTTATGACATTCAGAAGAATTTACATAGCATCTGCTATGAACATTAATTAGCCTGTTGGTTCTTTGGCTGCTTGCATAATTTAAGGTGCTGTTTAGTGCATGTGCATGCATTTTTTTATTTATTAGTGAATTCAAAATATTGTAGTAGTGCAAACTGCAAGATAGAGGTATGTTCTGTGCAGTAGAACTTCCAATCTACACATCATGTTTTGTACTTCAATATTCCTGTTTGTTGTCAGAAATTTAATTTCTTTCAGAAACTCAAGTGTATGTTGAAGTTGTTTGTTTTGCTTTTTTATTTCTATCTGAAATGCTCAAGTAATCAGTTAAATTGATTCTTGAATGTAAGTTACAATTATTTTGGACTTGAAAGATGGACATGCAAATAGCTGTTCAGTTTAAGCCATACATACTCTGAACATTTTTCTCGAAGTTTGCATTTTGATTCCAAGTAATGTGGGATACCTACTTGACTATTGATTTATTATTGTTTCTATTTATCATCATCATTATTAAATTATTTTAGTATGTTTTTATGTGTGTTTGATTAAGTTAGCTCTCATGTCTGTGTTGCTGAACTGAAATAAAATATCAGAAGTGGTTGAAATTAAGCTTTTATAGATAAATAACAAGCTTTTTATGTAGAAAGGCAGATTGATCACGTTTTCAAAGAGAAAAAAAACAATTGTTTTTCACTTCTGCCTTGTTTGGCAGATTGGGCTGTTAGAAGAGTGCATTGATTAAATAATAAAGCTTATCATTCAACTCTCACTGTAAGAAAAGAGATTTTTAGTTGACATTCAGATCCATGAAGTGTAGATCAAAGTTTAACAGATCCACTGTTTAATTTTCTAATCTTAAAAAATAAAAAATCATATATTGTTTCTAGCTTTACGGCTGAACCTTCATATGCTTATGAATTCCGTGTTATTTTGAGGATTAATGAAGTAACATAAAAGTGTTGCTAAAACTCTTGTGATTGCTTACAAAACTGATTTACTAAATTTTTAGCTGGATGCTCAGATTCATGATGAATGTAAAAAACCCTGTCTTGTTTTCCTACTCTTCCCAACACCCCATCACTCTCAAAACATAGTTCTTCAATATAATTGATGTTACTTGCTCATGTAAGACCTGACACTACTTAGTATTCTCATCTCTCCTTCACTTGAGTAGAAGATTAGATTCAAGACTGAGTGTATTGGCATCTACCCAATTTTAATGTTTTTTAAGTGCAACCCTATGCAGTTCTAAAACTTCAATGCAAGAAAAACTCTGTGATATAAAAGATACAGGAATATTTGGGATGTTCAGGTTTGCCATTTCAGTGTTCATTGTTTTTGTAGGGCCATTTCTGTTACTAACAGTAAGTAATGCTGCATTTTAGGTTGAATGCTATGATTATGATAGTGATGGGTCTCACGATCTCATAGGAAGTTTTCAAACAACGTTGTCAAAACTGAAGGAAGCATCTCGGTCATCACCTGTAAGTGTTACACATTCTAAGCTGCCTGGGTGTTCTTGATAAGCTGTTTCATACATATTGCAGCAAAACCTAGATCACCTGGCCACAGGTGACCTCCAAGTTGGGCTAGGCTACACCTTGACACTGCTATTGGAGTTGAGGCTGAAACAGCATTTGCATTGTTCATCCATTTTCCTAGGATTAATATCTTGGCTACAGTTTATTATTATGTATCTAAATGCCTCACCATCGCCACAAAAAAAAATTCACTAATCATAAAAATACAGAAATAAAAAACCACTGTGTTGTCAAAAGACAGAATGCAGCACAAATTTAACTACAGTTAAAAGACCAAAGCTTGTAGTATTTTTTTCAAATATTACTTAATTTAAATTCATTTTAAAATGTAGAACTTATTAACTATTATGTATACTTCAGTGAATATGAGAAAATTCAGTATTTACAACAGTGCACAAAAATGCAGCTATGTTACATTAGGTGGCTTTTTCCTAAAATGATGCTACCCTTCCTGATCTTATGAACTATAATAGTTGCCAAACCTTTCAATAGGCAGGGTTTGCATGTTGAAGACAAAAGTTGGCATAGCAAATATAACATAAAAGTATTTGCTTTATGGATAGGTGTGTTATCAAGATGTTTTACCATATTTTCCTTTAGACCTGTAAAACCTCCAGAACTATTTCTGCAATAAAAATACTGGGATCTATAAACAAGAGTGCATAATAATATTTTGAGTGTTGTATTTATACTAAATAATAAAAATAATAATAATTCCAGCCACAGCTTCTGGAACACTGATGCTTTGTTTGAATTGCTATGTCTTTACCAAAAAGAGAGCTGTTAGCAGAATCCTCGGAGGGAGAATGGTACAGAATTTCTTTCTCTGTTTGAAATACATTTGTCAAAACAAATGTGTTTATAGATTTTGGGTTCTGTCTTGAGAATATGTTTTTTCCTTGCTGATATTGAGCAGGCTGGGTTTAATTTTGCTGTATTATGAAAAGAACTACATTTTTAATATAAGCCCAAAGTATCAGTTCTGAAATAAAAGATAATTAAACTTGTTGCGTAAATGATAATGATATTATAATATTTTTGTTGGATTTGTTTGCATTCATGCAGGTTGAATTTGAGTGCATCAATGAAAAGAAAAGACAGAAGAAAAAGAACTATAAAAACTCTGGCATTGTGAGCGTTAAACATTGTGAGGTCAGTAATATATTCTGGAATGATTCTGGTTTTAAGTGTTAAGGCGTAACAACTCTCATTTAATATATCTTCATCCTCAAATTGTAAGAAACTTTAAAATGTCTAAAAGTTCCACATACAGTAAATATTTAAGGGACTCTGATTCATACAAGAAGACAAATTGAGAGCTGAATTACAGCTGTTCTCCGTTGTCCCTTTATCTTCAAGAGAAAAGTCGTTTACCGATTTAAGTAATTTCTGAACCACTGCATTTCCCAAATCACTGTTTTATGGCAAAGTAAAAAACTCTGTCATAATGTGTTATTTTATAAATGAAAGTTGTTTTGGAGCTGCTTTGGTGTATGTCTGTAGTTTTGTTAAAGGCCTGATTCTGATACTGTCATGCAGTCATACTGACTGTATGGTAGCATGTGTTGCAAATATCCTGGTTACAGTGGGTGGGTGGGATAGCTCTAGGGCAAAACTAATGCTTTTAATGGGTAAAGACAACATATTTGGAACCTTAGAAGTTGCTACAATAACATTGGCTGGGTTTTCTCCCATTGAAAAAACCAAAATTTCTGTCTTCTATTTTTAGATTATTGTAGAGTGCACATTCCTTGATTACATCATGGGTGGGTGTCAGCTGAATTTCACCGTAAGTTAAATCATTTATATGAATACTTTTTGAGTTTTGGAGCAAATTGAAGTATAGAATTGATTGGCTGTGTGGTTTATTTGATTATTGTATTTTTTTTTTCTTGTCAACTTTGTTTTTGTTCTGTAGCATGGAGCAGGAAGCTATTTTGCCAGAGTGCTTCTAGTCTGTTCTTACTTCAAGAAAAAAATAGTCTTTACTCTTGGAAAATGGTTCTGAACCTCTGGTTATGTTCATTAGGAACTAGCTAAGTTGTGTGGATGGAGACCAATGAGAAATTTACTGTTCTTTGAAAGCAACACACAGAGGTCATCATATGGGTTAGAACCCTTAGGTTATATAATTTGTGAACCAAATGCATCACAACTAACAGTATGATATCTTCACCTTATTAACATGCTTCATCACCAAAGCAAAGGAGACCTGTTGAAGTCAGAAAGAGCTCTCTAGGCTTCTGTGGAGCCTGACTAGTTGTACTTCTGAGAAGAAAGGGGTGTGTGTGTGTGTGTATCAAGATACAGAATGAAATTAATTTACCAGATTTTGAAGAGCTGCTGTGAATAGTAACTGAAAGTAAACACAGTGAAAACCTTACAGCATGCCCAGAAAAGCTGTAGATGCCCCGTCTCTGAAAGTGTTCAAGACCAGGTTGGATGGGGCTTTCAGCAACCTGGTCATGTGAAAGCTGTCTTTGCCCATGGCAGGGAGGTTGGAACTAGATGATCTTGAAGGCCTCTTCCAAGCCAAACCATTCTGTGATTCAGATGAAAGTAATTTTGGCCCTTCTGGAGAGATGCAGAGCTTTTGAGGGTTTTGTTGTGACATTGTTTGAAGAGTGTTAATATTCCAAGAAACCTGCATCCAAGTACTGTGCCTGTTAGATTTGTAGATGTCATGTTTACTACTCTTTCAGGGTTTTCACTTTGGCTTTGCCAGAGTTAAGAAGCATAACTTAACCTTTAAGAGCAATGAGATATGAATGCTGCATTTGGCAGGTGGGGATAGATTTTACAGGCTCCAATGGAGACCCTCGCTCTCCGGACTCTCTGCATTACCTCAGCCCTAATGGAGTTAATGAATACCTAACAGCCATTTGGTCTGTCGGGATGGTCATTCAGGATTATGATACGTAAGTGTTAGATTTTTATTTGGATCATGTTTTTAGACATGTATAGACACTTATGGTAGCTTTTTAAACCAGTGTTGAATATGCCTGCAGATATACTGGAATGAAACTTGTGAGCTAAGTTACAGAACTAAAATGCCATCATGTAATTGCAAGTATAAGTTTGTGTCTACTGCAGACCAGCAGGGCTTTTCATAATTAATGAAAAGAGCAGCATTGATTTAAATATATGCTTGCATTCTTGCCAGTTCAGTGTTAAAGACTACTTTTGGTCCCAGAAACAATTACAGTGAGGAACTTCTGTTTAATTTTGCCCCTTAAATAACATTTTTAATGATGAAAAGCAGCACTGATAACTACACTTACTGAACTATGGCAGCTTTTAATGGAAGGCACTGACTTTGTTTTCCTTAAAATTGCTTCTTTAGAGATAAGATGTTTCCAGCGTTTGGATTTGGTGCACAAATTCCTCCCTCCTTTCAGGTAATGGAATGTGTAAATGACAGCTGAAAGCTCTTACTTCAGGAGGAGATCGTATATGCAGTCCTGACTATGTTTTCTGTGTCTTCACAGGTATCTCATGAGTTTCCAATAAATTTTAATCCTTCAAACCCATTCTGTAATGGTAAGTCTGAGAAAGTAACATCAGACCTAGAGAATAAAATACCTAAGTTGACAGCATCAAGACACTTGAAAAGTGAACTGAAGCTTGTTGTAATTAATTAATTCATGTAGTCCTGTAGCAGGAAAAATTTTGCAACCAATTTCTTATTTAGGAGAAATAGCATTGCATCTGTCTTCTCTAATGATTTGTTAAAGAAGTGGTTTAAACACAAGGCTGGGAACAGTTCTCTTGTGCTGTCAAGATACTTTATGCTACTTTGCTGCTGGTGTGGAGTTGTCTGGTTTGAATGTGCTGCTGCTAATGCCTGTTCAGTGTGGCCTCTCTGATCAGACTACCAACCACCACAAGCTGCCAGGTGAAGAGAATTGCTGTAGCTGTTTCACACCCTTGAGCATAGAGTATTTGGTCTGTCTGTTCACACAAGGCAAATCATGTTATGTATGTGCCTTAGGCATTGGTCAAACTGAAAGCTTCCATCACTCATGGTTTTTTTTTCCCACCATGGTTTGTTTTAAATCTTTGCATAATCACCTCAAGTAACTGATTTATACAGCTTTAGAAAAATCAGGTGCTTCAAAATACCCTAAATCTAATATAAAAAAAAATGAAAGATCTGTTTCTGTTCTCTAGGGATCCAAGGCATTGTTGATGCATATCGAGCCTGTCTTCCTCAAGTGAAGTTATATGGACCAACAAATTTTTCTCCAATTATAAATCATGTGGCAAGATTTGCTGCTGCAGCTACTCAGCAGCAAACAGCATCTGTAAGTTCTTTATGGTATTCTCTGTGTTTCTCTACTTTTTTATTTTCCTTCTTGTTTATAAATACTTTTTTTTCTCTTTTAAATTTGTGAGTGTATTTATTTGACAGTTGGCCCTTTACCTTGTGAATAAATGCTTGTTACCCTTAAAACAAGAGAAAACCTAGGTTTTTTTTGCAGATTATACATAACAGTCCTCTTAATCAATTAACTAAATAAACTCTTCAGATTTGAAATAGAAACTTAAAAGTACACAACACCTTTATGGTATCTTCTGTAGAAAGCTCTTGCAGTGCTATACAGTTGCTAAAGTCTAATTTAGGCCCTTATATCTAAGAGTGATTTAACCTCAGCTGAGAAAAAAATTCAACTGGCCCTTGTTCCACATTAGATGGGAGAGAAGATTAACTAAGGTAGTGAAGAAGTGGATGGTATAGCTCCTGACCTAGGTACCAACACAGATAATTAACTGCACTATAAAGGTTTAGGTGCTGTATGGGCTGTGCCCTCCTCCATATTAAAATTTTATACATGAGTTGTTGACCATATTAAAAATAGAAATTCTGAAGACCAAGTCTTGAGTATTCAGTCATGTTGATAATGCGTGGAAGTTCACAAACTCCTAAATCACTGATGACAAATACTAGTGTATTTGATGTCATGTAAAATCAGGGAAAAAAATTAGCTATTTTAAATGTAGATTTATCTGTAGAAACCAATTTGAAAAGAGCTATGGATTTTCATATGCCATGAGGCTGCTAAGGTTTAACCTTGGTAGTCTTTCACTAGTAGCTGTAAAAAAATAAATATATGTATATGTAAATATATGTATATGTATGTATGTCTCTATCTTAGGAAAGGAGCAAACCTCTTGTGGTTTTGTTTTTGTTTGGGTTTTTTTAACTTTTATGTAGTATGCCTAGCAAGAGATTTGTTTTTCCTGCCTGAAAGGATATATTGAAGACAATTTGCTACCTTGACATTTAATACATATCATAGTCATTTGGGGTTGGCTTTTGATTCTGATGCTGGTTGTTTTTCCAGTATGGAGGAAGTATTAGAAGAGAGAAGTAAATCCAGTGTGATGTGCTATCCTGCTACAGTTGCTTATAGCTTTCTGTGGTCATAACTGCTTTATAGATGTTCTTGCTGATGTGTGGGAACAGACTACCAGAAAGCAGGGAAAAAAGGTGATACCTAAAGACAAGATGAGGGAAGAACAATTATTTGAAGGCAGATAAAGGCAGATGGGAAGGAAAGTAGTGAAGAGAGACTTGCAAGAATACTGGGAGTATCTTTGGGACTTGAATTTATGCTATTCAGTAATCATATGAAATGAAGTGAGGGAAGACTGGAAATTCAAAAAGCATTTGATAATTTCCAGACTTGGTACTTCTAGCTCATTCTAGCTCATCCAGAACAGAAGCTAGGATGCCAACTTTTAGAAGCCCCGTCAGAATAGTGGAAGCAACTCAGGTGGTAATTAATTAAGTTACTGATGTACTACAAAGACACCTTGATAATTAACTTCATGAAGCAGCTAGAAAACATGATTAGAGGAATTTGAAAATGGCTGTGTGTTTCAACACTGAAAGGTGTGATTTAGGACTTTCTGGATACAATAAATGAAGTAAAGGGTAGTGTTTCATAAAAGTATTGATAGACCAGAAAAGAAAAAAATGCAAGTTTCAAAGGTGTTACCTTTCCAGAACCTCAGTAAACTGCCTTATATCCCAGAACAAATAATGGCAAAATAGGTTAATCGTTGGTTTGTCTGGGGATTTTGGAGGAAAGAAGGGTGATAGCACTGGAGTTTTGGATGGTGGCTGTTTATTGACACCTTTTTTTAAAAGATTATGTTGTCCTTACAACTTTTTTCAGACTGTGCAGATGAAGCCTGACCACAAATTAGATGTTTGATTGTAAAATTCAGTGAGCACATTAGACATGCCAAAGTGACAGCACTGTGTAGTGTTGTGGGTTTGTATGTGTATCTGTATGTGGGTTTTTCTAAGTGTACATGGCTAAATGGTTGCTATTTCTTTGTCATAACACAGTGTTTATTGGTTTGACAGCAATACTTTATACTTCTGATCATAACGGATGGTGTGATAACAGACCTTGATCAAACTCGAACTGCCATAGTTAATGCCTCAAAGTTGCCCATGTCCATTATCATTGTTGGTGTGGGAGGAGCCGACTTCGATGCCATGGAGTTCCTCGATGGTGACGATGGAGTTCTTAGGTCCTCGTCGGGAGAACCAGCTGTCAGAGACATTGTCCAATTTGTGCCATTCAGGAAGTTCCAAAATGTAAGTAATCTTACTGATATGCTTAGTAAATATTGTAGAGGTATGCTGGGCTTGCTAGGATGTTCTGCATCTAGTCCTAAGCTTTTGTGTGGTGTATCCAATATGTACTCATAAGACAAGTTTTTATCAAATGCTAAAAAAAAGCCCAAATCCCTCAGTTTCTAGTTCCAGCACTGCATTTCTGGCTAGATTCTGCACCTGAATGACCTTTGTAAAACTCCCTCAGACTTGATTAAGCAAATGGATGGGGTTTTTTTATTTGTGAGGAAAAACTTACTATTACTTTTTTCTTATGGTAATTTTTCTTTTTATTGTGGATGCCCTTTTATGAATGTGGATTAGTGTCACAATTTAGTGCAGTATTAAAATCCAAGGCTAAGTCATAATCAGGGAGGTCAAAATCAGTAGAAACTCTGTGTGGCCACGGTAGTGGTGATAGTTTTCATTTTCATAAAAGTAAATACCTAAAAAAAGGTGGTGAAAGAATAAAGTCCTGATATATTTTAATTTCTGTAAAATCCAATAATGTAGGTGTAGGCCAATGGAAGTAAAATTTTAAGTGTCATAATGTTGAAAATAGTTGACTTAAAAACCACCAAAATTTCCTCAGGATGGGCAAATAAGATCAATATTTTTATTCCATCCTAATATATATTCTAATTTTGTTTCATGTCTTAGTATTAACTTGTTAATAATATTCCTTACAACTTCTTATTTTGCTTTTATATTTTTACTTTTAATACAAATTCTGAGTTTAATCTGAGTAACTCAGGCAAACTGAAATGGGAAAGAGCAAAATCAAAACAGAATATGCTAATCAAGTAATGCACTTGGATGTAGATTAACTAGGGTCATTGCTCAGTATAATATATATTATAAATATATTCAAATGCTTTCAGTTTCTAGAAAAAGAGATTTTTTTACTTATGGATACTTAGTCTTACAGTAAAAACAGTATCTGCAGAAGAGCTGCTCCATAGAAGTACAGTTATTCTGGATGAGGCTTGGTACAAAAGATTGCAGATGATTTAGACAAATCCCTGAAGGGTCATCTTAAGTAGGTAGTGGAAGTATGTTTACATGGCTGAAGTCTGATATCTGCACTGCGTATTTCACATGAAAAAAGGTGTCTTCAGACATGGCAGCCCTTTACTCAGCTCCTGTTACTTCAGTGGCACAAGACATGCCATGATTCATGGTAACAGGAGTGAGAAGGGAAGAGGAAAGCTTCCATCTGTCTGTCACACAAGGGCACTGTGTAAATCCTCTGTAAAATGTCAGACTTTAAATTGGCCTTCTAGAGGAGGTGCTTATTACTTGCCTTAGAATCTTCATTAGCAGTTGGTGGAAACTGAAGCTTGATATTCTTTTTTTATAAGTCTCCCAGAGAAGCTCTGGCTCAGTGTGTCCTGGCAGAAGTCCCTCAGCAAGTGGTGAACTACTTCAGCACCTACAAACTTCAGCCTCCTAAGAATCCTGCTGCAAAATGAATGGGCTGAGCAGAGGAAAGACTTTGTGCTTGCTTTACTTGCTGATCTACAGACTTTGGTTCTTGATATACTTCTGTATATGTGTACACATGCCTCTGTATCATAATGTCAAATGTTAGCTTTTGCCTACAAATCACTTTGCCTACAAATCACTTTGCCAAGTGTGCCTTTTAAGGGCCAAAATTGTAATGGTATTTAAGTTTCATGTTGATTTGAGAGAGAGTGCTTACATGGATGCATTTGATTTTGAAAAGAGTGGAAAGAAGAGTTTCTATTAAGCCGCCATAACAAAATTTTGATACAGGTGTTTCATATTCAGACAAGTGCCACAGAGTGTGAAGGCCCTCCTTGCACAGCTGCTTCATGTTTGTCACTTCAGTGCCTTTGGGCAATGCCTGGGATTTAGGGCTGTGTGAACATAAGCCAAAGAAGTCATTAAAGTATATATTATTTTATACTATGCCTTCTCTTAAGATAGTATGGGAATAACTAGGGTCAATCAAGGGAAACCTCTGACATCTCAGAATAGTAGTACTGGCCAATGAGGCTACTACTGTAAAGGCTGTAAGATGTGTTCCAATGTGCAGTGTACTGGAAAATGGAAATTCCAGATTTATTTTGGTAAGGGTTTTGTTTTGGGGTTCTATCCCCCCCATAAAACAGTCATGACTATTGCCCTTTAAAGGGCTTTTTGTGAAGTAGGAATTTGGTTTTTACTTTAAAAGTTTTCTCTGATTTAGAACTGCATATTTTGAGGTAAAGTAAGTTCTTCAAATTGGCTACTTGTATTTACTTTTGTCATATTTTGAGTCACGCTGCTTTTCCATGAGCCTGCTAATGAAAAGTGCCTACAAAAAACCCGATATTCCCTTTTTCTCTCCTTTTAGGAAGACTCAAGAAAGTCAAGTCTCTCAAGCCCTAATCCTATAATCATACTACATTTCTCTAGGGCAAAAAATTTCTGATTTATTTACTTGGCTTGAGTTTTCCCTTCACCTTTTATACCAAATGTAAATCATGTGTTTGCTTAGTGGATGAATGAAGGTTTCTTGACCTCCAGCTGCATACTGCTTGCTGAGGATCCCTTCCGAGCCTGTCACTGTGTGTAACATAAGTGGATGGAAAGGTCACATTTATCACTTCTGGAATGCCAATCTTGAACATTAATTTTGCAGTTTCACCTTTGAAGTGGTTTGAAGAGTTAGACATCCAACTTATCTCATGTGGATGGTCTGGCTGTAGTATGTAAGAACAGAATGGGCTCCTGCTAAATTTAGCACACTTGGACACTCAAGATTTCACCAGGTCATAGTGTATTTGACTTTTAGCTGCTGGAGCTACACAGTGTGCTGCTTTTTTGTTTTGGTTTGGTTTGTTTTGTTTTGGTTTGGTTTTTGTTGGGTTTTTGTTTGTTTGTTTTACATGTATAATCCTGTAGAAAGTCTGAATTGACATTAACATTGATGGGTGAAGGATATATCTATTGAGATTATCTTGCACAAGACATACCAAATGCTTTGTAGACAGCTGACATTTATCAGTCAATCATGAATGGATATATTATCTCCACTTCATTTTTCTTGGTGGAAGGGGATCCTAAATACTATCAAGTAGTGAAATGTTAAGGATGAGAGTTTTTCATGTTAAGCCAAGCTCTTTCTTTTTAAAAAATATAATTCATATATTTATGTTAAAAAAAATCTGTAATCATCTTTTTATCAGTGTAGTGAAAATCTGTTACTACTTTGTGTATAAATTGCAATGAAGTGTCGTATCAAATATGCAACTCAAAATACTGAGATCAAGGAAGTTACTATAATAAACCTAAATCACACTGCTGCAAATTGAGAGTGAATTATTTTGGAAGAGTAAACTGTTTCACAGCTATCTGCTTCATGTACAGAGAGAACTGGATGCAGTATTAATACTTTGTCTGCATTAATTGTAGTGGATGATAGGAGTACTACTGATAGAAGTACGGGATACTACTGAAGTTCCTCTGAGCTGTCTGCCAAAGATAAAATGCTGCACCCAGGTTATGTGTTACCAATTCTGTTTTAAGTTGCCATGGAAGTGCATTTAAATGTGTTAGTATGTATTATTATACTAAGTATCTGCTGCATGTAAAAGAAAACCTGTTGTTTTGTCTGTATTCTATACATAAATTCTGAGTTTCTACAGTAGAGATTTCATTATCTTTTATTAGAGAATTGCTCCCTGTTCCTCAAGCTTAGGGAGTTAAATAGCATATCAACAACACCTAATTCTCAGTGTGCCCTATTCTTTGTAAATTAAATGTTTTAGACAGGACCTGGTATAACTTAGAGATGTGCAGCTAATGCCTGTTGAAAACCTCCAGGGTAGGCTGAAGTGATATTCTGGATGAAGAAATGCAGCAGATTGTGAGTCAAGGGGAAGGGGAGTTACTGTGCTGTTTTGCCATTTTTTGTTTATATTTCCATTTTCCATGTAAAAATGCCCTAATAGCTTGCGGGTGACAAAGCAAAATACTGTCCAAGTTTTGTAAAGTGAGTGTGCTCGTAGGTCACTGGCACCACCTTGTGATAAAAGTGATGTATGGCAGTCTTTGTCATCAGATGCTTTTTGCCATGTATTGGTCATAATATATACATATGCACAACAGAGAGCTCACCTGTAACCAGAATTTTTTACTTTTATATGTATTTCAGTTCTGATGAAGTTAAATGATTTACAATACCTCTGCATTAAAATTATCATTTCACTATACTGTTCTGTGGTACTTTTGTATTCAGCATATCCTGTGTAATGCTAAATGCTGCTTTTGTGATTCCTATGGTGAGTATGCCACGGATTTATAACAAGTATAAAAGGGAGAGGAAAAAAAATGCCTTTCCACTCTAGTGGTAATGACTCTGCATTTTATTCTTCATAAGTATCATAAACAGGCTTCTAGCAAGAAGATATTCTGAAGTTGGAGAATTTTAACTGTGACTGTTTCATGTTCTGTGCCACATTAGAGTTCTCCCATGCATGTTATTTCATACAATTATTATCAGGTTTTCCAAAAATTCTTTTCCCAGAACAATCTCTACATTTTAGTTAGAGGGGGCATAGAGAGATGGTTATTTGTAGTTTTCAAATACATTATCCTACTCTACCCTTCAGTTTCTTTACATTCAAGTGTAGTCAAGTCTGAGGGACTGAATTAGGACACTAAGATACAGGAGCCAGTGTTGCAGTGGAATGTGATGCCACACAGAGACAACTATGACACTGGAAACTGCATCTTCTAAGTGCACCAGAGTAATTAATTCTGCTTCTTCACTAATCAAGAATCTACAGGGTAGAATTAGTTCCTGAAAGAATTTATTGCATCTTACATCTTGTAAGATGTATGCATACAAATAGTTGCAACTTCGATTTGTGCAGCCTTCTTGTGCCTGCCAACCCTGAGAATTGAGAAATTGTGGGAAGAGGAAAATACCCCAACAATAGAAAAGTAGGATGTTACAGAAAACCAGATGGATGTTCTTTATGTGTGGCCACTGTCTTCTGCACTGATACTTCCCCTAATTTTTTTTGGATCCAAGGAACTCAAGAGCTGTGTATAACAGTAGTCTTGCAGACAGAACTGTCAAACTTTTCTGCAAACCTGAGCTGTAGCAAAGCAGCAATTTGTGGGAAGCTCTGTCACTGCAGTGAAGCACTTGGTGCTGCAGTCTCAGCCTTTACTTTGTAATTTATGTCAGAGTGTGATTGATGAACTTAAATATGCGCTCAGAGAAAACGTTCAAAATTACCTGGTAGCATTTGTGTAGGCAGAAGGGAATTGGCTCTTTTCAATGAGAGTGAGCTTTACTCATTCATATAAAAATGCTAAAATATGGGGAATATTTTCCACCCCTTCCATAATGCTTTGACAACTCTCTCAAAAAAAAAGGATGTGAAACTACATATTGCAATTCATAGAGTATTATTATTCATAGAAGGTCTCATTCATGGAACAGTTCAGCAGTATTTCTAATCTTGAGATTTCATTGAGACAGTCCTGGATGTGCAATAGCTGAATAATTCTTTATGAAACAATTTAAAATTTTCTCCCTCTTTGTGATGTCGTTTTTTCATACATATCAAATAACAAGCTGCATACAAAAAGATGGTTCTTTCCACAAAGCAGTTGAACCTTCACCTCACTGCTAATGCAGCAGAACTTTCTTTTGAAAGAGATTATGGTTTGGGTCTCATCAGAGGATTGTGGAATATGCAACATATGGAATTCACTCATCCAGCTTTTACTTGGGCAAACTTCCCACTGATTCTGGTTAGGCTTCCAGTTTTGCCTGTGATTACAGAAGTTGAAAGGCTTCGAAGAACAGGCCTACAGAATGCATAGCCTGTAGGGTCATACATAGCCTGCAAAGTGAGTGTTTTATTTTGGCATGGTGCCTTGGTTGGCTGGTCAGCCAGGGAGCTGTGAAGCCTGCTTTTCCACTTCTTGGCTTGGCCTCTGCATAATGTTTTTTGTTTACAAAACTGTTCATCCAGTGGTATCTGAAAGGGGATTGGGAGAGAGAGGAGATGCAAACCCATAGAAGAAAAGAATGTAGTTGGGAGTTTATCTTAAAACACAGCTTCAAGCTTTTGTGTTTTAATACTGCATCTGAGACTGATGAGTTGATGTAGAAGGTTGGCAGTGTGGGAGCTCCTCCATGGGAGGCTGTATCCCCCAGCTGTGGCACCCATGCAGTTCACAAATGTGATGTAGCTAAGACATGGAGACACAGGTTTCTCTTTGCACCATTAGTCTATGATGTAGATGAACAACTGGAGCATTGGTTGCAACTTTGCAATGCAGAGCCAGAAAGTGTAAATCCTGCTTTTTATAAAATAGCCTTTATTTTTGAAGTAGCTTGTTTAGATACCAAGGTTATTCAGACAGCTCTATCAAGTGCTTACTTGATGAGATGTAACAGAGAGCATGCCCAACCCCTTGACAAGATCAAGCAAGTAAATCAGCAGCCCAAAATTATATGTCACATCTGGAGGGTGAACTCTTTCCCATGTTAATTTGTCAGAATCAAAGACAGCTGAAGCAGATGTTTATGCTTTCAGAGGGCTGGCAATAATTCTATAATCTGCTTCCCTATTGCAGATTTTGGGATTTATTTTTTCACAATGGTTTTGTTATGTTGCCCTCTGTCCCAAGGTAAAACATCCCAACACATAGCAGCTGCTATCTGCTCTGAGCCATGCTGGTCACAAACCCAGGTCACTGATTAGAAGTATAAGGGGAGGAGGGAGAAGGATAGAGAGAAACATAAGGAACCTTAGCAACAGTAGGGCAGTAGCAAGGAATAGGATAACTATGGGGAGGCAGAAGAGAAAACAGAAAAGAATACACACAAAAGCTAAGAGCAAACTGAGCAACAAGAACAACAGGAAGAAAGGAAGGATAAAGAGGAGAGGGAAGAGGAGAAGTAGGAACAAGACAGAGTAAGAGAAAAGGGAGAACATGAATAAAGCAAGAAACAAGTGGTCGTGAAATACAATCTGAGCCGTAATTTCTAATGCACCAAAAGTTCTCTCTTCAGTGTCATGGTTAAGAATATAAATAATTTGTGCAGTTGTGCCAGGAGAGGAGGGCAGGAAGACGAGGAGCTGGTGTAGATTTTTCTCACACGTAGCCTCTACTTTTATATTCTATACCCAAAAGCAAAGTCTGGCCAGGCCTCTGAATGTAGCAAGACAAATAGATGGGGCCACGCCCCACAGCACGATCTATTTCTTTTCTTTCTCTTTAATTTCAACTTTGAGAATCTCTCCTTCTCCTGCTCTGGGGGATGGTGTCATACTAATGATCAGAGACTCCTTACTCGTTGTTCTCTGCATAACTGCAGGCTTAGCATCTGTCTGTGGCTTTTCCTTTTTAGCAGGGGGTGCAGAGGGGGCTGCAGGCTCCACAGGTTTCTTCTCTTCTTTAGGCTTGGTCTCTGTTTCAGCTTTAGTTTCCTAGAAACAAGAAGTTTAATGTTTTCCAATACTGCAAAAGAAATTCAGGAAGTAGTTCTATTCTGCATATGCCATGGACAAGCACAGCATGACAACTGTATTAATGGTATGCAATACATGTAAACTTCTATTCAGATGCTGAAAATTGGTTTCTAAATGAAAAGTGTAATTTCTGAATCAGAATACCAGTATAAAACCTAGAAAACACTTGTGGATATTAAAAATATGTGCTTCTTACTAATATAGGGGGATGAAACAGACTCATTTTGGGGCATAGAACCCTTCCTTAGGTCTCTCCTTCCTTTATGTCCTTAAACTAGCGGAGAAAGAAAGAGCGTTATGTAAACCTTAACATACTTCACACTGCCCCCATTCCTTGGCCAAGCCTATTTGCTGATAAGTTCACAAATACACACTAAAATGAGCAGTATTTCTCCTCCAATCATACTGTTATAGTCATTGGTGTGAGCAAAGTGCAAAGTTCTTTATTTAACTTAAATATAACCACAGCTATTTCAGCTATAAAGAAAATAATTCTACCACCTTTGGGTAAATATGTAGAAGTGAGCAGGTTCTTATTAACATTAACATTTCTCAGAACAGAGTATTATGTGGGAATTATTTTTCATCAGTAACAACAATAGTTTTCTCATAAGTGCAAGATATTAGAGATGTAATCAGTTTTAGCTGTGTGGGCTACACTTTATATTTTGTCTTCAGAATTATTAACAACCAGAGATCTGACACTGAGTTGGAAAGTTCGCCATGTGCCTGAGTCAGCTGGATCAGATTACTGTGGTTGGGTATTTCTGTATTTACTGTTGTTTGCATAAAATTAGAAGATCAGATGCCCTTAAGACCTTTGTAAAATCCATTTATCCTTACTTTCTTACAGGATTTTTTGTTTGCTTGTTTTTTTTTCCTTGCTTTTGTGTTCTCTGGTCTGCATAAAGTCCAGGTTCAGAAAGATCAAGACAAATTTTAGAATTAGTGTTTACAGAGATTAGGGAAAGTGGTTATATCTCAGCTACTGGGAGATTTTGCTGTTGATTGCAGAAAGGCTGAATTTTCATCTACACTGTTTGCCCAAGCCCTCTGAGTAGATTCTACTATGTTTTCTGTGGCTTTACCTGAGTTTCTTGTTGTTTCTTCAGCTGCAGCAGCTTAGCAAGGCCTTCTTTTCCTTTTCCTCCAAGCATTGCTTTAAACAATTTTGGAGTTTCCTGTTTCTGCCCAAAGAGACTGGCCAAGCCCCGTGGTTGTTGCACTGGTGGTCCTGGAGGAGGTTTCCCCTTCTGCTTCAGCAGCACCCTGGAGAAAGAAGTGGATAAGAACACACAGTGGTGCTGTGAAACTGAGTAAAGTTCCTGCAAAGCTGGAATACCACATTTATGGTATTGAAGATCTGATGGCTCTTATTTGGTTCCCAGGTCAAGTGACAAGAGCAAAATTGGAAACAGTAAAGGTTTTGCCCTAGGTTCTGGTAGAGATGGAGGCAAGTGTTCAAATCTGGAGTTGCTTACCTATATCCTGGAGTATAAAGAAGGGCTGGCTCAAATTAAGGTGTCACAAAAGAGATCAAAGAGAAAGATAAAGAAAGAAGAGGTGTGGAGGGGGATGGGTGCCCCATCCTGAGATGGCAGTTTCTTATCTGGTCTTCTGGATACAAATCCAGGGAGCATTTGGTACTCCACCAGGACTCCAGTTGGCACTTTTGGAGGAAATACTTTACCAAACTAACTTCCAGTGTGGCTCATCTCTCATAGGTCAGGTCAGACAGTGATACTTAGTTTTGGTCCCCTTCAGTAGAAGAAGACACCCTGACAATACAAACACTACTGCTAGCCTTGTGGCAGACTAGGTTTCCACACCATTCTGTAGCTGTACTGATTTGCAGCCATAATGACAAGAACTGAGAATGAATAATGAGGGTAAAGATTAGATGAAAGATCTGAGATAGATGGGACCAGTAAAAAGCAGAGGGTTCCCATGCTTTCAGTTTCTATTAGATTACTGTACAGGTTTCAAGGCCACTTTTCTATCCTTGCAAAAGCCCTAACTTAAGGCTCTTTGTGAGTGAAGACTATATTTGCAGTCTGAAGTATAGTAAATCCCATAATACTATCATTTTCTCCAGCATCTTGTACATTGGGAATTTCAGAAATGAAGGGTTTACTTACTTTTTTTACTTTTTTTTTTTTAATTTCATTGTCACAAATTATAAAAAGGTATACTTTAGTAGCTTGCATGCTTTATTATGCAAAAAACATATAGGAGTTATTGGGCAGGTGATAATAGAACAAATTTCTTTCTTGAATAAATCCTTTCAGTTTATTTCAAGGATCCCTTATTTTAAGGGTGTCAGATGGCCAAAAAGAACTCTAATGGAAACCTTCCAGGGCAGAGCAACTGGTAACTTCATTCCAAAACTGAGCATAACCACAATCTTTATGAAAACAGTGCACAAATTCCTCTTTGTGTCTAGTTTTGGCAGAATTTGTGGATGCCTTGACTGGTAAGGAACATGTCCTCCTGCACAGGGCAGGTACTGCATATCTTTAAAATTAAACAGAATATCTTGTTTTTAGTCTGATATCTAGAGAGCTCTTTGAGCTCAAATGGCAGTGCAGATACAAAAGGTGTATGATTTAGCTCCACCATTGAGAAAGGTTGTCTGGAGGAAGCAGAATTTAATGGATGGGCAGAATATACCTAGGGTGGGCAAGAAAGAGAAGAGGCAGTGTGGGACAGAGAGAAAGGACTAACAAGGTCATACTACTGTTTAGATAGAAGCTGGAGAAAAGTCAGGAATGATTAATGCTAGGGATCACTGGTCCATGTATTTGTTCCCCTTTTCTACCTGTTAATGCTAGTTTTGAAAATTGAGCAGTCAGCCCATTCTTTGTCTGGTTTCCTTGTTCCTCAGGGGCATCATGATTCTCAAGATACTGTTGTTTGACTACCTGGGCTGTTACAACATGATGAATGCAGCCATTTGCTAGCACTTCTGAAAAACAAAATGTCTCTCCTGTGCTATGTTTAGTCTTCTCTGGGGGAATTTCAAGTCTGCGACCAACCTTCCAACCTTCGACAGCAATTTGATACAACAGTAAAGACAACAGTAAAGACCACTAGCGGTGCTGAAGTATACTAATAATGACAAACTGTTTCAAATATTTGGATCTTTTACAAGGTAGCAAGGTACTCATTTTGTCATGATTTTATGACAAAATCTGACAATACTTTGCCTTTTCAAAGCTGTGAAAATGATGATCCGAGCAAGCTACAGCCAAAGGAAGGTGAAAAGAAATCTTGGTTTGAAATCCCATTTTGGAATGCTTTTGAATGAAATGCACAGGTATCTAATCTGTGTAGTTCCATCTTGTCAGGCCTTTCAATCCATTCCTAACTGCTGCTTAAGGTTTTGGAAATGCATTCAAGTCTGTGGATGCATTGAAGCATATCTGTAGAATTAATTGTTTTGTTGCATCTTTGAAAACCTATTCCTTAACCAATGTCTGTCCTGCAGTTTCTTTCTTGATGTAAGAAGGTGTCCTGATAGGTGTCCCTGTCTCCTATTTATTTTTTTAATGTTATCTTAAATATAATGCATAAAGCAGCTATATTGAGGATTTCATTCTATTTACCACATTTCCACAATCCTTGGGATTCCTTCCAAGACCATGCTTTCAACTAGAAACTACCAGGCAAATCTGACCCCTAATAGCAAATGTGTTTACAACTGTTATTTTCCAAGAAAGGAATGCAAATCGTCTAGAAGTCGCAACTGTCCACCTTGCAGCTAAATGGTATGATTTAAAAACTGTTGTTAGGACATACTTTGCTTTCTTCATGAGAAGTTTTTCTGAGTCAGGATAGTTCACCAAGATTTCATTGAGTGTTTTCTTGTCCAGAATAAAAAGGTTGGCAAAACCATGAGCCACCACGTTGGCAGTCCTTCGATTTCCTCCGCCCGCAGCTAGTAGGCTGGAATGAAAACAAACACCATCAGTCACAGTGTTACTCGGCCTAGTGAGGAATCTCTCTGCTGGTGCTTCTCCACTAAAGTCCTTGTAAAGCTCATGGAGCTGGCTGTTCTGTCCAGTGTTCTGTAAGGACCCTGTGCAGTTGGGATTAGAAATTCCATCTCAGGAAGGTAAATTGTCACGGGTGGTCAGGTATATGTGGATGCTAAGGACTGTGAAAAGTTTTGCTAATAGAGATACGCACAGTTCAGACTGCACTTGCTTTAGTTCTTAAGTGAACTTGGCATTTCCTCAGTTTTATTGATGAAAATTATTTGCATCAGTACTAGAGCAGCATTATTTACAGTGAATGAGTGATTTTCCCCCAAGGATTTTTTTCCTGAGTGAATAACTTCTGCGGGACTCTTGTTTTTGGTTTTCTCACATACCTCATCTCACATTTAAATGTTGGCAATGAACGATACAGTTTAGGAAGGTCTTTCAGGCTGACAGTTACAAATGTGTCTGCCAGAAAAAGAAGGCTATTTTGTTTTGAATGTAAGACATTAGGCCTGTTTAGCTAGCAGCAGTTGGCCGGAGGTAGGACATGTAAGAAAGACTTAGATGTACAAATAAAAATAAATTGTTCATCCTGCACCAAGCAATTGAAGAGACTTCACTCGTCAGCTCTGCTGGTAAGTAAGAGAATTTGCATTTTGTTTTTAGTTTTAAAATTGCTCTATACTTTATTCAAGATCTACCCCAAAATTTTTCCTTTAAAGATTTCCCAGTGAATTAATATTTTTAGAGAGCATTTAGTATTATCTAAATTAAAAGTAATTAAAAAAAATATTCTGGACCCCAGCAAACAGGAATCAATACCCATCTGAAGTAATAATAAAGGATATATATTTGTTTTAATATTAAAGATAGTTATAAAACATATTTCTAAGTATTGAATCATGTAGATAATATATTTAATTTATAAAGGATAGTAGGAGACCTCTGCAACTGTGTGTGCAAGGCTAGTTTTACATGCCCACAGTGTGTTTTTCTGCAACTCAAGACAGCAATCAATACATGGACTGAAGCTGAAAATGCAGTTTATCATCTTCTTTTTAAACAATTCTCTATGATTCCTCAGATAGAATAAAACTCTTTGCACAATAGGAAAATCTGCTAAAGAAAATTGCAAATACCTTTTGAGCTCTGATGAATCACTTCTCAACAAGTCATTGAACAATCATTTTTAGGCTTTCCTAACAGAAAGCTCATTTTATCAAGGTAGACAGGGACTAAAGAGATCAGCTTTTTCATTATGGTGATGTTGTGAGGTGAATTTTAGAAGTAAGGCAGTCTTTGCTCAAACAGAATAATCTTTGACTAAGGACAAAGTTATGGTACTTCAGCATTCAATCTGGTTTGGTTTGTGTGTGAAGAGTTACATGACCAAATTTTTTAAAACAGATACGTTTGCCTTGTAGGGGTTCTTGTTAATGCAATATCTATATTAATCACAAAATTTGCTTTTTTACCTCACAGTTTTCACTCCAGTTTTGAATGTCAAATGCTCTAATAATAGTAGAAGTTGATAACCTTAGAATTCTTATGGTAGCAAATTAAATTTCAAGCTATAAAGTTGTCAAAGTGATGACTCAGCTTATCTGTTGTTTTTATAGCTGATCTCTGTGGGAAGCTGTTGTTAATAGAAATTGGGGAATGGCTTGTTTTATCAGCTGAACATGCACAGGGTAGTGGCAGCTCAGCTGGGCACCTATGTGCATATGAGGAGAACTGGTAAGTCAGGAAAGGGAAATAGATCTGGATCTTGCTTCTGATAAGGACGTCAAACTCCAAAGGGCAGAGACTATGAAAAATAGCAGCTACTACTTTGAGGGAAATCCTGGACCAAAGTACTGGAAAACATCATCTTTCACAAAACTAAATAGTCCCTGTAGTTTGGATTTTTTATATAAAGTTTAAAATTACAAAACAACTGAAAGCTGATGCTGAGATCAAACATTTAGAGATCTTTGTGTTAAAAAATTTACATAAAATGGAGAAATGTTTTAGTTTTTCCAGAATTAACATTTTCTGATAGGAAATACCAGTAAATGGATGAATGAGGACATCTGGCTTCCAGTGCAACTTTCTCTGGGCTAGTGAAATGCTTTTATAACTGAATTTCTCTTGTTCTGAATTGTCTTTGCTGATGGGCTCTCATTAAGACAACAATCTGTTTGCTTCTGATTCTGAAATTATTTTATGTCCCCAAAGTGATATCTATACAGGAAAGTATAGATATAGCAATGAGGGTAAAATGTTAATTGGTACTCCCATTACTTAATCCCTTTCTGTAATAATTTTCAAGGATGAAATTGTCAAGGGACATGTTTGGTTGTTACTCTTACATTGGCTTTCTAGTATAATTCAGAGAATTTTTGGAAATGAACAGTTTTTATTTTCTTAATTCCTTTGCTCCTGGAGAATTTTAAGCATCATTGACATGCATTTTGAACAGAGTGAGATTAAATAGCAAGCATATAAATCATATACCTAAACCATTCAGAAGGAAGCTGACATATTTCTCCAAATAAATCTTGACTTGGAAATCAGAAGGAAATCAGCCTGATATCAGGTTATAACCATTATAAAGTGAGAGGAAAACTTGGATGTCCTAGAAAAAGTAGTACATAATCCATTAAAGAATATTCTTTTCTGTTTGCCTGTGGTATTCTCTATTCAGAAGACCTTGAAAAAAATTATATAGAAAGGCACAATACAAACTCATTATTTTCTAGCACCTTGCCACTAGGAAGAGCATATCTCTACTGATAAGCTTAGTGCATCATGTCTGCCAGTTGCTGTGAATTTTTCTCCTTGAGTTTGTCCACTGCCTGATGTTTTATATGCAAATTACATGTGTCTAGATGGGTTTGCTGCTGCAGTAGGTCAGAGATGAATAAAACAAGACTAGAAGTGCAGTGTTATAGCATTGCTGAGGGTTTTGTTGGCCATATTGTCAATTGTGCAAGAGTAACACGTACAGGGAAATGAATCTTTAAAGGTCGCTGTGTGGTTCTCTCATGGAAACAAGCACTCACCTGTGTTAGATCAAAAGTGTAAAAATCCCTTCCGTGTTTTAAACCCAACAGTTATCATTTCTCAGTTTAAAATACAAAGTTCTCACTTCAAATACCAGACTAATAAATAATTGAGAACCACGTGTTTGTTACATATGGGGGCTGCTTTAGCTTTTCTTCTGTCTTTTCATTAGTCAGCCCTTATTGATGGGTTCATTCTCAGTCTTTCTGCATAACTTACAATACAGCCTTTTGTTTGGACACTTTGCTCAGGTAATTATATTGTCACACAGAGAAATGCCTCCCAAATAACCTTCTCCAAGAACTAATATAATTTCACTTTCCCACTTAATGAACAAGTTCTGTAACTCAGATATATCAGAAGTTTTCCACTTGAGGTCTAAGCAAGTTCTGTACTCACATCACTGGATAAACAGGAATGTTTCCCCTACTACAAAGGGAGACACAACTAGAGGATAAATTAAACCTGGACCGGAGCTGATTATTGTTTTTCAAAAGGCAGATTAAAGCTACCAGCAAGAGCATTAACAATAACAGGAAGGCAGCTGGAAGAAACCAAGGATCCAGTTTATCACATGCAGCAGCACATTTATTTTATTACTTTTCCTTGGGCCACCCCCAGCAGAGGGATGCAATGCCTAAAAATTAGCACTTGATTGGCCTACTGGGGAACTTAGCACATATGAGTTAATGGATTTTGCATAGAAAGTACATGCAGAATATAAAAACCATTTGTAGCCACCAGCAAAAAAATTCTCATCCAGATAAATTCAGACAAAAAAATCTGGTCTATCCACCTTTTTTCTTGTCTTGTATGCTTTTAAATGAATACTTTTTCGAACTGGGTTGTCTGATTTTCAGCAATTTAATCAGCTCTTAAATTAACTATTTTTAATTGCTATTTTAGATTTTTGTATCTATTTTGTTGGAGATTAATTTTTATCTTTGCCATCTGTCGTTTAAGGGCACCTAGTCTTATTATACAGACAATAAAATACATTTGGTCCTCCAGTATTGCAGACAGTATAACAGAGAGATGTGTTAAATCTTTAAAATGCTAAAGAAGGAATTTGTCTCTATATCCCTGTGTGCACTGATCAAAACACTGGTCTCAGATCTTACCCTTTTAATCACTGGTGCTTCACTTAGATTTTCCTTCACTTACATGCATCTCCTTGCTCAGTGTCCTCTTTGTTGATCCTACCCACTTTCTAGCCTCCCCACTGTCACACTTACCACAGAGATGTTAAACAATCACTGATTATTTGACAAGCTCTAAAAAAAGTATTCAAAACTGTGATGGACCTACCTGATCTCCCCAAATACAGCTCCTGCTCTTAGAGTAACCAGGACTTTGGTACCATCAGGGCCTCCAAGGACTTGAACTTCACCCTGTTTGATGATGTACATCTCTCTGCCAATCTCTCCCTGGGTATACAAACACATAAGGAGCCCATGTTTTAGCAATGGTTTTTGTTATTAGAATCATATTACAGGTTCTTCTTTAAAAATCTTTCTACTCTCTCATGAGCAGAGGGTGTACCACTATCATGAGGCAAAGTGGCAATTTAGTTTTAAAAGTGAAAAAGCAGCAGCCATAGAGCCTGGACTGAAAATGAAGGGATTTGCACTTCCTGTCTCTTCACTTGGTGCTCCAAGCTTGCATGCAATATCTCCTTGGTGAATAGGGTGAGACTGACATACATCCAGGGGGAAGGTGGTTCCAACATTCCCTACTTCATGTTGCAGCATTAAGAAGATTGCTATGGTTGTTGGTGGTCGCTATAGGACACGAAAGAACACAAGCTCACACTGCTGCTCTCAAGGTGAAGAAAAGAGGGAAGTTTATTTTCTGACTCTAACATTTATAATTTTCCAAAAGTGACAGTGGATTGGAGGGTGACAGTGACACCTCTCCAATGACACTGCTCAAACCAACAGTCTATCAACTTTCTCCTCTTCTATAAAGGAATGCAAAACAAAGAGTTATTTACAGAAAGTGTGTGAAAAAGTTCACTACAAGAATGTCAACATCAGAAAGCTTAGAAAATCTTAAAAAAACAGGGTGATAGTTGGTCACATAGTAGACTTATACAAGTGAGAGGCCTTTTAGCTCTGAATCAAGCAGCAATAAGTTGATAGTTCAATTTCTCATAACCTGTCTTTGTTAAGAACTGTTTGCATTGGACTGCAGTATCAAGGCATTGAATCTGTTGCTGTCCTTTATTCCCTCTGTTGTGTCAGAGTTCCAGCTGTAGTCTAAGATCTTTTTATGCTGTGCACTGTATAAACAAACACACCAAACTACTCTTCCACCCTTCTTAGCCAACAGCAGTTCTTGGATTGGTCTTTGAAGGGACACACTTGATCCTTCAGTGTATTTACAAATGTTTAACTTCTGCACAGTGGAGTCAGTGAAGCTAGCCCAGCATTTTGGGGGAGGATTGTATGCTTAACTCTGGGATGGAGCAGGACCTTAGTGGGCATGTTGGACTAGAACTGCTGAAGACAAGTTAAGGGGTTCTGACGGTCACTTGTGTAGGTGGTGGGACCTGTGGTCACTTGCCAGAGCAGTAGTAGTATGGATTACTATTCATCCCCCCAAGCTTTGATTGCATCTGACTTTGCCCTATGTTTAAACGCCTCCTGGAAAGAGACGTGGGCTCCCTGGTCAGAAGCTGAGATATTTATCTGTGAACTACCTGTCTGGCCAGGTTTAAGCCAAAAAGCTGAGACAAGATAGACATCTTTGCTAAGAGACAGTGTGACAGCATTCAGCTGGAAACCTGGAGATGGCTCAGAGCTGTGAGTGAAGGCAGAGCAGACCCTGCTCGAAGGAGCTCCATGGAATGTATTTTCTACATTCTTAAATAATTCTACTTAAGTGTGTCTGAGTACACAAATGAAGCACAGACAAAGCATCATAGGCTGAGACCCGTAGGCTGGGTTTATATGCATAGAAGTATAGAAACATTATGTTTGATCCATTTTAAATATTAAAATTTCATGAGGTATCATTAGATAAACCATATTTACATTAAATACTTTCCCATATTACTAGGTTGGTAATGTAAGTAATAAAATTCATATTGTCTTGTTCTAGATTGAAATTTGAGAGCATATTTGTTGTTATTACACAGAGTAGCTTAATTAATTTTATGCTTTCTAATTCAGTCAGGATTAGGTTTATTCAAAGGACATTGTTGACCCATGTCTGAACTCTTTTTCTAAAACACATAATATAATTCTTATTTGAATAAAACAAGAATTCTCACCTTTTTGCAGACAAAGTCACCAGGTAAATATACAATGGATTTCAACCTTAGCAGCATGTCATATATCATCTGGGTATCACAGCCCTGTTAAAAGAGAGTTGATGACTCTGCTAATTCAGTATTAAAAGTGATTATTAGTGCCTCAAAAGCCAACAATACAGGAATAACCCAGAGATTTCCTGATTGGAATGCAAACTCAAAACATCATAAAGATCAGCTACTAGAGCTGAGAAAGAACTGAAAGAGTTGTTGTTTCAAATACTGATGAAGCTCTCTATGGGTTGAACATATTTCCATTTTTTTTATAAAGTGAGTTTCTGTACATCTAGATTTTCTGAGGAAGCTCAGTTAGTGTTATATTCAGAGCTTTATATGTCTTTTATGGGGATGTTATGGGATTTTTTTTTAAACCAGTCCAGGGGAAAACAACCGATTCTGTCAAATGCTCATATGAATCTATAAATTCTATGTCTTCAGCAGATGTAGAAAAAAATGTACAGTCATGTAATTCTTATATAGCTGTATCATGTGATTTCTTACAAATATTCTAACCAGAAAATTTTCTGTCTGTACTTCTAAAAATTCAGGGTCTCCTTGTTTTTTTCCCAGAAATCCAATTTTAAGTACACATTTAAAGTGTAGCTCTGGAAAACTACCATGGTAAGTAAAGAGAAAGCTCCTTTGCACAAAAACTGACTATGATGCAACTTTCTCTACACCAATGTTACATTGACAGAACACAGAGCATGGGTGATCTCTTAGGCAGACCTGGGTGGTCACAGCAAGGTGACTGTGTCAAAAATTAGATTGTTCTCTGACTGTTGAGATGAGTTATACTCTAAACTCACTCACAGTCTGATGACCCTACCATCAGCTATAGGATGCGGTCATAACAGGACTTTGTTCTAATCTCATTTGTTTCTTTTGAGATCACTGCCTCGACACAAAAGAAATCCAAATGCAGGCATTTGGGTTTGTTCTGACATCCCCATTCCTGAGATATTTCTTTGACTTATTTTGCCTTGCATACTAACATGTACTTAAGAGTTTCAAGATGTACAAAACAAAGTTTCTGTATGGAATACCACATGTTTCTGTATTCTCTTGTAAAACTACTTGCTTTGAATAAGTCCACTTTGTTGACAATGGCAAAGTTCACATCAATTGCAACAGCTAAGTGCATTTTGGTTGGCATCTGCTCCAGTAATTCTGATTCATCTGGGAAAAAAAAAAGACAAATTTAGGAATGTCCACAAAAATGAGCAAAAATAACTTAATGGAGTTATTCTAACACTTATGAGTTCAAGTGAGGAAGCAGCTAATATCCTTTTACTAAGATGCTTAATAAGTCTTGTCTAAAATTATTACCAAACCACTGTATTAATGAATAGCGTTTGTAGAGTATTAAGAATCATATTGCCTTGTAGTTTCTTTCTTTTCCAAAATAAGTTGAGCAGCCTCCTCTCACTTCCCACATGAAATTCACATTTCACCCTTTCAGAAAAGGTGAAATGTGAATTTCACCCTATATCTGTATTTGTACAACCATTCTCACTGAGACATGCTAAGAAACTGGAAATCCTCACCCAGCATTCCCTGAGAGTCCCATGTGTATTCATACCACGTTCGAACACGATTCTGCACCAATTTTGGAATAGAATAGGTGTTCATATAGGAGACAGTGTTGTCCACACAGGAACGAAAGTAGTTCTGCCCTGCTGTTGCTGCTCCAATTACGTCTCTCATCTGCAAACATCAATTGTTGTTACCACACATTTCAGAAAAAATAGTCTTGATTTTATTTTGTCAGCAACTTATGAAATATAGTGCTTTTTTCAAAAAATTATGCATTCGGCTGCATGTTTTGAATAGGTGCTTCTTCTGCTTTTTCAGAAACATTGCAGATTTAATCTGATTGTCTGATTGTAACATGATTTTAGAGGAATTGTTTCTGGGTTTTAGCTTATACTTCTGTCTTGTATTTTTGGACATGGTTAAAAATGATAGATAATACTTTTCTTAAAAATCCATAGTAAAGCTACTCTTTGTTTCGCATGCAATGCGAATGCGACTTAGAAGCAAAGAAAACTGGGCTGAATTTCTGTAACAGTATCATCTGACACCACTAAAACTAAGATTGTGCCACTGTTAAATAGCTGACATCAGTCCTAAGCTCTGAGAGCTGAAAGGCGACCTTAAAATTTTTAGTGCAGGAACATCATTTAACATTTCAACTCAAATGTGATTCAGTTTTTAGAAAGTGGATGAGTTAATGTTTATAGATGTTCCTTCTTCAAAAGAATAAGTATTCAGATGTGATTTTAGTTGTGTGATTTTAGTGATTTTAGTTGGAATGGCTTCATGTGGCGGCTGCCAAGGATTAATGTGCCATGGGCTCAATTTTGCTCTTTATTACAGAGATGCAATTGATTGTAATGGGAATAAGAATTTTTAGGCAAGTGTGCTAAAGCAGAAATAACTTAATAATTTCAAGGGTTCTTTGTAAACAGAAATTATAACCAACAAACTGCAATGAAGCAGCTTGTGTGTTAAGGTTTGAAGTTTGAGACTACACATGACGCCACTGGTTACAAAAAGTCATCTGTAGAATCTTCTTGGGGAAATGAGGCCTTCATTGATAGTTACAACAATTCAGGGAAAAGTTATAAATATGCAAGCTCTGAAGCTTAAATTGTTTTCCAGAAGAAATATTTTATATGTATGTATTGTTTTATTTTTGGTAATTCTGGTTTATGGGGGAATTTTAAATCCTATAAGGAAGAGTCTCTTCAGTGACAGTGACCCCTTCTTGCAGTTCTGGAGAGCAAGAGACATATGCAATCTCTAGCTGCTTGATTGAACTTTTCAAATGCTGTATTCAAAATAAGAATTACATTTCAGTTTTAATTTAGTTTTTTTTTAATTATTAATTTTATAACAGGCATGGAGAAATCAAAAAGTCTAGAATGGTTTCTACAGAAACTGATAAGGCACAGCCTCACTCAGAAACCTCAGCATTTATTTTTCTGTAGGCAATGTGTTTTAAAACCTATGATCTAAAGCCCAAGTTTAATAGTTACAAACCAGAAATATTTCAATTATGTTCATTTGGAAATATAACTGATTTGCTGTGCTATGGGCTTTTTTAGTTCTCTCCTGCCAAATGGGAAGCAAGAGAAATGAAAACCAGTTAATTTTCAGGTTGACAAATATATTATAATTTGTAGAAGAGACCAGAGGTCTAGTTTAACAAAAATAATGGGATTTCAATTAGCAGAATCCTATCAGGAGTAGTACTAAACATGAGTTATTCAACAATCACAATTTTTATTTCAGATTTAACAGTATAATGTGAATGTCAAGGATTTGTCTCTTTGGCTGTGAGTAAGGAAAAAAAAAAAGGAATTATACATAGTTTCAAGAGTCATCTGTGTCCTGCAGAGTCTTGGCTTTTAATCAGCTTGTGTGCAAAAGAGCTGCAAAACAGGGAACTGATTAAACACGTGTATTTATCAGAAAAATAAGTATGTTTGATATTAAAATAGAGGATGGAAACTAAACTTTTTCTGAGAATTAAAGTCCATTAAATTGAATATATTATCACTACATTACAGTAATTGGAGTCTAACTTGTTATTGATTTTTTTATGTACCTGACCAATCAAGCTGGAGAAGACAAAGACACCCATGAAATAATTCAGCAGTTGAAAAATGATCTCAAACAGCGTTTGTGGCTCTGCAAGGCCACCGATGGTGATTAAGCTCCGAACTGCCCAGTAGTAACACCTCAGGTACCTGTGGATGCAAACAGCATTTTTGTTAGACTGCAGCTACTTATGTGTTTGAAGTTAAGCATATGCCTGCCTGAGTTGGGCCTTTCAGTGATGCTTTTCAGTCCAAAAGACTTGCAGCATTTTATAAAGGGTTGTGAATCTATAAATGATACAATTACATAGGCCAGGTTGAGTTGAATATCCTCACTCACAGCAAAATAAGAATGTATGGGGCATGCAGCTATAATTTACTGTTCTCTAGTAATTCTAGGTAGCATTAAAGAAGATTTGTGTACAAAATAGCCAAGATGGACATTACAGTGTTAGAATGCTACCAGTAAAGATGGTCAAAAGCAGTGTAAAAGTGTGGGAGACTTCCCAGAAGCTGTCTGTAGCAGCATAATAGGTGCTCAAACACCTGAAGGTCCCTTTCTTTAGTGTGAGGACACCAGTGTAAAGCCCTGTGGTGGGAATGACAAATGCAATACCACTCTTCTTGTGTCCATTTTTACTCCATTTGTTCTGCTGGTCTTCCTCCCACTCTGCGTCTGAGCACCCTTCATTGGCTCAACCTCTGGGTTATGCCTAAAAAGTTATATATTTCCACAAGCTGTGTGTTAATTCAGCTTCTCCAAACCACTAATTCAGCACTGAAAGGTTGACTCCTCTGTTAATATCTCCTAGCTGCTCATCTCCACAACTCCTTCTGTCACCTTAACAAAATCTTTCATGCCTTTTTCACTACAGAGCCTTTTGCCTTCAAGTAGTCTATTTCTACTACAAGTTTATGAAAGGAGCAAAGGACCTGAACAGAATGCTTTAAAAATTGTCTTGGCATCTCTAAAATTCTGGTTTAAATTACTTTCTAGAACATAGTAACTGCAAGCAATGCAGCACTGCAGTGGGGAATAACTAGTTCAAATCATTGTTGTGAGAATGCTATAATTTCCTTCTTTTCTGAGCAAACAAGTGACTGGTTTAGATGTATTTTTAAAAGACTGCTATTAATTAGAATGTGACTTCCCAAGTTTCTGGATAATCAGACTTCATCTTTGCTGATGATTAGGAATGGAACTTCATTTTCCTTAATTATAAAGTGGTATTTTCTATTACTTTAGCTGTGACTACTGCTTCTGAAGCAATGATGATTCCTTATGTGAGTTGAATTCTATTGCATTTTAAATAATAATTTAAAATACCCCAAACAACCCCCCCACCCCCAGCAGTAAGACACAGAAGAAATACTTTTGGAGATAAGTTTGTTTTGAAATAGAAAGTCTCATGTGCCTCTTCTCATGCCTGCTCTGAACCTGAGGACATGTGGTCTGCTTGCAGACATTAGGTCTATTTCAGACTCCTCTCTTTGTAAGGTATGAACTACACTATAATAAGAGGTTAATGTAATAATACAGCTGCAAGGTCTGTTTCGTGCAAATATGAGAAAATAAACTCACAAAAACAACCAATTCCAATGAATTTTTTTTTTCTTAAATCACTTGAAAGTGTTTTCAAGTTTTTCACACAAAATACAAGCCTTTACCAAGCAATTGATATCTGCTTTTCACTACAAAGTCCCTTTTTTACTTGGTTGCAGACTAAGAAAATGCAGTAACAGTGATCACTTTTACCATAGTTTTCTAGTTTTAGATGTTAGCAGTCAGAACTGGCCATTTTAATTCAGAGTCCTTAAATAAAAAAATTCATTGCATATCTTCCATCTTAACATTTTTGCTTGTTAGGGATGCAAAATGAACTGCTCGATTGCGCCACAATAATATTTTCACTTGGATAAAAAAAAATCACATATGCATGTTTCCAGCAAAGTATGCATAAGTGGCAGCTTTTTCTTAGACTTTTGTAACATAAACAAATAATAAGAAAAAGACTGAGATCCATTTTGGAAGAATTACGGATTTAAACATAAAATGATGCTTCTAGTTTGGCTGAGTGTAATTATGTAAAACACATTAATATATTGATTTTGCCATAACTGAGAATGCTGTGGTGCTTGAAACATGTATAATTGGGTAATATAAAAGTAAAGAAATTAACAATATTTCTGTGGTACTTACTTTAGGAAAAAAAAGTAATTAAGCAAATCACTCACCCTCAATGGCTCTGTGTGCCAAGTTTGCAAACTCCACCATGACAGACAATATAATCTTTATTCTGGGAATGTCTACAAAGAATGAAAGTAGCTCCTCAGAAGAATTTAGGGGTCACATTCTTCTTTGCAGTGTTGTATGTCCAAAATGTGCGAGCATTTTTATATCTTTCTACCCTTTCTTAAGATTTAGTTAATATACTGTATTCTTCTGTGATTTTACTTCAAAAGAAACTTTCTATTGGTAAGATACATGATATTCTCTATCTCTTTGGAACAGGTTTTCTCAATTTATACATTTTTTATTTTTATTTTATTTTTTGTTTTTATAATCTGAAATGGAAGTTGCACAGTTGAAATACAGAGCAGCTTTTTTCTTCCCTAAGAAGGGGGGAAATGAGATTGTAAATTTTGTTTGAGGAAAGCCAGAAAAAACAACTCCTTTTTCAACAGTATTAGCAGCTCTGCTTCCTACCAGCATGTGTCTGGAAACACTCACTGTTCACTACACAGCTTACCAGCCTGCTATAAAATTACTGTTGAAGTAAACAGCAGCCATGAGACAAGAAAGGGATTTTTTCCTCTGCGCATCATAGAGAGTATGTTTATCCTTCAGGCAATCAAAGTACTAGATTTTCCTTAAAAAAAATCCTAGGTATGAAAACATTCAGAAACACTGCAAATAAGATAACTTGTAATATTATGTCAATAGAAATATCTTTGTCAGAAAAGTCCATTTCAGAGTGCACTAAACTTCTGTCATGGTTTTGGTTAGTGCAGGTAAATCAAGTCCTTGTACATGTGTCTCTCAACTTTTAAGGTGATATTCACATATTCGTTTCAGCCCAGGGAAGCATTGTTTCAGGACTATCATGTTTGACTCCTCTCAGATTACAGCCAGGATGGGTTTAAGCAGAGAAAAGCAGCAGCCTTTATAAACTAATGGCCTCCTTCTTGGTACCTCTTCTAGAGTGATGTGTTCATCAGGTGCCTGTGGGTCTGACGATCTCAGGCACAGCAGAGCAAACTACAAAGCTTTTACTTAAAAAAATAAGTAAAAGTGAAAGTCTGAAAGTCTAACATACGAGTTGGGCTGTGCATTCACAGCTTGCCTGGAGGCACAAAACTGTCTTTGCATAGCAAGTACTGAGATCATGACACATCAGACCTATTGCAAGAGCAATGCACAGCTGAAACCCACGAGACATGTTTCAAGATTTGCCAGTCTCAATGTGCATTGGGCAATGCATACCAAAGGAGTGGATTTGTTCTAGACACTTACAGTGACCATTTTCTGGGACTTACAGATATCCACTAAGTCTGTGCAAAGAACAGGAAGGCAGCACGCTACAGAGAAACATAATTGGGATGCAAATAGATGTCTTAAATTTGCCAAATAATTTTGCAGACTTCTTGCAAACAGCAGAAGTACACCATGAGCAAAGTGAAATTATTTGTTTTGCCTAAACTTACTGCTGACCTGGAGGGTTTGCATGAGAATTTCAGCTGCCTAGTTTTAATTTCTCTGTCAACAGTGATGAAAGAGAGATACTTCCTTGGAACAATTCAGAACAACAACATTGCCTTGAATCCCTGAAAAGGGAAAGATTTGTGTATTTTCCTCAGGAATTAGGGAGATTGATCTTTTACTTAGGTAGTTAAATTAGATTGTAAATAAACACATATAGTTGGAATTGTCCACTTAAGAGATCTTTTCAATATCTGCTACTGTCCTTGCATAGGCTCTATGCTCTGCTGTTGCTGTGCGTCTGCATTAGGAGAGACTGAGGTCTTGCTTAACTCAAGCTGTGCACTTTTACTGCTGGAAACACCCTGTGTGGCTAATTTGGGTGTATTGCAGGGAGGTAAAGTTGGCTGCATTTTACATCTCAAGTCAAAGGCTTTGACTGAAAGCTGCTATGCAAAAGAGCTCAAATCTTGGACTGACACTAGCACTTTACAGCCTGGACAAAAACCAGAAAAGAATAGAGCTTGAGGAAATTTGCAGAAGAGCTACTTTGATAATTTTGCTTGTGGTTTGAGTGTTGTGTATAGCTGTTAGTTATAGATTTAGTTCACCAGCTAGTGTGCCTGTTCAGGAATATGTATGTAATCAAACTAATAATGGGAACTACTGTCTGTTAATTATTTTTAGATTGGAAAAGGGAAAAAAACATCCTAGGAGTGTTGACATTATTAAGAACTGGTTTTGGCCATAACTAGCAATATTTTATGGACAAAGCAGGGATTCCACATAAAGCATTAGGGCCACTAAATCAGCGCCAGATCATATTCTGTGCATCAGTGTAATCTGAGACAGCTAGAATTTTGGTTTGCTTGTTGTCCTAGGGTGACGTTATGATGCTTGTATCCCCATTCATGTGTTCTGTTAATGTTGGATATTATGTTCTGTACCTTTAAGACCGGCTCTGAAGAGGGAAAGTTTTGTTTTGGTTTTCTTATCAGCCTGGCGGGACACAGGGACTGGGGCTTTTGCTTTTTCTGCTTTTGCTTTTGGCTTTGCTCTCTCTTGCTCCTGCTTGCTTTGCTTCTGCTTGCTTTTGCTCATCAGCTAGTTTAGCTAAACTGTCCAATTTCTTCCGGGACGGTTTCTCCTTTCCTTTTTCTGACCATTTCGAACCTGCTCCGGACTGGGACCTGGGAAACACCAAGATTCTGCACCTTGTGGCCTGCAGCAGCTGCCCCAGCACCGGAGGGACTGAGAACACAGTGACCACCCCCCAAGAGAGACTTTCTGAATTTGTCATCTTTTTTCAGAGCGGTGTCATCCGGTATTGTTCATTTTGTGTGCTGGGGGTGCTGTGCCTATTAAATAAACAGGTTCTTTCCACTCCTCTCCGAGAAATCCTTCCCGAACCGATTGGGGGGAGGGGCTGTGTGGGTTTGCTTACTGGAGGGGCCCTAATTTGGAAATTCCCCTCCAAATTTGTCCTAAACCACGACACTTGTCAAACTGCTTACCATCATTTTTCAAAATTAGCTAAGTAGCTATGTATCCCTAATAGTATTTCTGAATATGTTCCCATTCTTTGTGAGACTACTGGCATATTTGACTTCAAATATTGTCAACCCTGAATGCTCTGTGAAAGAAAAATTATAAGTGCACTGCTGTGCCATAATATATGCTGCAGTACTTGTCACTTTTCCTGAAAAATTGTTCTTATATCTGCTTTCCTAATAAATGAATATACCTAGAAGTATCTTGTCTGATAAGCTTAAATTCACTTACATCTTTAATTATAACTAATGATGCTTCACATGATGCTTCCGTGTGTGAAAAAATCCTCAAACATTTGATGATTAGATTTTATGTCATGCCTAATTCTCTGAGGTAATGACTATTTTACACAGTCAGCATTTGCTGTTAGTGGAATACGAAGCTATATTTTATGAAATGCAGCTCATTGTAGGATACTCTTTGGGGTTCTATGTTCATGGCACTATATATTCCAGTATGACTTAGATACAGGCAAAAGAATAAAGTCATATGCTCACCAAACAATTATCAAAATGAAGTGGATTAATGTCTTAATGAGGTTTAGATGGATATATCATAGAACCATTGAATGGTTTGGGTTGGAAGGGACCTTAAATATTATTCAGTTCCAACCCTCCTACCATGAGGAGGGACACCTTCCACTAAATCAGGTTGCTCAAAGCCCCATCCAGCCTGGCCTTGAACACCTTCATGGATTGAGAGTCCACAGCCTCTCTGGGCAATATGTTCCAGTTCCTTACTCCCCTTGTAGTAAGGAATTTCTTCCTAATATCTAATTTAAATGTGTCCTTTTTCAGTTTAAAGCCATTCCCCCTTGTTCTATCTCTGCATGCCCTTGTAAAAATTCCCTGTGCTGCCTTCTTGTAGGCTCCCCTTTAGGTACTGGAAGGTGCTATGAGTTCTCCCCATGCCTTCTCTCCTCCAGGCTGAACAGTCCCAACTTCCCCAGCCTGTCTTCACAGGAGAGGTGCTCCAGCCCTGGGATTAATTTAGTGGCTTCATCTGGACTGATTCCAACAGGTCAATGTTTTCCTTGCATTTGGCTATTTGGATATCCAAACATGCATTTTATTTAAGAATCTCAGTTTAATGCAGAACTTGAATTATCATTTTATTGTCACTCTTTATAACAAATCTGCTCTAAATTCCATGTGATTGCAGTGTGACTTCATTTGAGAACTTTTTTTTGTCTCCTCGTGGAAAATGTCAAAAGACCTGGCCACTGTGAACACACAAGGCATTGTCTGTAGTAAAGCCAGTAAATAATTTTGATCAATTGTTTTTCTGAGAAAAATGTGCAATATTTTTGTCTGTGAAAAACAGATAATTCTTTCTTGCCTGTTCTCTAGGCTGTTCTGAAGTAGCATTAAAAACTTGAAGACTCTCTACTTTCAGAGTTTACACGTTTCTTATTCTTATGTACCTTACTTTTTGTGTATGAGACAAGTATTCCTAAGAATCACATTAAAAAAAATAGCTATAATGGAAATTGCTTCTGCATTTTTCTTGTCAGATTTCTGGAAACCTCAATCCTGCAAATAAACACCCATCTATAGCTTCACTTATTTAAATGGTTCCACTAAGCTCCACGATCCTGCTTGCACATGTCTGACTGCAGCACTCAAGCTGTGTATTTTAATGGTGTGTGTAAACTTCAAATATGTCTTTTTTTTTTTTCCAAGAGATAACCCTATGTATGAAAAATCAGTGCTGATTTACCAAGAGTCCGTTTTGCTCTTCAAGATAGTGACTTGACACCAAACTTGTGAAGTCTAACAAAACTACAAACAAGAGGAGCACATGTCCAAGAGAAGGGTGAAAAGTTGTTTAGAGGGCAGTTTATGACAGCATTAGAATACTATATGTGATTTTGCAAGGAGTGTAATCAAAGAACAAATTGAACTTCTGTGGCTTTATAGTATAGCCTTTGAAAGAAACGAATGTTCATACAACTGGACCTAATATATATCTTTGCAAAACTACACAAAGAAAATATTTTGACTTTGCTTTTTTCTCTTACATCTTCTCCATCTTCCTGATAAATGGTCCTTACTTTGCACCCAACCAGTGCTGTCACAAGGAGTTTGTGGAAAATTGTGCCAAAATCGTTGTTTGTTCTGAAGACACTCTGCCACATGTTTAAGCATGACCTTCTCAAAAGATCAGAGAGAGCTGGTGGAATTTTTTCAGACTAATCACCATCGTGTAGAGGGACTAAAATGTTGCACTTTAATGACACAATTCTGTGTGGCAGCAAAAAAACTCCCTAACTCTCCCTGTGTTTCCTTTGAGGAATTGCTATACAATCCTTCTAACAGTTCCCATGTGCATATGCAACCAGTAAGTTTAATTTATGACCCTTGTTGCTTTCTAAATGTTTAATTAAGTCAGCACTTAGCACTGACTCATAAACCTATAAAAGCTGAAAGTGGTGAACTGATTATATACTGCCCCTGCCCTCCAAATAGGTGTTAGCATTGAAAGCTGCTTATCAGCAGTCATGATACTGAAAATTTGCTATCCAAGCACTTAAAAAGTAAGCAGTGGCATGGGAGAAGGATGGGGAGGCAGGAATGAGCAAAGTAAAAAAAATCTCTTGCAAAAGAAAAGGACTTACATGTTTCCTTCGCCATCATACACCCATCTAGTGCTGCCAATTCCTTCATAGTCTGAAGCCCAATAATAGAGGCATGCATTAATGTGCAAGATAAACAGCAAGTATCCAGTTGTTCGAATGACCCTATAAAAGTCAACAGATTCCTGTAAAACAACTTAAATTTTTCCTTCTTTTTTTTTTTTTTTAATATAGAACCCATTACTTTTTTTGGATTAACAGTACTGATGTTAAGACTATGGTAAGTAGCTCCCCACCTGTATTGAGTCTATGAAAAAATAGCTGGCAGTTACCCATCTCTCACATCTGTCCAAGGTCAAATAAATATCTTCCCTAGAATATTTGACATGGGGTAATTTTTAAATTATGGTTCCCTGAGGAGTTAATAGTCTACTTCTTTAAATGGCTATGAATATTTCCAGAAATTTGAAGCTATATTAATGAGGGTACATGGTAAAAAATAATGTGTTTCCCAAACTCTATCCAAGATAGGCTCTAAACTTGTGAACTAAAGCCAAGAAATATCTGAGGTCAGAAATGAGCTGCTTTACAAGACCTGTAGAATAAAACCTGCAGTAGATCCTCTAAAGAGTATGATTTAGTTGCTACAGCAGGAGTTATATCATTCCTAATCCCAGTTCTTATGCTTATGGCCAGTG